>NW_021318852.1:500403-507397 GCF_001605985.2 Dendrobium catenatum
AAATTAATTTTAAATTGAAGAGAACATTTTTTTGAATATAATGATATATAATACTAATATTTTTAATTTAAAAATAATTTTAAATTAATTTATGGAATTTTCTAGATTTAAAAAGCATTAAAAAAGATTTAAAATCATTTTAAATAAAAATTTACAGTGGCAACGTGGTAGCCCATGATTGGGTCCCGGAATCACGGAGTCAACGCGGCAATATTTTGCGATGATGGTGCAATAGAGCAATCATTTTAAATGTTTGCGGGGCAATGACGGTTGATGCATTTTCCACTTATTTGCATCAACTGAATTGCAGAGCTGTCTAATCCAGTGCAGTGTTGAATCAACGGTGGAAAAATTTACAGTGGCAACGTGGTAGCCCATGATTGGGTCCCGGAATCACGGAGTCAACGCGGCAATCTTTTGCGATGATTGTGCAATAGAGCAATCATTTTAAATGTTTGCGGGGCAATGACGGTTGATGCATTTTCCACTTATTTGCATCAACTGAATTGCAGAGCTGTCTAATCCAGTGCGGTGTTGAATCAACGGTGGAGATCGAGTCGGATGCGGGCGAGAACTGTGGGATCAGATCTGTGTTCAAACATATGTCTTAGAACGGTCAGATTCAAATCATTGATCGTGCGACCAACGATCCAGATCTTATGTAACACTTAGGTTATGTAAACTGAAACGCTAAATCTTGAATCACCTCGTTCTCGCAAATGGCTCAATCAAATGATTTGAAATTTTAAACACATATTATAGACATGAACAAAGTTCTTAGGGAATGATTTTCACGTCCTAATAATCTCTTTTCAAAATGCAAATTTGATTTAAGTGTTCTAACCTAGGGTTGAGCTTTTACCTCAATCTAATGAATGGATACATAAGTTCTTTGTATGGTTGAGCTCGTAAACTATCCATGAATGTTTTCCTAGTTGACTTCAAGCCTTGAAATGCCCTTTATTGATGATAAAAATGATTTAGAACTCTTTAGGCCTCAGTTCGCCGGAGATCTTATCACCGGCGAGGTCTTGGTAGTGGATTTGAGTTTGGGTAGTTAGGAGGAAGTGGGAAGAGCTCTCACATGAAAGATTTTGGGCTGAGAGACTCTAAGGAGGGAGTAATTGCAAGAGAGCTCTAAAAGAAACCCTAAGGAGTGTATTTATAGGTCAAGGCTAAGAATGAACGGCGTAGATCTATTTTAAGATCAATTATGATGGAATTAGGCTTAATTAGCACTGGATTTGTCTCTAAAGAAGATTTGGAAAGTTTTAATTACATTAATGGGTTTTAAAATGTCCTAAAGAGGTCAAATTAAACTAATTAAAGTTTGGGTTGACCAAGGCAATGGTTTACCTGATCAACCTAGTCAATTAGGTCCAAGGAGGTGGGGATTTGAATCCAAGATAGCCTTGAATTGATTTAAGATTGAATTAGGCTCATAAAGGTTAAATGGGTCAACCTGGTTAACCATGTCAACCAAGTTGACCCAAGGTAAGGGTCTGGGCACAATAGGTTGGGTATGACCTATTGAGTCCAAGGGAAGTAAGATTTGGGCTTAAGAAGCCTTGGAATGGATTTGAAATCAAGTAGGGAAAGATTTGGGTCAACTTAGGTTAACCTGGGTTAACCTGGTCAACTAAGTTGACACAGGGCATGGGTTTGAGCTCAAGAGACTTGGTCTAACCCATGGAACCTAAAGGAGGTGGTCTTGGGGCCTAACTTGGTCAATTTGACCAAGTCAACCCCTCTGATCCAAGGGTTCTGACAAATTCAAGGTCAACAGTGCCTATGTACACTAAGAGGGGGGTGAATTGGTGCATTTAAAACTAATTGCTTTATTTAAAAATAAAGAAATGTTTTTGAATTTTTTCAATATTTGGAAAACAAGTAGCAAGTATTACTTATTGCGGAAGTAAGATAAGTTTACCAAAACATGAAAATAATGATGATAAAATTCTAATCAATAGAGATAAGTGTTGAGTATAATTTTCACCAAACAGTTATAATGGAATTAAAGTGCAAAAACTAAATTGGAGAAATAGAAATCAAAATAAACACACCAAAGATTTATAATGGTTTGGTTAAATAATGACCCACGTCCACTCCTCGAAGTCCACCATTCCAAGTATTGCACTATCACTATAGTGTCTCTTCTTTTGGTCCCATAGCAAGGTAGAGAAGCCTTACACAAATCACTTCCACCAAACCCGGTGTAGTGGAGAGCTAGAAGTATTTTCACCCTATAGACGACAGTAGTGAACCTTTAATATTTTTTCTTTCCTGGAGAAGGCAGAGAACCTTACACTCCTTCCTCACCCTCCTTGTTATAGTAGAGAACCACATCCTTGGGCTAACGAACATTTTCCCAGAGCCACCCAAAAACTAAGACATACACTTGGAGGAACAAGGTAAAATACTTTCTTGGAGCAACCGTGTGATCCCCACACACAAACACTCCCTGTTCTTCCCAAAGCTCTCCTAGATCTTCTTCTCAAAGCTCCCTCTTAAGAACACTCATCAGCCAAAGAGTTAAAACAAGTTAATGAGATATATTAAATACAATTCCTCATAGAAAACCTAAATTTAATTATGGTGACACAGATCATGCAATACGATCCTGGATCATCGAGTATAAATAGTGAAATGTATTCTTATTAGTATTACACGAAGAGCTAAGTGTTTTATAATCATTTCAAAGACTTAAGCTAATCATCCAGGATAATTTAGAGGATTGTCTAGTATAATTAATGTAAATGACTTGGATTATTGTCCAATACGATTGACGATGATTAAATTATCGTCCCATGCATGAATCGAGTCATACAGTACGATTGGTAAAATCTTCCTATACGATCTAACTTGATTAATTAATCCTATACGATCTAACTCACTCCCTTGAGTGTGTGTATGTGCATAATTACCAAGCTTTGTATCCACTAAATACCTGATTTGACTCTAGAAAAATAAAAATACATAATAATTAAAATGCATACTTTTCATGACGTACTTAGCCCTGGTCTACCCAATCTTTAGCTAATAAAACTTGCAAGTGTACGGTGTACCTGAAATATTAGTGCATAAAAAAAATAGATATACAATAATGCAATTAACAGAAAATAGCATAGTAAGAGAACCAATAATATTTGTTATCATCAAAATCACATGATCGACTTGGTCAAGATTTGCAATATTTATGTAAAATATTGACCAAGTATTTGCTACCTTGTATCTTGACCATGTGTTTAAGCTAGAGAAAGCTATTTATGAATTTAAGAAAGCTCCTAGGGCTTAATATGAGAGGTTGAGCTCATTTTTAGTCTAATTTCTAACAAAAGGAAAGGTAAACACAATACTATTTATCAAAAGGGTCAGAGATGATATGATAGTTACTCAAATTTATGTAAATATTATTCCTTTTGGAGCCACATAATAATCCCTATTTCAAAGTAAGCCTTATGGGGTATTCAATAAGAAAAGGCTAATTGTTTATGGTTTAGGGTTTAGGGTTTAGGACATTCAAACTATATATAGTAAGTCTTATAGTGTATTCAAAAAGAATAAGCTAATAGTTGAAGAGTCTATTCATATGACTTTTGATGAAAAATATTTAGAATTGTCAAGGAAGAAGGATATGGATAATGAGGAGAATCATAGGCTACAAAATTTAAGTGTAGATCCATCTACAAGTTCTAGAAAGGTTCCACTTATACTTTATTTACCCTAGAAGCAACGATATTCCTATGGTCACTTTAAGGAACTTATTAAAGAAGATCCATCTCAAGGAGTTGACAATAGGATTACATTTAAAGAAGAGGTTGATCCATATTTCTCTCTCATATTGAGCATGGTGATCATCACTAAATTGAAATAAGATAGGTTTATAAAAGTAAGTTAGATTATTCAGCGATTTAATTATAAATAAGGCTATAGTATAAGCTTAGGGATTAGTTAAAGAGAAGGGATATAATTTTATGATTTATATGCCATAGTAGCTAGATTAGCAGTTAGACTAGATGTTTTAATTAGCATTTTGATATTATAAGGGTTTTAGTATGTACCATATGGATGTTAAAAGTGCTTTTTTTAAATGGAACAAGAGGGGGAATATTTACGTAAAGCACCGATCAAGTTTTTGTCAGCTTATATATTGTCTATATGTTTAAACTAAAGAAAGTTGTTTTCCATTAAAACAAAGCCCCTAGGATTTAATATGAGAGGTTGAGCTAATTTTTGGTCTAGTTTTTAATGAAAAGAATGGTAAACACCATATTGTTTATCAAAAAGATTAGAGATGATATGATAGTGATTAGTGACTAAGATCTACGTAGATGTTATTCCTTTTGGTGCCACATAATAATCCCTACTTCATAAGTTTGCAACTATGATGATTAATGAATTTGAAATTAATTCTAAGGTAGATGTCACATAATGAGTTTCAGATATTCATCATACATAAAAGGGTTCACATGTCTCAAAAAATTATCTCGATCAGACACAAATCTCAAGCACATTTGACTTAGAAACTTCCAAAACTAAATTAAAGACCATCCATACTCTAATTTTAGCAAACTTATAATTGAACTGAATAACTCAATGAGACAAACCCAATGGCATCAAAATCAATCCAATTCGGTCCCAAATGGGCCGAAATTAAGGGCTTGAAGCATATTTAAAAACTTCAAAATATTAATTAGATGAAGAAATGATATCTAAATTTGGCATGCTTATAGTCAAATCAAGTGGCTCAATGAGATAAATACAACAAGTACAAGATCACTTAATTCTGATATCATTTAGGCACATAAACACTGAAGAAATTATTTATTCTTCAGAGAATAAATATGGGCCTTCCAATTGAATGCTCCAAATTCTCTTTGTATTTATAGGGTTTTCCACTCTCAAAATTTATAAATAGTCTCCACTCCATACATGAGATGGGAACTTAGACTAAAAGATCTTTGAACCTTAATTAGAGAGAGAGGAGAGCTATGAGACTTGAGGAATCCTGAAGCTCCACTTAAGCCCCACCACTACAGAACCCTTGCCGCTAGACCATTGCCGTTAGACCTCCACACACCCACCGCTAGACCTCCTCCTCGACACCATTGTTGAAGTTTTTTCCCTATTGCCACCATCAAAACTATCATCGACTGATTGTCATCAGACCTCCACCTCCCGACCACCTTTGAACCTCCTTCTGGTTGCCACCGCCAAAATTTTGCTTACAGATTATAATCCTTAGAATTTTTACCTATCAGCAACCAGCCTCAGACTATTGCCACCCTCCAATTACTGTCCTCAGACTATCATTGTTCAAATATAATCCTCAAACCACCATCGCTCAACTATGGTATTTCCAACCTCTATTACCCAACTATAGTTTCTCTAATCTCAATCAACCTACTTTGATCCCTCCAACCTTGGTCACCCAACTATAGACCCTTCAACCATCATTGCCCCAATACTATTCATTTGACCACTACTATTTCACTATAATCCCTTAGACAACCATCGCCCGACTATGATGACATAGACCTCCATCCCCAAGCTGTAATCCCTCCAATCTTAGTCACCTGATTACAAACCCACCGAGCTCTCCAATATCCTATAATGGTCAATCCAAACTCAATTACCCAATTATGATCCATCATACCATTGCCACTCCACTACGGTTCCTCTGACCGTCATCATCTAATACAGACCCTTTAATCTCTATCTCTCTACTACAATCTCTCCTACTTCTGTCACCTTATAATGGTCCCTTCAACCACTTTCATCCAACTATGATCCCACCGACCTCCGCTATCCTACTATTGTTACTCTGACCTTAGTCATCTAATGACGACCCCTCTGACCACCATCACCCAATAATAGTTTATTTAATATATATTGTTTGATTATGATTCTTCTGAACTTAGAAGATTGGCTATGAAACTTCCAACCACAATTTCCTAACTATAGACCATCCATCCTCTATCTCTTGATTATGGTCACTCAGACCACTATCACCTAGTTATGATTCTTTTGCCACCATTACCCGACTATAGTCCCATTGACCTTCCTCATCTAAATGTAGTCCCTCTAACCTTGGTCACCCAACCATGGCATTTTCGATCACCATCACCAAACTAGGGTTTGTTTGATCTCTTTCACCCAACTACGATCTCCCATACTACCTTTTTTCGACTATGATCATTTTGATCTTTACTGCCCACCTATGGTTCTTCAACCACTAATAATTATCGATCTCATTCTTGTATAAGGTCATCAAGTCCAATCCAAATCTCCCTTGGGTGATCTAAGAGCTAATAATTTTCCACCAGTCAATTATATACATCCCATCCAAAATCTATCTCAGATCCTTGATCAAATCCAGTCCAAAATTAAGTTCAATTTCTAATGCATGTCTTAGATATATTTCAATCAAATTTCAATCATGTTCAATCAATTTGAACCATTAATGTGATTAATATTGATATAAAAAAATCCAATTCACTCAACCAAATCCAAAACCCAATCCAAACCAAAAATTCCTAAGTTCAAACCCAAGGCTAAAAGCCTAAGTCTTGAAGCTTATTATTGGTGAATTTTCTATCACCTAGAAATTCATTCAAATGACCTATGATTCATAATCTATTAGTTTCATATTAATTAAGCATGTTCCTGGAGTCAACCCACCAAATCTGAGCTCAATCTGAGGCTACGAGCCCTAAAAATAGAATTTATTTCCAAAAGCTACAAAACCTTAAAATATTTATGGCCTATGCCACTAGAATTGTCAGCTTAAAGAATTTGACTTTGGAACTTGTTGACCTTATTTTTGTATGAGGTCACTAAGGCCCTTCCAAACTCCAGATCAATTCTAGATCCTAGGATCCACTCTAGACTTTAAGATCCTTTTCCTAGAGCCAGACCTTAAGATCCACTCTAGACCTTAAGATCCTTTCCTAGAGCTAGACCTTAGGGCCTACTCTAGAGCTTAGGATTCTCT
>NW_021318852.1:507497-509144 GCF_001605985.2 Dendrobium catenatum
GATTGACCAAAATACCCCTATGGGATTTCAAATGCCCATTTTGACTCAAATCAATTCCAAATTCCTTGAAACCACTTTCAATAACTCTCAAATATCAAACCCAACTTGTTGAGCCCAAACCCAGACCTTGGGTCAACCTGGTTGACCAGGTCAACCAAGTTTGACCCATTAACCCATACACCCCTTCTCTTTTAAATTTTTGAATCAAGTTCATTCCAAGTCCTTTGAATGCAAGGGATGACCCCTTGGGTACCCAAGAGACCTCTCTTGGAGACCCAAGCCTTGGGCTCACTTGGGTTAGCCATATGGCTTGACACAAGTGACCAAAAAGAGGTCTCCTTTGAGCCATCTCTTAACCTTAATCAAATTGAATCCAAATCAAGGTGTCTTTGGGTTCACATTGACCCAATATACCTTCCTTGACCAGCCCAACCTTTGGGCTCACTTGGGTCAAGAGTTAGGCTAACCCAAAGTGCCCAAGAGCACTTGGGATTGAGCCAATTCTTAACCTAAGCCCAATTGAACTTGATTAACACCTTCCATAGGTGGCCCTAGGTCCAACACACCTCCTACAGCCAGCCCGTGCCTTGGGCTAACCTGGGTTAGGTTTTAGGCTAACCCAAAGTAGGCAAAAATACATGGACCCAAGCCATCTTTTAACCCAAACCAAATTGGACCCAATTGCCACTTGTATTAGGTCCACCAGACCCAGACCCACTTCCCACCTCAAGCCTAGGGTCTTGCCTGACCTGGGTTGAGCCCAAATCGACCCGAACCGAGCAGATTTGGATCAACCCGAGCCATCTTTTAACCCAGACCAAATTGGATCCAATTTCCACTTGCATTGGGTGCACCAGACCCAGACCTATCTCCCATACCAAACCCAGGGTATGACCTGACCTGGATCGAGCTCAATTTAACTTGAACCGAGCAGGTTTGGGTCCAACCCAGCCACCAGATCAATCCAGACATCCCCAGGCCAAATTGACTCCACCCTTGGCTCCAGCATGTCCCCATCGGCCTCTCCCAGTCAACCCGACCCAGACAATAACCGGTGGCGGTCAGAGCCAATGGAAAATGAGTTCCGGTGGTCCCCCCTAGACAATTCATGGTTCAAAGCTGTTGCCCACCGGTTTGATCCCCACAATCTCCCTAGGACATCGCCATCGTCCACCTGACAGTAATCTGAGCCTTCTCCAGCTCAATCCCGACCGTCCAAGCTCCCGAAAGGTGGCCGAATAGGCTCGAGTTCGCCAGACCTCCAGAGGCATCGACATTCATTCGAAATCTCTTCCCAGAGCTTCGTCGAACTCCCAGACGCTCCCCTCAAGCTCCCAGATCGATCCCTTCGTCCGTTCGAGCAAGCGCCCGTGAAAGCTTTCGGCGTCCCACTCGAAGTCGCACCTCCGGCCATCCTCCGGTCCCGACACCTGAAGGAGATCAGTTCGTCATCGTCCCTGAAGCTTCCTGATAGAGAAGCTCATTCGTTGAGGCCTTCTATACGGTAATCCCTCCATCCCGAGCTCCCTAGCTAGGTAGTCCGGCCAAGTGTGAACAAAACCTTCACCCCAACGGATCTCCACCGTTGGATTGAAGGTTTCCATGGTCCTGATCCTCCATGTGAAATTTCATCGGAGTTCATCGGCG
>NW_021318852.1:509244-522785 GCF_001605985.2 Dendrobium catenatum
CAGACTCAAATCAATCCCTACCTTTGATCAACTCCAATCTCAAATCAATCCCTACCCTTGATCAACTCAAATCTCAAAATTAATTCAAGCTTCAAACATACTCAAACCTTGATTCAATCAATTTGACAATTTAAACTTCAAACCTAGACTTTGATCCTACCTTTGATCTAGCTTTGACCCTATCCATTCATTGACAATCATCACATGATTGTAAATGATTTGGACACTTCAATATTAATCATTCAAACTTGAAATCCATTCCAAATCCAGAAATCCATACTCAAATTCAAAGTGTTAAGGCCCTGTCCTAAAGACCTTTTCCAAGGACTTTTCAAACATTTCAAAACCAAGTCAAATGGCCTCTGATTCAGCGTCTATCACTTACAAAGTGATAATACATGTCTCTAGATGTTACCCTACAATTTTGAGCCCATTCTGAGGTCTCTAACCCAAGAATCTGAATTAAAATCCAAAGGTTGTAAAACCTTCAAATATTTACAGCCTATGCCATTATTTTTAACACCTTAAAGATTTTGATCTTGAAGCCCTTATCAAAGCCTCCAATCACTTCCAGACCCTTGATTGTAACCCATTGAGCAGCAAACTGCATTTTTCAGACCCATTTTTGACCCTAGTTGACCAATGGGTCAAAATTGACCAAAATACCCCTATGGGATTTCAAATGCCCATTTTGACTCAAATCAATTCCAAACTCCTTGAAACCACTTTCAATAAGTTTCAAATATCAAACCCAACTTGTTGAGCCCAAACCCAGACCTTGGGTCAACCTGGTTGACCAAGTCAACCAAGTTTGACCCATTAACCCATACACCCCTTCTCTTTCAAATTTTTGAATCAAGTCCATTCTAAGTCCTTTGAATGCAAGGGATAACCCCTTGGGTACCCAAGAGACCTCTCTTGGAGACCCAAGCCTTGGGCTCACTTGGGTTAGCCATATGGCTTGACCCAAGTGACCAAAGAGAGGTCTCCCTTGAGCCATCTCTTAACCTTAACTAAATTGAATCCAAATCAAGGTGACATTGGGTTCCCATTGACCCAATACACCTTCCTTGACCAGCCCAACCCTTGGGCTCACTTGGGTCAAGAGTTAGGTTAACCCAAAGTGCCCAAGAGCACTTGGATTGAGCCAATTCTCAACCTAAGATCAATTGAACTTGATTAACACCTCCCATAGGTGGCCCTAGGTCCAACACACCTCCTCCAGCCAGCCCGTGCCTTGGGCTAACCCAAAGTAGCCAAAAACATATGGACCCGACCCATCTTTTAACCCAAACCAAATTGGACCTAATTGCCACTTGCATTAGGTCAACCAGACCCAGACCCACTTCCCACTTCAAGCCCAGGGTCTGGCCTGACCTGGGTTGAGCCCAAATCGACCTGAACCGAGCAGATTTGGATTAACACAAGCCATCTTTTAACCCAGACCAAATTGGATCCAATTGCCACTTGTATTGGGTGCACCAGACCCAGACCTATCTCCCATACCAAACCCAGGGTCTGTCCTGACCTGGATCGAGCTCAATTCGACTCGAACTGAGCAGGTTTGGGTCCAACCCAGCCACCAGATCAATCCAGACATCCCCAGGCCAAATTGACTCCACCCTTGGCTCCAGCATGTCCCCATCGGCCTCCCCCAGTCAACCCGACCCAGACCATGGCCGGCGGCTGTTGGAGCCAATGGAAAACGGGTTCTGGTGGTCCCCCCAGACAATTCTTGGTTCAAAGCTGCTGCCCACCGGTTTGATCCCCATGATCTCCCTAGAACGTCGCCATCATCCACCTGGCAGCGATCCGAGACTTCTCCAGCTCAATCCCGGCCGTCCAAGCTCTCGAAAGGTGGCCGAATAGGCTCGAGCTTGCCAGACCTCCAGAGGCATCGATATTCATTCGAAATCGCTTCCCAGAGATTCGTCAAACTCCCAGATGCTCCCATCGAGCTCCCAGATCGATCCCTTCGTCCGTTCGAGCAAGCGCCCGTGAAAGCTTTCGGCGTCCCGCTCGAAGTCGCACCTCCGGCCGTCCTCCGGTCCTGACTCCTGAAGGAGATCAGTTCTTCATCATCCCCTGAAGCTTCCTGATAGAGAAGCTCATTTGTTGAGGCCTTATCTACGGTAATCCCTCCATCCCGAGCTCCCTAGCTAGGTAGTCCGGCCAAGTGTGAAGGAAACCTTCACCCCAACGGATCTCCACCGTTGGATTGAAGGTTTCCATGGTCCTGATCCTCCCTATGAAATTTCATCGGAGTTCATCAGCGGGATCGCCCGGATCAAGCCGGAGAAGCTCTGGGGTCTCGGATACGCGCGGGAGGTTGAAGACGAAATCTCAGCCGTTGATTTCGATCAACGGCTCGGATTAGATCCCGCGGAATCGGAGCGCGTTTAATCCCAGCCGTTCGATCCGCCATCCTACGACTGTGGTTAATTCGGTCGTTAACGGTTAGAGCCAATCATTGCTTGGCCAATCGGCGCGCGGCGCGTGTAAAGGCCTGCTGACTGTGTAATTGCCGGATTAATAAATCCATAAATTCAATAGAACTTCAAAAATTCATAACTCCCTGTACACTTGTCCAAATTAGATGTTCTTTGGCTCATTGGAAAGGTCTCATGGAGATCTACAAAAGCCCTATGGTTCTAGACCCTGGTTAGGTCAGTCTTAGGTTTAATTTCAATTTCAGCATTTTATGAATTTCTTTAATTATTCTTTAAATATAAGTCCACCAGGTCTGAAATTTTGGGAGATTGAAATTGGACATGTTTTTGAAATGTCCAAATTTTATCCCCCTATTTTAAGTTGTTCAAGGGCATTTTCCCTAATTTTTAAGTTTAAAGGTCATGGTTTGACCCTTAAATTCAAAATGGGATATAGTCCTATCCAATGGGATTTAGGGTGTGATTTTTGGTTTTCTGATGATGAGTAGGATAAGGATTGTAGAGCCACTGATTATTCCCCAATCCAAGCTTAGGATAGACCCCTATAGTGATTTGAAGGTGACTAAGAACTCACCTTGGGTGGTTTGGTTAACCACCTTAGAGTACTCCATTTGAGCTCAAATTTGGTGGGTTTGGTCCTTAGGGTCAGGTGATCTTATGGTCCAAATTTCATCAAATTTGGAGTTCATTTGGTTCCCCAAGTAGGAGCCTCAAAAAATCCTTCTTAGAAATGGCCTTAACCCTAGTTATTTGATAATGAACTGTTCTTAATTTATAAAATTCATGAAAATGTTCATAATTGTTCTTAATTAATCCCCTAATCATAAGAATTGAAACTCTCTCAAATTGATCTCTAGATTTGTCTTAGCTTGATCCTTAGGTAAAATCAAGGGTTAACCAATTTTAATTAATCCTGAAAATCTTAAAAATCCCAAAAGGGTTCTTAAACACTTGTTGATCTATCCTTAGGTCATTTATGGCCTTTGGAATGGATCCCAAGGAGTTTAGCACTCATTTGGGTTCAAATCCTTAAGCAGCTCCCTTAGTTGAGATAATTTGGTAGACCCTTACGAATATGTATATCTTCTAAAATTCACTATTAATTATAAAAAAATTTTTGACTAATCAAACTCAATGTATAATTACTTTAATTATAATCTATCATTCTCTAAAAATATTAAACCTCCATAATTTAGTCAAAGTCAAGGATTCGACATCTTAGGTGACCTTAGGTCAAACCGGGCCAGAACTTCTAAAAATCATAACTTTTCGTGGAATATAATCCCAAATTTCTAATAAAATGCTCAACTCAAATTAAATCTTCTTTCAATCCTAAAATGTTAAGCCCAACACTTAGATTAAGTTGGGACACTTTCGGATGGTTCTGGAATCTCAAGGTGTCCCCTACCTCTCTTCCTTCGATTCTGTTAATAAATGTTCAATCTTGATCCATTCCCTTTTGATTTTCCAAAAGATTCTATTCACATTTTTAGATATCACTGCTATAAAATCTAACAAAATTTTATTCTTATTTTAATCGAGAGTTTTCGTAGGGGACTCTATCTCCCTACGATGTAATTAACTACGAGGGCTTGCACTCATAGGAGATTTGGAACCACACACACCTGATTTCAAAATTAATCTTTTTAAAATCTTCTTAGATTTCTTTGGGAAAAGCTAAAAAAATGATTGTCGTTATCATATTAGAAGAATTATCATTGAAAGGTGTTATCTCCCTTTGGGGAGATACATCCTTCTTTGATAAGGCTTTGGATATGAATCCGACAATCATACTCCTTGAATATCATAACCAAACATTTAGTTGAACTTTACCTTGTCCCCTCGGGGCCGTGTGAAGTTCTCTTTAGAGTCTAGCTATGATATTCAAGACGAATTACATAATTCTAAGTCAGAACGTCGTTATGGGATTCTATTTTCATCCTTCAGGGCGATATACTTTCCGAACGAGTTGATTCGACTTCCAGAATTAGAATTCAATTTCAATCTTAAAATTCCCAAAGAAAACTAATATTTTTCAAAACCTATTTTCAAAATTCCACCAACAGAACTCTCTCCAAAGCCTATAACCATTTTAATCACCTCTATTATGAATTTTTTATCAGTAACCCGCACTTTACTAGACCTAGTTTGACCTAGAGTTGACTAGGGGACAAAATGACCAAAATGTAATTTAAGGGGATTTTTGGACTTTTGGCCAAAACTTAACATGGTCCAATACTTTCAACCCTTGAAGCCTCTTCCAATGAATCCCAAAAATCATTTGGGATCCATTAGATCCAAACTCAAGTTTTTCTTTGACATGGTGGACCAAGTCAACTAGGGTTGACCAAAAGACCCTTCATGGGACCACATACCCATTTTGGACTAAATCACCTCAGCGACCAACGGAACCACCTCCAACAGGTCTCTTTAATCATTTAAAATTTATTGAGTTCAAACCTATCCCATGGGCCAACCTGGTTGACCAAGTCAACCTAGAACTTAATTAGCCCCTTAAGGGTCAAAATGGTCAAGTTCAGAAAAATGACCAATCCATCCAATGGGATCACCTCTATAAGACCATAAATATCATTTTAAACTTATTAAGCTCAACCCCTGCCTGTGGGTCAACCTTATTGACCAAGTCAACTTAAATTGATCAAATCAACCATGAACCCTGTATTCACTCAGTTCAATCCCAAATCAAATCCAAACTTAATTAGTCAAACTTCTTTAAACACCTCCCTTAGCAGTTTGGACAATTGGACATGTTGACCCTGTCAATAATTGACTTGGTCAACTTAGTCAAAGTTTGGTCAAAACCTAGCCTATTTGGATCAAATCCTTCCATTTATCCAAATCAACTCCTTCAAACCTTCAATCTCACTTCATTTTATGGCAAGAATCTACTTTATTCAAGCATCACTCAAACCCCTTGAGTTTTACTAACTCAACTCAAAATTTTTGGTCAAACCCCATGTCCTATTCTCCCATTCACCCTTACTTTATTTCTAATCTATTGACTCTTCCTACACTTGCTCCAATCAGCTTCCCACATTCTATAGATCCCACATCATCAGTCTTAACCTTACTAATTGGTCAAAGCAAGCCAACAAGAAACTTTTACTTCTTCAAATGGTCAACCCTTTATCTAAGGTTTACACAAATTATTTCTAGATCCTGGAATGCATTTGACTAGCAAGTTAATATCCTCCCCTCTCTACCTCAGCATCTTTGACACATTGACCAATAAAATGGTCAATTAAACACTTATTTGAGTTTTGAATGGTCAAACCATGTCACTTGTGGCTTTCCACCTTATGGACCTCTGAAAGGGATCCACTCAATTGGGGATGGAGTGTAGAGATTATACGACCGTGTCATCTTGAAGGCCGAGATGATTGCAGGCCTCCGTCCTCTTCGTAAATGAGCTAATGGAATACAGATTATATTAGATATACAATTAACCATTGAGGATAGAGCTCTCATTAATGCACCTCAATTGGTGATAATATACACTACCTGATCGAAATAATGGGTTTCCCCCATCTGATGCATTAACTCAAATGGGGTTTATTTGATGGTAGAATTATGTTTCCCACAGGCACAAACCCCTATAGTTAATTACATCTTAATTTGGGGCCTAAGAATACTCTCATTTAAGGATCCAACATTATGCTTTCCAAAGGGGATTGGCACAGAGGGCAGAGACTAGGAAGTTCCTACTCAAAGGAAAAGAAGGGTTCAAGCGGGCTTAGTCAACATGCACAGTTCATGCCAACATATGAAAGAACTAAGGCACTGAGAAGAAACTGAAGGAAGAGAAATAATGCACTTAAAGCATACAAGAGGTAAAGATGGAGGTGTCGTCATCAATGTGACATGGATAGGTAAGATTAGCAGCTAAAATTTACCCAACTGGTGGCTATCTTGTTGACCGTTCTTTCAATTAACCTTCAATGATCCAATCCCATAACTTGATTTGATGCATTAGTATTACCTATTTAATTGACTGCTAGTGTAAAATATGTATTGGCTGCTTCAATGTTGATGCCGCTTCCTTAAATCTAAGGTGGGTTTAGTATTCTACCTAACACTCACACATGTATCCTAACTAAAGCATTCTGGGCTTATATCCTGCTCGAAAAGGAAATCCATCTAACCACCTAAGCATATAAAATTCATGGTATCTTGCTTTTATGAAAGATGGGTGAGCATATCAATTTTTTGGAAGTAAGCCCGACATCTAGAGAGTTTTCTAACTGGTCTTGGACTTATGTAGGGTGAATTCTCCTAGAGTTAATACAATTGAAATTTGATTTTAGTTAATTTCCAATGCAATGCATACTGGTTAAAGACTTTAAATCAAGTACATATGAAATTTTAAAAAATGCTTATAAAAAATAATTTTTAAGAAAATATTGGGTTTCCCCTGGTCTGACACCTCATCCTCATAGGCCAAATTATCTGAACTCTACTCGCGGGCTGGGAAGTGTCTTATAGCAAGTGAGAAGAGAAATGCAAAAATATGTATGCAATCCTGAACGATTCCAGCTATTCCTTAGATCGTTAGATTTCTATGTTGTTTAATTTCTAAAATATTTAATTTTTGTTACAAGTAGAAAAGATTTTAGTTCTTAAAGAGCTTAGCAAAATCACGCCACACACATATAAAAAGGAAACCTAAGAAAGAATATATCATTTATACTATGTAATAAAAAAAACACATTAATATAAATAAAACTAGAATAAATAAAAGTGTTCATGACAAATGCCTTATAAGTATAACCTAGGCTCTACAAAAAGAGTAATGGTGGTCACGCCCCACCGATAAGAACATGGATTTTAATCCTATTAAATGATGCAAGACTTAAAAGTAAGGCATTTCATCTTCAAGTCTTCATCTTCAAGTGAATCATCTTCCTCCGGATCATCTTTCTTAGGATCATCTTCCTTTGGAACATCTTCATAGGATTCGTCCTTCAGAAGGGTACCCAAATGCGAAAGAAACTCCCAGTGAGGGGCCTTTTTTTCTCTCTTTGGGTACCTAGTTTGAAATATCTCACTTTTGAATACTTTCACAATTGGATACTTTACATCAAATTACATCATTAAAAGAGAAAAATCTTGACTCTCCTATATGATTATCCTAAAAAATTAAAAATAGAAAATCCCAAGCAGATTATTTATGGAAATAAAACACACATTACTAGTCACACTTGACAATGCTCTTTTAATTTAAAGGGGAGCTTAGCAATTTATGAAGTATCTGTAAAAAAACATCATTAGTTTTAAAGCTTAATTATTTCTCCCATTTTATTAGCGCTGCATGAGCATGGCCACTTATAGAAAATATTATTAGATTTTATAAAATACACCCCTAACCCATGGGTAATCTATTATAAAAATCACATCATAAACCAAGTATAGAAAGCATAATAATGAAATAAATATCACACCAATCATAGTAAATCAAATCAATCAATATACTTGCTACATACAAAAGTATCACATCATAGAAATATAAAAGTGAAACATCGACCTAACCTAAAGCTAAAAGTAGTGCCCTAACAATTTTATATGTGTGTAGTAGGCTTGTGTGGCTTTGGTTATATCCTATATTGGGTAGTTAGTTCAAATTTCTCTATGTTCAAATTTGTTGGAGGCCAACATGGAAACTTTGATTAAAGTTTAGTTATTAATAAATTGGGGTCTATTTTAGTTAATTAGGTTTTTTGATCTATTTTAATTCTTATGGTGGTGTTCTTAGAAGTTTAAGTAGAATTAACAGGTTTTAGAAGGTCCGAGGCTGTCCTACCTGCTAAGTTAAGGGGAATCCAAAAGGCTAATATTGGAAACAGACTAGGTTTAGGGGTTTCAGCATTTTAATTAAATATTAGACCTTATAAGGAGTAATAAAGCTTTGAGTTTGAGGGATTTGATTTCTAGGCAAAGTTCTAAATTTTATAAGTTTCGGGTAATTAATGAATTATTAAAATTACTTAATAAGGGGGTGTTTTAGGAATTTTGATCTCAATCAGCTCCAAACTACTTGGAATTACCCCTAAAGATAAAAAATGACCTAAAGATATATTCTCAATTATTTGAGAAAAATTTGGAGTTTTTAATAATTTATAAGTATTTAATTTAATCAAAAGAAAGATTTTTAGTCAAAACTAAATTAAGGTTCATATTGAAGTCCAATTAAGTGGGTTTAAATTTCCTAAATTAAGGATTAAATTCTAAGAAGTTTTAGATATTATAGATAATTTTCTAACTTAATATCAATTTACTATAATTTTGTGAAGTTGTCAGGGCTTAATTAAGGGGTAAATTAGGGTTTGTTAATTAAGAGATTTACTGGCTCCTAAAAATTCCTAAAAAATTCTAGGAGGTTTAAGGTGTCACTGAGTTTATGTTTTGGGCCTAAGTTAAGTACTCTTGCCTCCTACAAATACAAAAGATGATAAAAAAATAACTAAGCGTGTTTATTGATGTGATTTGTGAATAATTGGAGCTCAATCACCCACTAATCTATACCCCCATGATTGCTCTTCATTCATATAACCCATGTATAAAATTTCATAAGTAGTGGATCTCCCAAGATTAAGGGATTTAATACATAAGTAATTTTAAAATATTTTAAAATACTTACAGATATATGAACTTTTGGAAAATAGCATAATTAAAAGTAGATCAATTTATGATAAATACATATAAGGGATACCCACTGGCTACCCTAATGAAGTCTCAAGCGATTTGAAAGTAGTTTGTATCCTGAAAGTAGTTGTTATATTAATATATAAATATCAAAATACCCAAATAATAAGATCAAAACAAGAATCTATTCATACAGCCAAAATCAGAGACTGTAGATGGTTCCAAAACATAAAGCTCGTCTTGCTGAAAAGAACGAGGGGTCGCACATCGAAAACCGACTTAAAACGACGAATATATAGTTTCTGAAGTTTAAATATAATAAAATAATGTTTTAAAATAGTGTAGTTTTGCTGTTTTTGAAATAACAGGAGATACAGACAAAATTTTCATCTGGAAATAGTTTAATATAAAATATTTAATTTTTATGAATAATTAAAATTTAATATAATTAAAATATTAATTAAATACTTAAAATATAGTTAATTAAATAATTTAAAATATATAAGATATTTAAAGCTTATTTTAGTTTTAAATTAAAGGGGATAAAATTTTGAAGAAAATGATATATTATACAATTTTTTTATTTTAAAATAATTTTTAAAGAAATGTGAATAAAAAAAGGATTAAAAACTAATTTAAAGTCTATTTTAATTTAAATAGTGGCAGTGGCATACATGGCGAGCTCTAATTTGCTACCCTAAACCTCGAATGTATTTTCCAATCATTAGCAATGAATGTAAAACATGCAAATAGCAACTCTCTTAAAAATCTTTCCCTTTTTGATGATGACAAAACAATTATTGTTTGTATAATTTTCAAATTCTAAAAATCTCCTAAACTTCCCCTGAAATGATGAACACATGAAAATAAGGAAGTATTTGAATAAAAAAAAATTGTTTTCAAAATTTTTAGAGATACAAAACAAAACAAACACACACAAACACTACGATAGAATAAACAATTTCTTCCCCTTTTTGACAACAGCAAAAAGAGAAGAAAAAGAAGATTTGAAATGTAAGCAGACATATGAAAATTATTTGATAATTCAATCTTGAAAGTGATTGAAATAAGTTATGCAAATAAAATTAAAACATTAGGTAAATCATATTAATTCATAGAATTTAAGAAGATATATTACATTGATAATAGAAAGAATATATAAAAAACATGAGTCAATTTAGACTCTAAGATAGAGAAATTTATTGCAAAAAGGATGAATAAAAAAATTATATATTTCAAATTTCAATACGAAATATAAATATACAGTTGATCAATTTGAATTAAAAGATTAAAAAGATAATTGAAAGAAATAACTACCACATGTGGCGCTTTGCGCATCTTTTTCACATTTGTGGCACATTTTGTGCATCTTTTTACTTATGGGCTTATTTTGTGCATCTTTTTCAACATGCGAACTATTGAGCATTTCTTTTGATTTTTGTACATTTGTACATTTTTTAAAAATAATTTTGATCTTTTCAAAATCATTAATAAAAAATTTCAAATTTTTCTAAGTGCATAAATATTTGTTGACAAGTGAAATACATAATAAGAAAATATCACAGTTGCAATAATAATATTAGATATTAATATAGTCTAAATAAGGGACATAAAATTGACAATCTTAATAACATCAAGTTATAAGCAAAGCTTAAATTAAAAAAAATAAATTTTCTAACGAATTTAATTTTAACTTGTATTTCAAAGTATAACACTATTAAGATAAAAAATTTAATGATTGTCATAAAGACTAACACACATTTCAAAAACATTAAGGCCAAAACACGAGAACATATATTGATATCAATATGAAGATATTACAATATAAGCTTAGGATATCAATACAAAAACAAAACATCTAAAGAAAAGAAAATACAACAAACTTTCTTAAAGCAACAACTAAGACACAAACTACAAAAAATATATAAAAACAAGTGCAACTATCACTAAGAAGGACATTGATCTGGAGGACGAGGAGGGGGTGCAGCACCAAAGATGTTAAAGTAAGTACTCATCATAAGTACCTTGGTACTGATATTATTCATCTGGTCCCTCATAAAACTGAGGTCATGCTGATATTGTGCGTTCTACTACTGAAGATGAGTCTCAATTTGATCAAAATGAGTCTCTAGGCGATCAAATCTTTGAACTAAATCCTGATAATGAGTCTCAATTTCTATGTGGTTTCTTCGCCAGAATCTTTTATCTCTTACTTGAACTTGTCATTTGAGCTTCAATTTGATCAAACCTTTGATCAAAGTGGGTCTTTAAACGATCAAATCTTTGAAACAAATCTTGATAATTTGGTTCATTGGCGAGTGCAGGTGCAGCTTCATGTTCTTCCTCAGTATCACTAATGACATGTGTTTTACTTAGTTTTTCTTTGAAGATTGCTCTAAATAATCTGTCGTTGTAGTAGAGCGGTTCTTCAAACTCTTGATCAAGATGAACCAAATTATATTTTTTGTACATAATGTAGGTAACTAGATGTCCTAAGGCAATGTTCTTGTTTCTCTTATACTCTACATGACCAATTTCAAACAGCCCATAAAGATAGTCAAGGATAAGTTGGGCTTCATCTATAGGTTCTTTAGTCATGATCAAGAAGGTCACCATAAAAAGAAGATGGATTATGTTTATCCTATCACCAGCTTTAGGAATTATAGAAGTTCTAAGAGCATGTTGGATGATACGAGCATTACGAACTAGACCAGATACTTTAGCCACATATTCGTTCAAATTGTTTTCTCAAATCACATTATTAATTTCATACCATGCATAATCATGAGTGTTGAATAAGTGATGAGCTCTAGCTCCCTCTGTCCTTAAATTCAAAAAGGCTCTTAAGTCAGCCTTGGTGATTTCAACTTTTTGTTTAAAGACAAAGGAACAGATTATAAAATGGTCAGAATTAAAGGACATGTTAGCGACGAAGTAGTGAAATGTTTCTTTATTGTAGAGATAGACGAGGGTAAGGATAAAACCAAACTATGTTGAAGCAAATAAGTTCATCACCTGAAAGGTAAGTTGTTTTTGGAATAGGATTCTGGAGGGTGTGATCTTTGCTGAGACAAAAATAGGAAAAGATTCCTCATTTTCCTTGGAAAGAAAGTTCTCAGAAGAATTTCTATGTGGTTTCTTCGCCAGAATCTTTTATCTCTTACTTGAACTTGCCATTTGAAAAAGATCTAGAGTACGAAAGAGATTGAAAGTTAAGTTTTGAGTGTGACTGTTGAGTTCAAAAGCCCTTCTATTTATTGAAAATGACATGTTCGTACCAGACGACAAAATTTTGTCCCGTACAAACTTTTCGATTCATTCCGTATGAAAATATTTCGTTTGAATGAACCAAAGCATCAAAATAAAATGATTTTCGCAATCAACACAACTTATGAAGCATCCTTTTATATAGATTTTTTGACCAGACTGATCGTACAGATGAACATGTGTTCGTCCTAGGATGATCAGTACTTATCATCATTTTAAAGGCAGTTAAATTTGTCCCCTACATAGAACCGACATGTGTTCGTCCAGACGAACCAAAGGTTCGTACGTACGAAGTTAGTATTAAAAACTACCTTATCCATTCAATTGCTTTATTCATTCGTCCTGTTATTTGAAAAACATTTCATCCCGTACGATCATGACTACGATCGTATAGACAAAGTGACAATTAAAAACTAAAAATTGCACTCAAACGGTTCAAAATCCGACAGTTAGATACACTACACAAATCGTCCCATACGAAAAAATTTTGTCCTGGATGATGGACACTCAAAAATTTTAAATCATGCACTCAATTAAAACTAAAACACAAACACACTAAAAACCTCACTGAAAAATGAAGAACACAAATACAAAATAAAGAAAATCACATATACAAGTTCATAAACACATAAAACACACAAAAACATTAACTAGAAAAACAAACATCAATGTTGCAAAAACATTTTAATTAAGCATTCAAATCAATCACACCAAGCCTTGTTCTTAATGCACTGAAAGTATCAAAGGCTAAAGGTTTTGTAAAAATATCTGCAAGTTAATTTTCAGTAGAAACATGAGTGAGTTCAATTTCTCGTTTGGATACGTGATCCCTTATGAAATGATGCCTTACTTATGAAATGATGCCTTATGTCTATAAGTTTGGTTCTTGAATGTTGAATAGGATTTTTAGAAATACAAATAGCACTAGTATTATCACAATAAATTGGAATAGTACATATAGTTAATCCTAAATCAATTAACTGTTGTTTCAACCAAAGCACTTGTGCCACACAACTTTCTAATGCAATTTATTCAGCTTCTGTAATAGATAGGGCTACTAAATTTTATTTTATACTGGACCAAAATATTAGAGAATTTCCAATAAATTGACATGTTCCAGAAGTGCTCTTTCTATCCACCCTACAACCTGCAAAGTCAGAATCT
>NW_021318852.1:523174-537254 GCF_001605985.2 Dendrobium catenatum
TCCTTACACCCTCACTTGGTTCACCTATAATCAATTCCCTTGTGTGATTTTTCCGAAAATCTCAAATCCCTATGCAAAGGGTTTTCTATCCCCAAATTTTCTTTCACATTTTCTTCCAAATTTTCTTTCAAATTCATTTTATCAATCTTTTGGAAGTTAATCTCAATCTCATATTCTATAACATTTAGCTCTTTCAAAATTCTATATTTATCAAATATAACATGTGTGGTTTCCTCAATTATCAAAGTTCTTTTATTGAATATTCTATAAGATTTTCCAACACTTGATTATCCAACAAAAATTCCTTCATCTGATTTTGGATAAAATTTTCCTAAGGCAGATTTTCCATTATAATGAATGAACACCTTGCACCCAAAAACATGTAAATGAGACAAATTAGGTGTTCTTCCTTTTAGCAACTCATAAGGTGTTTTATTTAATTTCGATCTCACATTCACCCTATTCAAAACATAACATGTTGTGTTAACCGCCTCTGCCCAAAAATATTTAGGAAGTGAGTACTCTGCCAATATTGCTCAGGCGGCTTCTATTAATATTCTATTTTTTCTTTCGACTACCCTTTCTGCTGAGGGGTTCTAGGTGTAAAAAACTTGTGATCAATTTCTTTCTCCTTACAAAATTCCTTAAGTCTCTCATTTTCAAATTCTTCTCCATGATCACTTTGTTTAGAAATAATTTCACACCCAAGTTTTCTTTGAATCCAAGTCAAAAAATTTATAAATTTCTCAAATGATTCACTCTTATGAAATAGAAATCTAACCCATGTGAATCTTGAGTAATCATTCACAATCACAAATCCGTATACCTTCCCTCCTAGACTCACAGTTCTAACTGGTCCAAAAAGATTCATATGCAAAATCTCTAATGGTTTACTATTCTAAGATCCTTATTGGACTGAAAAGAGGACTTCACTTACTTTTCTAATTGACAGGCATCACAAAGGTGGTCCTTAGTAAAGTCTAGCTTTGGTATATCTCTTACCAAGTTCTTTTGGGTAATCCTCCTAAGGTTTTTCATGATATAATGACAAAGTCTCCTATGCCAAAGCCATGACTCATCAGATACAATTTTTAAATAAAAAGTAGTAGGAAATTGAATATAATTCAAGTCTAGCATATAAATATTATTTACTCTTTTACCATTCAAAACATCTTTACCATTTAGGCTTAATATGAAGCTAGTAGAAAAAAATTTTCACACAATATCCTTTATCACATAGCTGGCTTATACTTAACAGATTATACTTTAAACCTTCTACTAATAACACATTATCAATGTAAAATTTATTAAGATTTCCAATCATACCTGATCCAACCACCTTCCTTATGGTGTTATCTCCAAGTGTAATCTTGCCTCAACTCCTGGCTTCCAGCGATATGAATTATGCAGTATCTCCAGTCATATGCTTTGAACATCCACTGTCCAGGTACCATATGCTCTCACGAGGTCTTGTGTGAGAGCGATCATGCAAAATTATCAAATGTTAGACCTGGGAACCCAAACAAGTTTGGGTTCTTCTTTTGGCAATTTATAATCAGATGCATGTATGATATGTCTAGATTTATACATCTTAGGTCTCCACACCAAATAAGTTTTCATCTTTAAAGTACAGGTGTGAGCTATATGTTCAAACAATCCATAATTATTATATTTGACTTTTGGAAATGGATTCCTAAGTTTTCTACCATTCATATGTCTATTTAGGGATTGCATAAATATATGATATACAATATGATTAGTAAAATCTTCAAGTTTAGGGGGTATCCTATTATCCTCGAGAGCTTTTATCGTTAATTTGTAAATTAAATTAATATCTTTCAAAATTTGATTTGTATAATTTAATCTATAAATCTTACTCTTCGATTCATCCTTAAAATTTTTAAAATCTTTTTCAAGTTTAGCATAGGATGATTTTAAATTTTCATATTTTTTATTCAAGTCATCAAAGTCATCAAGTAATTTCATGTGGTTGTCATCAATTAAAGCATGATCTTTCCTAAGGATTTCATATTCCTTTTAAAATTCTTCAAACTCTAAACTTAGACTAGCATGTATTTTCTTTATTTTCCTATATACATCATACATGTGTTCAAAAATTTCAAAAAGTTAATCATTGGTTAAGTCACATGTCTTTTCTTGATCAGACTGATCAAGACTATCGGCCATTAAGCACAGATTAGTTACTTCCTCTTCCTTTTTAGTGTTTGATAAATCTGAAGCTGAGTCTGCCCAGAAAGCTCTTTGAAACTTCTTCTTGTCCTTCTTTACAATTGGTTTCTCCTCTACCTTCTTCTTGCTAGGAGTGGCTTTTAGTTTTGGGCATTTGGTCTTGATATGACCAGGTTTCCTACACTCATATCAAATCACATCATTTGAAATCTTGGTATTTCTATTAAATTTACATCTATTCCAATACTAGCGTCTCTTCTGCTTCCTCTTTAGAAAGCTTCTGAATTGTCTAGTTATCAATGTGATATCGTCTTCATCCTCAGGTTATGAGTGTTCACTCTCAAACTCTTCCATATTTAGTACCATGTTCTTCTCTCTTCGTGGTTCACCTACATCAATCTTTCTTTGACTAACTCCTTGCTCATAAGCAATTAGCGAACTAAGAAGATTGTCAATAAAGTAAATGTTTAGATCTTTAAACTCTATAATTACAGTAATTTTAGCATCATAAGCAGTAGACAAATAACGAAGAATCTTTTTAACCATTTCAACATTCGTTTGTTTCCTACTCAGTGCATGTAAAGAGGTGACTATTTATGTGAATCTTGTGTACATATCAAAAATGGATTCATTTGGTTTCATACAAAATTATTTATAATCATGCTACAAGATATTAAGTCTAGATTGCTTAACCTCATTAGTCCCCTCATAAGTTATACAAAGTCTATCCCATATGTCCTTCCCACTTTTGCAAGTTGAAACCCGCATGTAGTCTTCTGATTTTAAAGCACAAAAGAAACTATTCAAGCATTTGGCATTTAGTTGTGCTAAGTCATGTTCTTCTACTGTCCAGTCTGTAAAAGGTGTTTTAAATCTGACTCCGTCAACTAGTCTAGTTGGTTTTGTATACCCTTCCTGAATAAAGATCCACATATAATAATCAAGTGACTGTAAAACTGTAGACATACGTATTTTTCAAAAATCAAAAGGTATATTATTGAATAGTGGAGGTCTAGTTATATAGTAATTCTCGGGTGTATTTAGATTTCCAAATGTATCCATCTACGTTAATCAAAAAGTAGTCTAAACTTATGATTTTGAAACAAAGCTCTGATATCTCTTGTTGAAACCCGATCACTATAAATTAGGTTGTTAAATTTAAGCTTATGTCCCACTACTAACCAAGAGGGGGGATGAATTGGTAATTAAAAAAATTTAATCCTCTTTTTAAATTAGGAAACGAAAATAAAACTTTAGTGAATTTTTCTAGAAAATATTTTTAACCACAATTTTTAAAAGTAAAAACACAAAAATAAAAAACAGCGAAAAAATAAAGACACGAGATTTATAGTGGTTCGATCAACACCAGACCTACATCCACTCCCTGGAGGCACCCTCTGAGTATTGCACTAATACCACTAGTGACTATCCTTTTGCACCCATAGCAAGGCGGAGAACCTTTTACAAACACTCTTTCCACCACTACCCGATGCGGCAGAGAACCGTCATCCTTTTACACTATTCCCAGTGTTGGTAGAGAACCGTCATCCTTTTATACTCTCCCGGTATGGGAAAAGAACCCTCATCCATTCACACTCACCTAGTGTGGGCAGAGAACCCTTCGTCCTTTCACACTCTCCCAATATGGGCAAAGAACCCTTCGGTTGTTCACACTCTCCTAGTGTGGGTATAGAACTCTTCATCCTTTCACACTCTCCTAGTGTGGGCAGAGAACCCTTCGGCTGTTCACACTCTCCTAATGTTGGCAGAGAACTCTTTGGCTATTCACACTCTCCAAGTGTCATCAGAGAACCGTTCAGTTATTCACACTCTACAAGTGTCGGCAGAGAACCGGATCTACTTGACAGTTCTTCTTCACAAGAAATATAGAAGGAAGAAAGAAAAGAGTAAAGTAAACACAAATTAAAAGTAAATATTCTTACCTTTGAACACCAAGTGAAGCCTTCACGCTGTAGTAGTAAGAATCCTCCTTCAAACACTCTCTTACACTATCTTCTTGACTCTTCTTTCAATAGGCACGAAGATCAATAGGCAAAAAGATTAAGTGTCAGCTTAATTTTGACTATTTATAGAAAAGACATAAAAAACCGTTTAAAAACTGAAAATTTTCAAGTCAATAGGCATTGAATCGATCGTCATGTACGATCGTGGATCGTCCTAGACAATTTTACTTAAATGTGTTGGAAACGAACCTAATACATATGGGTATGAAATGACTTCGTACACACACATTATCCTGTACGAACTAGGTTCGTCCGGTACGAATAGTTATTCCATAGGTCGGTTCCCAAAAACTACAGAACGTCACTAAAATTTCAGAGTTAGTTCACTTTGTCTTGGGATGAATATGAGTTCGTCCAAACAAACTTTTCCAGAAAGCAACTCATCCCGGGACGAATACACTTCGTTCTGAACAAAAATACTCTAGAGAGCAACTCATCCTGGAACGAATACACTTCATTCTGAACAAAAATTTTCCAGAGAACATTTCATTGTGGGACGAATACACTTACTCCTGGACGATCAGGACTTAGAAAAATTTTCTTCAACTCCTGTTTGTTCCATTGCTCTTACGAGGAGATAACTGACCTGATCGTCCCGTATGAACTATGTTCGTCCCGTACGATCAATACAAATTTCTCAAGATCTCCTAAAGTGTCACTCAATTACAATCACTCCCTCTCAAACTTAATTCCGAGAAAAAGTACAAGTTTTAAATACACAAAGTATCTCATGCTGAATTTGATATGAAGTCTTTGTAGTCTGGAGTTTGATTTTCCTGAAATGTTAGTACACACAAGTGCAAAAATAACTCTTCCAAAAAGTGTTAGGAGATAACTATACATAAAATAATAATATTTGAAATCATCAAAACTATATAAGTTGCAATAATGTAAAACATGTAAATAGCAACTCTCTTAACATACGTAACTCAAATGTTACAAAAACTAAACCCTAAAACAATAATTCATTTCATTCTCTCAATCCACACGATAGAATTTGATGAAATTTTAAACATGTGTACTACGAATAAAAAGCATTTGGGGGAAAAAAAATGTGTTCTAAGATACACTATGCGAAAAGTTGTTTAAATCCATGTGTTCTAACGTAGGGTTTGCAATCTTACCTAATCCACATGATGGATTCAGCAGATCTTGGGTTTGTTGCATTTATAGACTTTCCATGCTCCTATTTATAGAAGAAACCATGTTTTGAAATATAGTGGATTGATGGGAAATTGCCTTGGAACGTCTCAGGGGCTGAGGATCTTGGCGATGGAATGGGAAACCTATGGGAGCTCTCACACCAAATCTCAGGGGCTGAGGAGGTCTAGAGAAAGAGAACCAGCAAAAGTTTTTTCTAAGGAGCCCTAATTCATCTATTTATAAGCCTAAGTTCATTATCAATGGCTAGGATCAAAATTATGATTTATTAGGAGGGAGATGAGCCTCCTTGATCATGGTTTGCTAAAGGAAATAATAGGAAGGGTTTAAATGCCATTAATTTTTCCCTAAATAGGTCAAATTTGATCAAGGTGGACTTGGGTTGACCAATTTAATGGTTGACCTGATCAACCTAGTCAATTAAACCCAAAGGGATGGGGCCCAAGATGGCTTTGAATTGGATTTGAATTGATTTGGGTTTCTTAGGGCTTAATGGGTCAACCTGGGTTAACCAGGTCAACCAGGTTGACCTAGGGCTTGAGTCTGAGCTCAACAGGGTTGGTCTGACCTAAGGAACCTAGGAGAAGTTGGAGATTGAGCCAAGAAAGTTTCGAATGGTGAGTAATTTTATAGCTTATTTTAAAAAATTATAAATTTAACAATTTATTTTATATAATTATAAATTTGATAAATTATTATAATGAAATGTTAATATAATAACTTATTTTAATTATTTGTTAAAATAGTAATTTTATTTAATTACTAAAATTAATATTTTTGATGTAGTGGGCCAACCAGGGTGGGTCAGTCTTTGTGGGTGAGCCTGCACTAGGCAGGGGGGGGTCTCAGGCTCGGCTAAACCTTGGGCCTATTGCGGGCTGGCCAGCGGAGGATTTTTTTTTAATTCCTTTTTAGTTACTCCGAAGGAGTTTATCCGCTGGATAGCCGCCAGAAAGATTTCCGGCGGCCAACTTCCTCCGAAAGATTCTTCCGGCGAATTTTTCCCGACGCTAGATTTACCATCGAAAATATTTTCGCCGAAAAATTCTGATTTTTCCGCCGGTAATACGCTATTTTCCTGTAGTGTAAATCACATTTTCAAACACTCAACAATGTTGGACTACAATCCATTGACCACCGTCGCCTGATTATGATTCTTTTGACAAACAAATAAACCAACTTTCTCTTAAAAACCACTATTATTTCATTGTAGATATTCTTCCAACTCCAATTCGTAATATGCTCTATACAATATATAATTATTATATTGCACCAATGCCTTTCCCCGATGAAGTACATCATTTATAATCAACTATAAGTACTAGTAAAATCATTTCAATTAGGCTAGGCCCCATGGTCTTTCTCTTTTTAGGGTTTTCCCATAAAAAAAAAAAATGTTCTCTTATAATTTTTACGTTAGATCAGTCTCTCTTATATGTGTGTGTTAGATCTTTGTATAAAACTAGGTTCTTAAACTCTTTCTCTCTCTAACCACATCAAATTTTATGACATACAACAAGAGTCAAAAGAAATTTTTTGCATAAACTATTATTACGAGGCACATAGATAGTACAAAACTTTCAGAGCTTCCCTCTCTAAATTTTTTTTTTTCCTTCTTCCTTTTATCCAACTTATATATAATTTTCCTTGAGAATATTAAATTCCTATATTTTATTGAAAATTTATGAACAACTATTTGTTGACTACAAAGTTATTAAGAAAAAAAAAAGCAAAGTTTATAAAGTTACCTTTAATATGGGATCCAATAAAGAATGTCACGATAAAAAGAAGAAGAATAATCATTAAAGACAAATAACTTTCTTCAACATTAAATGACACAAAGGTAGCTCTAATTCATAGTCACTCCCACTCAAAACATAAAATTTCCTTATTGATAAAATAGAAGTTCAACATGCAGAGATACAATACATGCCCACTCACGTAATCTTTATGTGAGCTTTCATGGACATGAAGAGCAACAGTTGCTGCAACACCTTCTACAAACGCTACAACGACAATCTGCCATTAGCGATACTCCGTATGGCGACTTCAACGGATTTGCCTCACAGGTTTCCACCATAATTGAAAACCCAATGAGGAGCATCAGAAGCACGACCACTGAGAAGATAGAAGAATAAGAAGCAAAAGAAGAGGAGAAAGCCATGCTAATTTGCTATATATTTCCCTTTGCAAGTAGTCACCAAGTTCGTTCTTTTTGGACCTTTTATATCTGTATATATAAGCGTCTGATTTACTCCAAACAGCTTTCCAACCAGAAAAAAAAAAAAAAAACAATTTAGATAATTTCTATGTGATGACTCCTAAAATGAGAGGAATTAATTTACAAATGGCAATTTATATAAACGGGATAAAAATGGAAAACCCTCAGAATAGTTGGTGGAAGAAAGGAACAACCGTGAAGACAAATTAAGTTGAGCTTTTTCTTCCATTAATATATAATTTTCTTTCACATCAAATTTTGACCATTCGCTTTATTTATTTTAAAATTATCTTATAAATAATTAATAAATTTATACATATACTATTATATAAGTGTGGTTTGGAATTATTCTCATATACAATCTTAGCCTTTCATTTTATTTATCAAAAATTAATATAAACCATTCATTTTATTTATACATTTAATATATATTTTTAACTTCATTTATTTAATTAAATGCAGGACATTTTAATTGCATTTAAATTAGTGCTTATTGTTGTAATGCTAAAAATTTTAATTGCATTTATTTTTATATTCAAATATAATTAGTTAATATATATTTTTTGCATTATATTTTTAATTTCTAAGGAATTAATAAAATTTTAAAATTTCATAATTTTAATTGCAATTTTAATAATTCATAATAAAAAAATTAAAGTATTGTTATGTCATCAAAAAATTATATTGATCGGGCACAAATCTCAATGCAAAATCAAGCGGGAAACTTCTGAAACTAATATTAGGACTAACCAAACTCTGATTTCAACAAACTTATAATCGAAATAAGCGTCTCGTGAATACAAACCCAACGATACTAAATCCAATCCAATCCGAGCCCAAACGAGTCCAAATCAAGGGTTAGAAGCCTTGTTAGAAGGTTCAAACCACAATGTGGATTACCAAACGGCTTCCAAACATAACTTGCTTATATTCAAATCGAGCGACTCGATCAGACAAATCCAACGAGCCCAAGATCACCAAAATCCGATATCACTAAGTCATTCAAATGTCCACTAAACAGTCTATGATCAAGAGATTCAATATCGGCCGTCCATCCAACCACTCCCTATTTACCCTTGATATTTCACCAATTTACGGGCCATGTCACTCTAGAAATCTATAAATAGACCTCTCATTTCTCTTGAAAATGAGGCTCCAAGCAATAAGAGAAGAAGAGAAGGAAGAAGCTCCTTCTCGACCACCGCCGGAGTTCCGCCGGACCAATATCTGACGTCGTTGCACCGCCGGACCACCACTTGAGGCCCTCACCTCCGCCGGACCACCACTTGAGGCCCTCGCCTCCGCCGGAAGACCGCCTGATGTTGTTGCTCCTCCAGATCACCACTTGAGGCCCTCGCCTCCACCGGACTACTGTATGACGTCGTTGCTCCATCGGACCACCACTTGAGGCCCTCACCCTCATAGAACCACCACTTGAGACCCTCACCTTCTTAAAACCGACACCTAAGGGCCTGAACTTTGTCGGACCACCACCTAAGGGCCTGACTTCAGCCAGACCACCACTTGAGGTCATGTGCTCTACCAGGCCATCAGCTGACGCCCAGACTTCTGCTGGACTGCCACCTAAAGCCCAGACTTCTGTCAGACCACCACTAGAGGCCCGGACTTAAGTTGGACCACCACCTGAGGCCCGGACTTCTGCCGGACCACCACCTGACATCTAGACTTCTGCCAGATCATCACCTGAGACCCGGACTTCTTTCGGACCGCCACTTGAGGCCCAAACGTCTACCGGACCATCACTTGATGCCCGGACTTCTATTGGACAACCACCTGATGCCCGAACCTTTGCCGGAAATTTACCTGATTCCCGGACTTTTGTCAGACCTCCACCTGAGGCCCAGACTTTTGTTGAACCACCACCTGAGGCCTGGACTTCTACCTTACCACTACCTGGCTCCTAGACTTCTATCGGACCACCACTAAAGGCCTAAACTTTTACCGAACCACCACCTGAGGCCCGAACTTCTTCCAGACCCCCACCTGACTCCCAAACTTCTGTCGGACCACCACCTGATACCCAGACATCTGTCGGACCATCACTTAACGCCTGAACTTCTACCGGAGTATTGCCCTACTACTACGATGTTTTTTACCCCGGTCTTCTGCCAATTACGATCTTTCGGACTGATGTCTCCTGCTGAATATAGTCCTTCCAACCTCCATCGCCAGGAAATGATCTTTCTGACCAAGGTCTCTTGCCAACTACAGTCTTTTGGACCCCTGTCTTGTGCTGACTATGGCCCTTCCAACCAAACTAACATGTCTATATTGATTATTGTAACTACCACTATGCAATGCGCTATATATGATGTACATTTGTGACATCAAGCCAATGCCTTCTCTCTAAGAAGGGCTTCATTTGTAAAAATTTTAAATTACCTATACTAATCTTTACTTTAGCATTTAATTCCAACTATTATCTTAATTATTTTATTAATGTCAAAATAGCTGTTTAATCCAAATTATTTTAAAATTTAAGTAAAACACTAAAGGTGGCACCGTTTCAAGTTCCATCTATTTAATTAAAAGCGGGACATTTTAATTGCATTTAAATGAGTGCTTATTGTTGTAATGCTAAATATTTTAATTCCATTTATTTTTATATTCAAATATAATTAATTAATATTTTTTTTGCATTATATTTTTAATTTCTAAGCAATTAATAAAATTTTAAAATTTCATAATTTTAATTGAAATTTTAATAATTCATAATAAAAAAAATTAAAGTATTGATATGTCAAAAAATTATATTGATCGGGCACGAATCTCAATGCAAAATCAAGCGGGAAACTTCTGAAACTAATATTAGTACTATCCAAACTCTGATTTCAACAAACTTATAGTCGAACTAAGCGTCTCGAGAATACAAACCCAACGACACTAAATCCAACTCAATCCGAGCCCAAACGGGTCCAAATCAAGGGTTAGAAGCCTTGTTAGAAGGTTCAAACCCCAATTTGGATTACCAAACGGTTTCCAAACATAACTTGCTTATAGTCAAATCGAGCGACTCGACGAGACAAATCCAATGAGCCCAAGATCACCAAAATCCGATATCAATAAGACATTCAAATGTCCACTAAACAGTCCATGATCAAGGGATTCAATATCGGTCGTCCATCCAACCACTCCCTATTTACCCTTGATATTTCACCTATTTATAGGCCATGTCACTCTAGAAATCTATAAATAGACCCCTCATTTCTCTTGAAAATGAGGCTCCAAGCAAGAAGAGAAGAAGAGAAGAAGAGAAGGAAGAGAAAGAAGAAGCTCCTTCTCGACCACCGCTGGAGTTTCGCCAGACTAATGTCTGACGTCGTTGCACCGCCGGACCACCACTTGAGGCCCTCACCTCCACCGGACCACCACTTGAGGCACTCGCCTCCGCCGGACCACCGCCTGATATCGTTGCTCCTCCAGATCACCACTTAAGGCCCTCGCCTCCACCGGACTATTGTATGACGTTGCTCCGTCGGACCACCACTTGAGGCCCTCACCATCGTCGGACCACCACTTGAGGCCCTCGCCTTCATAAAACCGCCACTTAAGGGCCAGAACATTGCCAGACCACCACCTAAGGGCCTGACTTCTGTCGGACCACCACTTAAGGCCTTGTGCTCTACCAGCCCATCAGATAACGCCCAGACTTCTGCCAGACTGCCACCTAAGGCCCGGACTTCTATCAGACCACCACCAGAGGCCCGGACTTAAGTTGAACCACCACCTGAGGCCCAGACTTCTTCCGGACCACCACCTGACATCCGGACTTTCGGACTTCTACCAGATCACTACATGAGGCCCGGACTTCTACCGGACTGCCACTTGAGGCCCGGACTTCTGTCGTACCATCATTTGATGCCCGGACTTCTATCGGACCACCACCTGATGCCCAAACTTTTGTCGGAAATTCACCTGATGCCCGGACTTCTATCAGACCGCTACCTGAGGCCCAGACTTCTTCTGGACCACCACCTAAGGCCTAGACTTCTACCGGACCACTACTAGACTCTTAGACTTCTATCGGACTGCCACCAAAAGGCCCAGACATTTGCTGAACCACCACCTGAGACTCGGACTTCTACCAGACCCCCACCTGATTCCTAAACTTTTGTCGAACCACCACCGGATACCCAGACTTCTGCCGGACCATCACCTGACGCCCAAACTTCTATCGGAGTATTGCCCTACTACGATGATCTTTTTTACTCGAGTCTTCTACTAATTACGATCTTTCGGACTGATGTCTCTTGCCGACTATAGTCCTTCCAACCTCCATCGTCAAGCAACGATCTTTCTAACCAAGGTCTCTTGCCAACTACATTCTTTTGGACCCCTGTCTTGTGCTGGCTATGGCCCTTCCAACCAAACTAACATGTCTATATCTATTATTGTAACTACCACTATGTAATGCGCTATATATGATGTACATTTGTGACATCAAGCCAATGCCTTCTCTCTAAGAAGGGCTTCATTTATAATCGACAGCAAATACTAGTGGATTCATTCAAACTGGGTCAAGCCCCGTGGTTTTTCCCTCTTGTTAGGGGTTTCCACGTAAAAATTTTAGTGTCTCTTATGAATGTTACACCCTCTCTTTTATCTGATTGCGTGCTAGATCTTTGTGCAATGCCAAGACGTTAAACTATATATTTCTCTACCGCCGCAAATATTCTAGGATGCAACAAGTGTAAATCTTAATTGATTATTTCATTAAAGAACTTTTACATTTTAGAAGTATCTAATATATCTATATTACTATCATAAAAAAAGATTGAGTTTCCACCCATATCAAATCTTTACAGTTATTTTATTTCTTCAAATATTATCTTATCCTTTTATTATATTATAAATAATTAAAAATTTTAAATTACCTATACTAATCTATACTTTAGCATTTAATTCCAACTATTATATTAATTATTTTATTAATGTCAAAATAGCTGTTTTAATCCAAATTATTTTAGAATTTAAGTAAAACACTAAAGGTGGCACCGTTTCAAGTTCCATCTAGCTGACCAAGCCTTTATTTCCATTTAAAGTATAAAATTTATTATTTTCATTTAATGTAATAAATTGTAGGTTACAGCAATATTTGAATCCTCCCCTCTCCGAAAAGTTATTATGTCCGGACAAAAAATCGGAAATCCGGACAAATACCGAGCGATACCGAGTGCTCGGTACCGAGAGCCCAAGTGACGTGGCGCTTTGTTATTGGTCTCTGAACGCATTCAGTGTTCGGACACAATAATTACTCCCCCTCTCCTCTTTGCCTCTTAGTTTCCTTCCCATGTTAGCGATTATTCTCCTCAACTTATGACCTCTTCAACCACCGTAACATTGTTTCTTCAACTTCTTGCTCTTGGCTTCTTCACACTAAAGATGAGGCATCGGGGCTTCTCCTCTTCCCCATTCTTCTTCTCATTATTTATATTTATCTAATGTGCATAATAGTAGATAGGGCCGTCGCATCGCCAATCTGAGAAGCCAAATGGTCCTCAAGCCATGCTGCATAACCAAACGCCAACGAACCAGACGCCAAAGACTACTATAAGTGAGAAAGAACAATGAATCTTCTTCTTAAACTGAGTTTGAACTGAAATGGAAGATTAGTTGAGGTGACAACGATTAAATTGAAGAACTCATGAAGGTTATGTTTTTGATTATACTTTATGTTTAACATAGATTTTCCTTTTAGAGATTGATTTTACAAAATTTTGCGGGGAAAAAAAAAACTAATCTTTGAAAGTTACATTGTGGGATTGAGCTTTAAGAAGAAGATGGATCTGAGTGTTTTGGTAATGTTACTTGAAGTATATATTTGATGTAATAAATGGTAACTCATTCCATTTAGTGTTCAAGATTGATTAAGATAATTAACTACTAAAAAATTGGGCTTTCGCAGCACTTTTTCTAACCTACCGCAGCGGTTTAAACACCTGCAAAATTATTTGCAGCGGTTTAAATTCTGCTGCATATCCGCCACATCTGCGATCGCTGGTAAGGCTTCAGCAGCGGTTTTAAAAGTGCTGCTGTAGACAGGCTTTAGCAGCACTTTAAAAACAGCTGCTGTAGGAATGATATAGCGACATTTATAGTAGGTGTTAAAACCGCTGCTAAAGGGCAAGACTGATTAAAAATATATATATAATTCAAAAAATCATTTTTTATTATTAAATAATACATAAGCAATGACAAAATGAATGCTTAAACATATATAAAATTAAATGAATACAAGTTGTTCTCAGTGACAAATACAGGGACTTAAAATATTCAGCAATAAATACAAGATTTCTCCAAAAAAGCTTAAACTATTAAAACAAGACATAAATTTGGAGAAATATTAAAAGCTAATAAATTCCCAATTCTAAAAAACAACTTCATCATGAGCATCTCCAACAATAAACGTGAACTCCTGCTTGTGGCCTTCCAAGCCTATGCGAACCTCACTAGCAGTCACAAC
>NW_021318852.1:537447-600725 GCF_001605985.2 Dendrobium catenatum
GGAGCACTGTCAAGAAACCAAAAACCTCATCAAGTTTAAAAATTGTAATAGCTTGGCCCAACTTTTTTAATGGCGAAAGTTTAGAAGATTCAGAAATTTCAATGAATCTCCCCAATATCTCAGCTCTCTCAGTTTGGCTCAACATTGAAGAAAAGCACTCCAGGTTAGAAGCAAAGCAAGACAAGTGACCAAACCTGCTCGGGTAGGGAGGAAAAAAGAAAAAGGAAACAGCACTCTTGGTTATTAATATCATTGATGCATAATCAGAAAATCGGCTTAACTATCCAGGAAACTAACTACGGCAATTATACATCGAAGATTAGGCATATGATATATAAACGAGTATAAAAAAACTGATGAAATGAGCAGAACAATTATAAACAATAATAATGCATGCAAAACTCCCATGCCACTCCTGATCAAGTAATAAATAAATTGTTAAAACTTGATAAAAATATTTATTTAATGATGATTTAATTATTCTTTTAATTTATTTTATGTTATTATACCATTTTTTATGTTTTGTGCATTGTAAATGTTATTTATTTTGATATGTTGAAAATATTGAGCAAAAAAATAAATAGATGGGTTAAAAATTTAGTGCTCTAGGTCCTCATGCCCTACTAATTGCTTATTAGCTTGGACCCGAAGGTTAACAAGTGAGTATTCTATTGATTTAACAACATGAAAGAAATGCTAAATCAATTGAGTTTGCTTGCAGATTTTTCATGCAATAGGTTGTTTGCTTTTAAATACAATAAAGTGATAGTTTATCCAGTTTTTAATTATTGACTTGTATGACAAATAGTACAATACGTTTTTCTATAAAATATTGCACTTTGTTATGTACTTCTGTAAGCTTTGTAAGAGCTTGTGAGATCATGGTGCAATATTTTTTATCAATTGCTTTCTTTGAAGTTCTATAAATCTAATGTTGAGAAAATATGAAGTTTGAGGTAGATTAGGATTAGACTGAAAACGAACCGAGCCAAGCCGAGTCTGTGAGTGTTTGTTTGTGTTTGTTTATTATTAGCTTGTTCAAGTTCGGTTCATGCTTGATTCGAGTTTTATTATTTGTGTTCATGTTTGGTTTGTTTAAATTAATGGTGTTCATATTTGGTTCGTTTAAATTAATGATGTTCATGTTTGGTTCATGTTTGGTTTGTGTTTAGTTCGTTTAGTGCTTATCGAAGTTTAAACAAACAAGCCTTAACGAGCTATGTTCATGAACATATTTAGCAAATTTTCTTAAACATCAAACAAGCATGCTCATTAACAAATCTAGCGAGTAATATTCTTGAGCAATCAAATGAGCAAGATCTAACGATGTAATATAATAAATTAACAATTGCAAGGAAATTAAAACTAAAACATATATTATAACATTTAATTACTTTAAAATTTATTAATTAAAATACTTATTTCATTATGTTATAATAAATTAAAATGTTTATATTATATATATTTATCAATTTTATAATTAAATATTAATCAAGTTTTTTTCGAGCTTATTCATGAGCTCTGAATTGAACACGAACCGATCTTCGTATCGAGCATATTGTCAAGCATGTTCACGGGTTTCAAATGATGTTGTTCGTGAACATAAATGAACCGAACACATTAGGTTCAAGCTTATTTATTTAAGGATCGAGCATTAAAAATGTTGTTCAAATTTGTTTGTTTAGTTAGGTAAATGATCATAAATGAGCTTTAATCGAACCAAGCAAAGAGTAGCTCATCGAATGTTTGGTTCGCTTGCAGCCCTAATTAGGATAATATTATAGAGATTTCTTACATTATAATATAATATCTAGCATAGTAAATTCAAATCGATTCTATTTTCCACCACATTCAACTGGTTCAAATCTTCATATTCGGTTGTAAGATACAATTAAGTTTAAACGATATTCTTAGAAAAAATATTGTGAATCGCCACTTCGAACCTATGATATAAGGAAAATTCAGAGCATTTCAAATTTCAACCACATTTGGGTGGTTTGAATCTCATACATTAACTTTAAACAATGTTCTCATAAAAATGTTGATTTTGCTTATAAATATACTATATTGTGCTTTGGTTATCTTTAAGCACTCTCATGTATTTTTCATAAGCTCCAAAGTGATTTCCAATTTGCTAATTTGATATAATATATATTTTATATTCTTGCTTCTTCAAAAATTTGGTAAACTCTCTGAAAAATATCGATTTTGCTTATAAATATACTCCATTGCACTTTGGTTATCCCTAAAGACTCTTGTGTCTTTTTCATAAGCTTCACACTGACTTTAATTTTAAATATGAAATATTAATTATAAATTTTCATTGATTTGTTGTATTTTTTTTCGATGCTATGTTTTTTTTTTTCTAAATTAAGGAGTCATATAACTTAATTTTTATTTGAAAAATAATTATTTATGTTGGATATTGAATACTTTTAGATGATTCATTAAGTGCTACTGCAACATAAGTCAAGATGGATTCTCAATCTATCTACGAAGGAAACGTGTGTTTTTCCCATCTTTTTTTCACTAATTTTTTATCAGTTATTATGAGCTTGCTCTTTGAGTTCAACTATAAGAATATTTTTTAATAGGGAATTATTTCAAAATAGTTTAAAGATCAACACAACATTGCGTCTAGTTTGAAGAATTTAAATTAAAGATAACTTCCTCCAACACTCAATTCAAGCATGCATACATTTATGAATTCATGTAAAAGAACTTCTTGTTTGAATTCTCTTCATTACTGAAATGATATGTTAGACATATTTCCTAATTGTTTGCTTCTTAAGTTGAAAAATTAGATAACAGTGGATCAATGTAATTTTTTGTTGCTTTTAACATGGTAGGAGAACTCTCCCTCTTTTCTACTTACACCTAAAATACCATAAAATAAGTTTATTTCAATGGCTAATTAAGATGGGTTGAGTTAAGGGGTGTCAATTTGGGTAACCGGGTCGGGTTTGAGTCCAACCCGAGCTTATCTTGGCATAAACGGGTCAGGATTTTCAACCTAGACCTGACCCGCATGGGTTGTGGGGTTGACCTGACCCAACCAAGGAACCCTTCTGCCTTCCTTCCGCGAACGTCATTTGCCAAACTAAATGTAAACTGAGTCAGAGAGTCAGTGTGGGCTAAGTGAGGCCACAGGTGAGGCGGATGCAGGGCTCAAGTGCTAGAAAAGTCGACCTGGCAAGTCGTGGTTGCGTGCAGCATGTGCAAGGACCGACAGAGGCAGCTCGACCTGATCAGCGCAACTAGGATGTCAGGAAGGAGGCAGAAGGAGCTGGGACTAGACCTGAGCGTGACAAGGAAAGCCTCAACCCAAAGTTCTACAAGCTCTGGGGCACAGTTTCAGGGGGCGGGTGACTGGGCTAGGATTGCTAGATAGGTTATCATGAGAAACTTGGGTTAGCCGGGTCAACAGTGGGTTTTCGGTTCAACCCGAACCCGACCCATTTTTATGGTGGGTCAGAAACCTGAACCCAGACCTGACTCGTTTTTCAGGTGAGTTAGAGATCAAAACTTGGACTTCTCCCATTTTTACGAACGGGTTGAGCTGAACCTAGATTTCTTCAGGTCAAATTTAGGTCGGGTTTCAGGTCATGTCAACTTAACACCTCTTGTTGAGAGTACTAATGCTATGAATATTGGTAGTTTCAATTAATCCAATGTTCAACTGATATACAATATAAAATATTGTTAAGATGGGTTGAGTTTATTAATGCAGGTAGTCTGCACCATCACTTCATAGTCAACTTATTAGAAGATGAATAAATTGTTGAACTTCATGTGGGTTGGAATCTCCGTTAGAGGCAAATAAAATAGTTAAATTTCTTATACTACTCTCCATTATATATATTTAAAATGACATTTTCATCAACTTAATGACTCTCACATGTTTTTTGTTAGCTCCACCTTGATCTCCTTTCAGGTTTTACAATTGAGCTCTCTAACTTCTTGCTTGAGAAAATAGATAATATTATTCATAAATTATATTGATATAAACTTTTTTTATAAATTTATGTTTGAATATGTGCATTGATTTCTTTTGTATATTAGAATTTTTATAAGTTTTATGATGATATTTGTTTTATTTTTTTAACTTTAGTTAGCATCACAATAAGTGACAAATTTGAGAATGTCTCGAACTCTAATATTTGTGGAGTTGAAACAAAAACCATAGATGAAAAAGAATCCTAATTCATCGATCTATTGATATCCTAATACTTTCTAATATATAGCAAGTATTTAAAAAATTGCTAAATACTCATATTTTGTTTGCGTAGGCTTGGATTTATGAAATATGTCTGCCCTTCATTCCTTTTAAGTGTTTCAGTTGGATTGATTATAATTATATATGTTACAGGCTATAATAGATGCAATGATAGAGTTAGAACATTTTCGTCTAAGTGTTGTGTGGATATCAAGCACACAAACTGAAAAAAAATGCAACACGAGAATTTTTATGTTGAAACCATGGAAAAGGGAAAAACTACTAGGCCAAGCCCAGTTGAAAAGATTTCATTAGTATTTTCTAAAGTTACAAGTGGGTGACTCATCACTAAAATTGAGGAGGATCATATTACAACTATCAGGTTGAAATTCAATTAAAAACATATATCAAAATTCTGACAATGTTGGGTGGTCGGGCAGAACTCCGACGTAAGATAGCCTTCGGGCAGAACTCTAATGTCGGCTGGAGGTCAGGGAAAGTCAAACGGTGGTCGAGGAGGAGTCTCTTCCTTCTCTTCTTGCTTCTTTTCACTTCTTGCTTCCTTGCTTAATTATGGCATCGCTTGGTTGCCGGGTGAAAATACGGCGATGGTCGAGGAGGAGTTTCTTCCTTCTCTTCCTTTACTTCCTTCTCTTTTTCCTTCTCTTCTCTTCTTGCTTGGCTCCCCTCTCAAGAGAAATGAGGGGTATATTTATAGTTTTTTTAGAGTAGCATTGCCAGTAAATAGGAGGAAGATCAGGGGTAAATTGGGAGTGGTTTGAATGACTGGCTAATGTTGAATCCCTTGATTATGAACTATTTATTAGGCATTTGAATGCTTTAATAATATCAAAATTTGAAAATTCATGGCTTGTTAGATTTGACTCATTGAGCCGCTCGATTCAACTATAAGCATGCCATATTTGAAATCTATTTGGTAATCCAAATTATGGATTAAACCTTCCAAATGTGCTCCGAGTCTTTGATTTAGACTAGCTAGATTGGGCTCAGATTGAGTTGAATTTGGTGTCGTTGGATTTGTATTTCTGAGAAGTTCAATTCGATTGTAAGTTGCTAAAAACAGAGTTCAGATGATCTTGAATTTAATTTTTGAAGCTTCCAACTTGAATTTTACTTCGAGATTTGTGCCCGATCAAATTAATGTTTTGATGATATATTAGTTGACCATCTATTTTCAGACATTCAAGCTCTAGAAATTCAAAAATATATGTCATTACACTCAAAATTGATTGAATGTTAGAAAAATCCATTCCAAAAAATGTAACTTTATCCAAAAATTTGGTCTTAGAAGCTCTGTTGAGCTTTAATTGTGTCAAAATTGAATCCAGAGCGTAAGAAATTGGTTATGGGGACCCAAAAAAAGACCAATTTGAACTATCTAGGTAAAAAATTTAGGCCTGAATACGAATGGGCTGCTGAATTGGCCAGCCAGCCACATCGGCGGGGCCGGCAAGCGCCTGCTCAAAGGGGTGAGTGTAAAGCGCCCCTTAAAAAAAATTCTTTAAGAACCGCATGAGGTGGCTCTATGGGAGGCGCGGGAGGGGGGGTTGCTAAATCGTCCCTTAAATTTTATTTTTTTTTCAAAAAAAATCAAAAATTCTAGAAGCTTCTTCTCCCCTAAAATGCTCCTATAAATACTCACTTTGGGCTAGGGAGCAAAATTACTCTTTTCTCTCTTCTTTCTTCTCCCCCTAACTTTCTTACTTTATAGGTCTTCCACTATTTTTTGTATGTGATCTTTTCTACTTAAATTTACTGCCCCTTTTTAGTATAGAAGCTTAAATAAGTGATCACACCTCCACAAAAAACCCGCCAACCAAAGGAGATCGCCTTGTTAGCTAATATAAGGGTAAAAAAAAAACTTATAAGGCATTCAAGACCGATGATGTCATCACCACCATAACTGGCAATTCATTTATTATTTTTAGGAAAAAATTCTATTTTCTTAATGATCATGTGATGAAGGTGCCTATAAAATTTGATCGTGCTTGTTCTCCTCCTCTAGGATTTTTTATGCATGAGTTCAATTTGTGAGCATGCTACGGTTTTCACCACCTCTAGAGTTGATTTATATTTTAACGGTATATGAAATGATTTTACCATAACTTTCTTATAGAACCATATTGATCATAATGAGATTGATCATATTTTTAGAGATTGTGGAGAGGTGTTGTCTCTAGAGTGCCTTTCTCGGATGGGTCATCTTATTAGTGATATGCAGGATCGTATCTCTTTCAGATCTATATGGCTAGATATTCACACTCGGGATCCATCAAAAAGTTAGATTAGTGATTTCTTCTTTGTACATAAAGATTGAAATCTCCTAAAAATATGAGGAAAGCTGAAGAAGTTACACATTCCCCTACATATTGGAGAAAATGATCTTTTGAAGATACTCAACCTTCCGGATGACAACATCCTTTACTATGAGGTACACTATTTAAGTAGATATATAGATGAAAAATATTTGTTTAGGGTGGGACTATTTACACAGGTAGGGAGATCACATGCACATATTTTAAAGAAGTCAGCTAAAGTCCCAAAGGTAGTTATCCAACCCTCAAAGGCACCTCCAAAACGATCATGGAAAGAGGGTGATTTGCAAGCATTTAAGAATAAAAGGGTGGAGGAGATTTTGGCAGCTACTAGCAAAGGTTACCATATCTCTCCATCCAAATCACACACTCCAGAAGATATTTTAAAATATAAATGTGTTGACTGTCAATGGGCAGAGGAGTTAGTGAGTTCACTTTCTCTTTTTTTGCTTTTTCTTTTTGTATTCTCATAAGGATATGTCCCTTACAAAACTTATATTATTACTTTAATTGGTGCAATGTATGGATCTTGAGATTGAAATGATCAAGATCTTGAATGACTGGAATAATAAATTTATGAAGGTCAAATATCTTTAAGGATAGTACAAGAAAAAATATGATGACAAAATTAAGGTGATAAAAGCAGTGGATGAGCAGTTAGCAGTGTAGATCAGAGCTGACTAATATGATAACTTCAACCTCTTTATAGAGTCAACAGATGGATCATCTTCATATTGAGCTGGTGGATGCACAAGCGACGATCAATCAATACATAAAAGATCAACAGATCTTTGAGGGGAAATTTGTAGTTATTGAAAATGAGAATAGGAGGCTCCAAAGTATATTGTCAGAGATGTAAACCAAGTTTAAATCACAACATTCATCATCCAGAGTCATAGAAGAATTAAATAAGTTTGTTGCCTTCAAGATGATATTCCAGGATCAGATTCAGGAAGCTCGTGACTATATATATAATATAAATGTGAAGGCTTTGGAAGTAGAGTGTTTGGAGGAATTCTTCATTAGAGATTTTCTAAAAGGTGTCTGGCTAGTGCATCGTAAGAGTAAAGTGGATGTTGAGGGGTTAACACCTAGCTAGGCGTCTAATGACTCTTCTTTAGATTTAGATGGTGAGGAGATCAAAAGTGAGTTATAGAAGGTCTTTGCCCTTGATGAGGATCATGATGATATTGAGATTCTATAGTATTTTTTTATTATTGGTTGTATCACTTTGTTTATTTGTAGTGTGATTATATGTGTTTGTTGTTGATGTTTTCATATGATGTATGCAATGTTCGGTGATATATTAAGAAGTTTTTGGTATTCTTCTTTTTTCTTTCTCTCATATATATATGAAATTTACTTAGTTTTAATTCAATTCAAATGATGGGAAATATTTTAGTAAAACTTTTTTTTTTTTTTTACTTAAATGAATATGAGAGACATCCTTCTTAGAGGTTTTGATAAGCATTTGCTTGATGATATTTAACCTGTATGGAAGATGTCAGATCAAATCCCTCTTAGATTGATCATCCAATAATTTGAGATTCAAGACATCCTCCTAAGATGTTTGACCTATACGAGATTGTTAGTTAGAGCATTTGCTTGATGATATTTATTTGTATGAAAGAGGTCAGATCAAATCTCTTTGGGATTGATCATCCAATGACTGAGACATAATATAAATTATGTATTTCTTGAATTATGGATAAAGTTAAATTCTATGTGCATGCTTTTTTTATCCTTTATAGGAGGAGATAATATCACAATAAAGTGAATATTATATTATTGTATTATATAAGACAGTACAATAGTTTCCTAGTATAACTTAGGGATTCAGGGGCTAGAAGAATTTTACTACAATCAACACACAAGGGGTGTATGTAAGGTTAGCATAATAATACTAAAAGGATACACATGAGGATAACATAATAACTTAGGGGAACATGACACAAGATAAATAGTTATATCAGCACCTACTAATAATACTTACAAAGATTGCCAACATTCTAAGTTTGAGAGAACATCTTCCCATTAGCATATTTTAGTTTGAAGGCGTCAGGATTGACCATACCTACCACCAAACAAGGACCCTTCCATAGTGAAAATAGTTTATTGTGTTGGGAGAGCCCTTTCTAGCTGCCTCGATGCTGCGTAAAACTAGATCCCCAATTAAGATACATCGAGGTTTAACCCTCTGATTATAGTGACGGGCAATCCTTTGGTGGTATACAGCGATCCTAAGGGAGGCTACATCTCTTACTTCTAAGAATAGATCCAAGTTATTTCTGAGCTTCTCATTAATGTTACTTCTAAGAATATATCCAAGTTATTTCTGAGCTTCTCATCATTATTACTAAAGTCGAAAGTCTGAACTCTATTTCTTGAAACTCCAATGTCAACCAGTATGGCTGCTTCTGTACAAAAGTAAAGATTATATGGGGTTTCTCCAATAGGAGTTCTAGCGGTAGTCCGATAAGCCTAGATAATATTTGGGAGTTCTTCATTCCATTGCATCCCATCCTTCCCTAAGTGTGTCTTCATCCCTTTCAAAATTGTTCAGTTTGTAACCTCTATTTATCCATTTACCTGAGAATGGGTGACAGTTGTGTGGACTAGTTGAATATAAAAATCCTTATAAAAAGATATGAAGATCTTTCCAATAAACTATGTCCCATTATTATTGATGACCCTTACCATAATACCAAAATGATAGATTATATTATTCCATTGGAACTATTTGGCATTGGTTTCAGTAATTTTTGGTAGAGGTTCACCTCAACCCACTTGGTGAAGTAATATATAGCAAGGATGATGAATTTTCACTATCTAGTGGCTATAAGGAAGGGTCCCATTATATGAATCCCCTATTGGGCGAAAGGCCAGAGGCTCTAAAGTGATGCAAGCTCTAGAGAAAATATATATGTGAGATTGGAAAGCAATTGATAATTTTTACACTTTTGAGTAAACTCAAGTGATCATATTTAATTGTTGGCCAATAAAATCCATGCCTTATAGTCTTTGTAGGCTAATACTTTTCCTACCATATGTTCTTCTTATACTCCTGAATGGACTTCTCATAGTATGTAATTGACTTTTGAAGATGGGAGACATTTGAGGAATAGTCTAGTGAAAGCGCATTTGTATAACTCGCCACCAATAATGCTGAAATTCGTTGCTTGTCTTTGAAGTCGTGTTGTAGCCATAGGCTCCTTAGGCGACACCCCATCTTGTAAAAAAGAGAAAATGGGATCGATCCAAGAAGCATCTCTTGGTTGATCGAGATATTATATAACCCACGGACCTTGGATACTTTAAAAGTGGATTTCTTTGATGCACTTTCTCTTGTAAACATCTCCTATCGTTGATGTAGCAAGTTTAAAAAGAGCATCGACTTGTGCATTTTGCTTTCAGAGAACATGGATAATCTGATGCTCTTTTATACGAGCCAGTTGTGGGTTGTAGATGTCAAACTCCCCCTCCACTTGAGTGGCGATCAATTATGAATTAGTATGAACCACCAAGTTTTACACCTCATAGTTAATTACTAGCCTCAATCCAGTAATATGGATCTCGTACTCTACTGTGTTATTCGTGGTAAGGAATTTATGTCGGAGCTCGTACTCAAGAGTAACTTGTTGTGGAGAGATCAACAAAATTTTTACTTCGATGCCAGAACTTCCAGAAGATCAGCCATCAATATATAAAGTTCAACACATGGGAGAAGGAGAAGTACTCGGTGGCTCATTGGATACAAGGAAGGTGCATTCAACCACAAAATTTGTAAGGGCCTGAGATTTGATATCGGGTCTAGGCAAGTAGTGGATTTCAAACTCTCCCAATTTTACAAACCACTTAATGAGCCTGCCAAACACTTTTGGCTTTTGCATTATACTTCTCAGCTGCAGATTTGTGTAAACTCTAATTGTATGTGCTTGAAAGTAAGGACGTAGTTTCCTAGCATAATAAACTAACGCCAAAGCTGTTTTGTCCGCTAAGGGATAACATCCCTCTATTTCAGATAATATCTTACTAACATAATAAATGGGATATTGTACATCATTTTCTTCTCGTATCAAGACCGAACTAATAGTTTAATTGGGCAGAAACAATCATATATAAATACAACTTTTCTCTTAGTGTTGATTTAGAAAGTAGTAGTGATGGAGATGCCAAATACTTTCGTAGCTGTTCGAAGGCTTCTTGACATTTATCGGTCCATTAGAATCCAGAGCTACGTGCACATCTGAGTATCTTGAAAAAGGGCAAATATTTGAAAAGGTTGAGTTGTATGTTATAGCATCGTCGTAGATAGAAGAACTATTTCAAGTTAGATATATGTAGAGATTTTTTAAAGGGGGGGGCGGGGGTGCTAAACCGTCCCTTAAAATTTTTTTTTTTTTTCAAAAAATTTCAAAAATTTTTAGAAGCTTCTTCTCCCCTAAAATGCTCCAATAAATACCCTCTTTGGGCTAGGGAGCAAAATTACTCTTTTCTCTCTTCTTTCTTCTCCCCCTAACTTTCTTATTATATAGGTCTTCCATTATTTTTTGTATGTGATTTTTTCTACTTAAATTCACTGCCCCTTTTTAGTAGAGAAGCTTAAATAAGTGATCACACCTCCACAAAAAACCCGCCAACCAAAGGAGAACGCCCTGTTACCCAATATAAGGGTCTAAATAAAACTCATAAGGCAGTCAAGATCGATGATGCCATCACCATCATAATTAGCAAATCCTTTATTATTTTTTATCAAAAGATTCCATTTTCCAAATGATCATGTGATGAAGGTGCCTATAAAATTTGATCGTGCTTGTTCTCGTCCTCTAGGATTTTTGATAATGTATGAGTTCAATTTGTGAGCAGGGCTATGATTTTCACGACCTCTATAGTTGATTTACATTTTAACGATATATGGAGTGATTTTACCATGACTTTCTTATAGAGCCATGTTGATCATAATGAGATTGATCATATTTTTTAGAGATCGTGGAGAGGTGTTGTCTCTAGAATACCTTTCTCGGATGGGTCATCTTATTAGTGATATGTAGGATCGTATCTCTTTCAGATATAGGTGGCTAAATATTCGCACTCGGGATCCATCAAAAAGTTGGATTAGTGATTTTTTCTTTGTGCATAAAGATTAAAATCTCCTGAAAATATGGGGAAAGCTGAAGGAGTTACCCATTTCCCTACATATTGGAGTGGATGATCTTTTGAAGATACTCAACCTTTCGGATGTCGACACCCTTTACTATGAGGTACACTATTTGAGCAGATATATAGATGAAAAATATTTGTTTTAAGTGGGACTATCTACTCAGGCAGGGAGATCACATGCACATATTTTAAAGAAGTCAGCTAAAGTCCCAAAGGTAGTTATCCAACCCTCAAAAGGCACCTCCAAAATGATCATGTAATGAGGGTGATTCAAAGGCATTTAAGAAGAAAAGGGTGGAGGAGATTATGGCAGTTACTAGCAAAGGTTACCATATCTCTCCATCCAAATCATACATTCCAGAAGATGTTTTGAAATATAAATGTGTTGGCCGTCAACGGGCAGAGGAGTTGGTGAGTTCACATTCTCTTTTTTGCTTTTTCTTTTTGTATTCTCATAAGTATTTGTCCATTACAAAACTTATCTTATTACTTTAATTGGTGCAATGCATGGATCTTGAGATTAATTGAAATGATCAAGACCTTGAATGACTGGAATAATAAATTTATGAAGGTCAAATATCTTCAGGAACAGTACAAGAAAAAATATGATGGCAAAATTAAGGTGATAAAGGCAGTGGATGAGCAGTTAGCAGAGTGTAGATCAGAGATGACTAATATGGTAACTTCAACCTCCTTATAGAGTCAATAGATGGATCATCTTCATATTGAGCTGGTGGATGCACAAGCGACCATCAATCAACATATAAAAGATCAACAAATCTTTGAAGGGAAAATTGTAGTTATTGAAAATGAAAACAAGAGGCTCCAAAGTATACGCCTATTTGTATGACACATTACTAATGCGCTTAACTCTTTCACGCATTTTAAAATGCGCTGAATTACTCAGCATATTTGCTCATTCTTAAATTTTTAATTAAATCTATTTATTTTGCTAATTGTCATTATTAACATGCTCCTCTTTACAAATTTCACTATATATATAACTAAAAAAAACATAAAATTATTTGAAATATTTTAAAACCCAAAATTATTTATCCTAAAAATAAAAAATTCAAACGATTAAGCTATAACTGTTCCCGCACTCTAATTCGTCAAAAGTAATCTTTCCCGCTCTATTTTTTTTTTTAAATAAATAACTGAAACCCCATTGACGAACGAATTAACTACTTCGGGGGAGGTCCCGCCGTACTTTCTCCTCACAATCTCCCATTCCACACACTGAACAGCGCTAAGCCTCTCTCTCTCTCTCAGATGAAATATTTTAAAATCCAAAATTATTTATCCTAAAACTAGAATTTCAAACGGTAAGTTATAACTGTTCCCGCACTTTAATTCCTAAAAAAAATAATCGTTCCCGCTCTTATTTTTATATAAATACATCAACGAATGCTCGGGAGACGCACGCCATACTTTCTCCTCACAGTCTCCCATTCCACACAGTGACCAGCGCTAAGCCCGACCCCTTTGCCACCGTTCACTCTTGCGCCACCGCCCATCCTCGCCCACACGTCTCTGTCCCTATTATTCTCCATCGTCTAGTCTTCTCCCCGGCCGAGCACGCAACTGTGAAGTCAAGAAACGTGTATAACAGTGCCTTTGCCTGTAATTTCGTCTTCCCGGAGTATTCAAGAAGGAAATTCGGAAATAGGGTCTTTGATCTTGTCAAGAACAAAGTCTACATAATCGCTGATTTCAGGTATGCTTTAAAAAAATTGTTGTTTTAAAATTTGAAAATTGAAAAAAATCTGAGAACTGTTTGTTCATCTTTGCTGTTTAGTTACCAAATTTGTAATACATAATGTGATGAATTTATCAAATGAATTCAATTTGATGTGAAAAGTATTTCATCCACGAATATTTTCTTATACATTCTTTTTTTGAAGAAAATATTTAAATAGCATGGAGATTATGAAGTGAACTAGAAAAGGATGATATTTTCTAAAACATCGGAACGTGTAAAAACAATATATGTAACATTAAAATGTTGTCAGATTGTTGGTATATTTTAAAACCTGAGATCATCATATGCAAGAAACATTAGTTTCTTATTTTCTTCCCTTACTACAAGTGCAAGCTTATTATTTTAAAAAAAACTCTAATGTCAATTTCAAAATCAAATGAAAAAATTTGATAGTATTTTTCAAATTTGAAATTCATATCCCGCAGATAAATAATCCTTACTCCGTCACTACATAGGATTGAAAATACTGTTTCCACACACTTGACTTTGCTGCTTCCACATTCCTTATTAACAAATTCAATGTTTGCTTGTTGCCACCTCAACATGTTGTTCGTCTGAAGGTGATGTACATATACAAACTTAAGGCAAATGCCTTGCGACAAGTTAAAGTCCTTAACTCGCTTCTCAACGAATAGAGGTTTTTTTATCTATGATTATTATAAGAAGGCCATGATGCATATTGATGTCTGGCTATAAGAAGTTTTTTACAATCTCTGTAGGCATCTTAGCGAGTGCTTTTGCCTAGTTGTAGAATTAGCCAACCAAGACTAGAATAAATTTTCTTTGCTCATCAAAGAGATAAAATACACTAAAGAGATCTATTCTCCACACGGTGAATAAAGCATAAGCAGAACCAATCCTTTCAAAATAAAATGTAATATTTTGTTATAATTGATTAATTGAACAATGCTTATAAGCTTCTCATTCTATTTTGTATTTTTTAGAGAATGTTACGTTATTACTTTCAAATATGTCTTCCGAATGTTATTCCTCTTGTTGGCATCATATCTCCAAATCAAAGGTCAAAGCTTAAGATTAGCACGAAAACTATCAAGATAAATCTATATTTGTTTTTTCCTCTTTAAATATTGATTCGTTTACTAAATCCTAAGCCTAAGAGCACTCTTAATTTGACGTAAATATTTAAGAATCCCTTATTGAATATCTATAACATGAACGCTTATATGAACTAACTTGAACAAAATATATATAAAGAGCAATTAATTATGAATAATTTTTATTAAATCATTTATGTTAAACCAAATTAATTTCCCTACCTCACACAACACCCGTAAATAAGTATCTTAGGGTTTTGTTTTTGCTTTGCCTTATTTTTTTAGGAGATTATTAATAACTTTGTATATTTTTAAAAATTAGTTAAAATTGAATAAATACAAAATAACAATTATTTTATGTTATCACCTCACCTCAAAAGAGTACTTTGGAATTTTCTATGTAGAAAAAAAAATTCTTAGTAAAAGTATACCTTCTTAAAAAAGTTGAATCTTTTTTTTTTTTCAAAAAATGGGCAAACTAGTATTTTATGGGACAAAATTAGTTAAAGAACCATTCTTATTAAAATTTCTATTTCACTACAGGAAAAATGCCGCTTACCGGTTCACTACGGGAAAACACGTGATTACCGTCGGAATTTCCGGCGGATTTTTTTGCGCCGGCATTGTCGGCGCAGGTTCCGGCGGAATGATGCGACGTAACGTTTACGGCGTCATTTTTCGGCGGAACGGACGCCGGAAATTTACCGGCGTCAATTGCGCCGGAAATACCGCCTGTGAAAAGGGCTCTGGATTATTTCCGGCGCAGATTACGACGGAAACGTTCTTCTAAACTCAACGAAACCGTTCCGGCGGATTATGCGCCGGTATTCCGTCGGAAAAGACGATACAACGAAATGTATCGTACGTACCGGCGAATATGATCCGTCGGCCACTACCGTCGCAAGTCCGACGGATATTTCGCCGGTAATTACCGGCGCAACAATTGCGTCGTAAAATAACCGTGGAATTTCGATGGCGCAACTCCGGCGACTTATCCGCCGTGTTTCATAACGTTGGACCGTCGTTATTAGCGACGGTCTTGTAATCGCCGGTTAGACCGCCGGTCTTCAATCTTAATTGCGGTGTACCGGCGGCATATACCACAGTTGATAAGTGATGAAATTTATTTTTTGATTAACATCAAAAGACATTGAATTCTTATTTTAATTGATAGTCTTTGGAGGTTTGAATTCCAAAATTTGATTTTTGTTGTTTCATTCACTTATAAGAATGAATATAGTAAAATTAATATTGATTATTTTCTTATAAGAAAAATAGATTGCATGAAAGAAAGGAACTGAGCTAGCGGGGGAAGACAAGAAGAAGAAACAGAAACTGAATATCTTGTTATTGAGTTAAAGAAGAGGTAATACATGCCTTAATATAGGCGTAACAGGGAAAGTAAAATATTACAAGTATGTCCAATACTAAATCTAATAACAGATTCCTAATAGGCTCCCGCAAATTAAACATTCTGAACTTGAATGTTTAATTTGTCTCTCAGCATTTCGAACCGTGCAGTCGCAAGCGGTTTAGTCAGAATATCGGCTATTTGATCAACCGAACTGATGTGTTCAATGGAAATAAGACCGGTATCTATATGTTGACGAAGGAAATGATAGTCGATTTCAATGTGCTTCGTTCTAGCATGGAATATAGGATTGCTCGCCAAGGCTATTGCCGACGTATTGTCACAGAAGATTTTGGTGGGATCGGGATGCGAGAGTTGAAGTTCTTCTACCAGACGTCGAAGCCATAGAACGTCGGAGGCGGCGGCGGAGAGAGACTGGTATTCGGCCTCTGTTGACGACTTGGCGACAGTCGGTTGTTTCTTCACCGACCAAGATATCAACGTGTTGCCAAGATAGGTGCAGAAGCCAGAGACCGACTTCCTGTCAGTGGTGTCGGCAGCCCAATCTGCGTCCACATATGTCCGGAGGATCAAGTTCCCTGGAGAGATCGGGAGTCCATAGTGAAGAGAGCCTTTAATATATCGTAATAATCTTTTCAAATCTTGATAGTGAGTAACCGTGGGAGCATGCATATGTTGACAGATGCTGTTTGCGGCGAATGCAATGTCTGGGCGCGTAATAGAGAGGTATTGTAGAGCTCCTGCAATTTTCCTATACAGATGTGGATCAGCGAACGGTGTGTCGTTGGATGCGATTGACGTCCGTTTTGGCGTAATTGGGGTGGGCGCAGCGCTGCAATCGGCAAGTCCCGCATCTTGCAGAATTTTCAAGGCATAGTGGCTTTGATTGAGAAAGTATCCAGAAGCCGTTTTGAGGATTTGAATACCGAGAAAGAGGGAGACAGTTCCCAGCTGTTTGAGGTCGAAGTTAGATTTGAGAAATTGTAGAAGAGATTGTATGGTTGTTTGATCGTTCCCTGTGAGAAGTATGTCGTCAACATAAATTAGAAAGTATAACTGGACATTATTATGATGCAAAATAAGGAGCGAAGGATCAGAACGACTAAACCTGAAACCAAATTGTTGGAGTAGAGATGTGAGTTTGTGGAACCATTGACGAGGCGCCTGTTTGAGACCGTAGATAGATTTGTTAAGTTTGCATACATGTTGCGGATAATTGGTGTCGATGAATCCTGTGGGTTGTCGCATATACACTATTTCTTGAAGATCCTTGTGAAGAAAGGCGTTTGAAATGTCAAGCTGGAGGATGGGCCAGTTTTGATGAACTGCGAGATTGAGAAGAACGCGAATAGTTGGCATTTTAGCCACTGGACTGAACGTTTCCGAGTAGTTTACGCCAAGAGTTTGGTTGAATCCCTGAGCTACTAGACGAGCTTTGTATTTGTCGATAGTGCCATTGGGAAGCAGCTTTTTCTTGAACGTCCATTTGCAGCCTAGTATGGGTTCATTTGTGGGCGGTGGAACCAAAGTCCAGGTTCCTTGACGCTGAAGAGCAAGAAATTCTTTTTGCATAGCTGAACGCCACTGCGGAAGTTTCACTGCCTGGGCATAGGTGGTGGGAATGTTAGGTGGGGATGCAGTGGCCGTGAGAGTGAAAATTCTTTTGGGTTTATATATGCCAGATTTTGCTCGGGTTTGCATGGGGTGGGAAGTTGGACGCGGTTCGATGGGGGGTGCGACGTCAGGAGAGATGGAGGTATCTGGATTTGTGATAGACTGAGGAGGAGAGGGAAGGTTAGATGTTGTGGCTGGCTGAGGTAATTCCGTTTGAGCACCTTGTGTCGAAGAAGTAGTGATCGTTGTAGTACCTGTGGGAAGGAGCAATAAAGGTGATATGAAATTGTTGTTAGTGTCGAGTGAAGTACCTGTGTGCTTTCATAGATCTTGGTAGGGAAACATAGTTTCTTGGAAAGTAACGTGACGCGATAGGTGAGTCCGATTGGTGAGAGGGTTGAAGCACTTGTAGCCTTTGTGTTGAGCCGAGTATCCAATGAATATGCAGGGCTGTGAACGAGGAGAGAGCTTGTCGTTGGCGTACGGACGGAGCCACGGATAGCACAAGCAACCGAAGGTTCTGAGGTGATCATAGGACGGACTGGTACCGTGAAGAACTTCGTAGGGAATGCGTTGAGAGATGGATTTGGATGGAATCCAATTGATTAAGTAATTGGCTGTGCTGACCGCATCTGCCCAGAACTATTTTGGTAAGTGGGAGGCGTGTAGAAGCGCACGAGTGATCTCCACAAGGTGTCTATTTTTGCGCTCGGCGACACCGTTTTGTTCGGGCGTGTGTGGGCATGTGATTTGGTGTGTAATGCCGTGCAAATTCAAGAATTGTTGAAACCGTGTACTGTTAAACTTGCCGCCACCATCAGATCTGAAGAATGTAGGTGTAGCATTGAATCTATTTTTAATTAGAGAACAAAAATGAGTAAATTTAGAAAAGGTTTCTTGCTTTGAGTGCATTAGATACAACCACGTAAATCTGGAAAAGTCATCGATAAAAATAACATAGTAATTGAATCCATTTAAAGATTGTTGGGGAGCTGGCCCCCAAACATCTGAGTGAATCAGTTGAAAAACATGGGATGAATTACTAGTACTTTTATTAAAAGGAAGTCTGTGGCATTTTGCCAAACTACAAGAAGTACAATGAAAGGTAGATTTAAATGGGTTCGAGACAGGGTAGATGCTGTCGAAGACCATTGAGAGCACCAGGGTGAGGATGTCCGAGTCTGCCATGCCATAGTTGAGCGGATGACTGCGAAGCTAGAAGAGAGATGGGTCGGTCGGTGGAGACTGTCCGAAGACGATACAGTCCGTTACAAAGTTGACCAAGAAGTAGAGGGCATTGATCCTGAACGAAACCGTTAGCATCAAAGCAGATAGATACGTTGTTATCAGAGGTTAGCTTAGAAATAGAAAGCAGATTGTGCTTTAAAGAAGGAACATGGAGAAGATTTCGTAAATAAAGCTTACGATTCGAATCCGGTAGGGGTAGAAGCCCTTGTCCGGAGTTCTGAATTGACATTGTGGAGTCGTTAGCTGTAGAGATTGTATCTGTACCATTGTAAACCGAACTTTGTTGAAGGTTTCCAAGATCCGGCGTGAGATGACTGGATGCACCGGAGTCCATAATCCAGTCGTTCGTGGGCGTGGAAGATTGCTGCGTAAGATAAGCACGAGGAGCTGAGGTCGTAGTTGGTGCGTACTTGAAATTACACCTGTGCCAGCAATTGATGGCGATGTGGCTAGTTTTGCCACAGATTTGGCAAGAAGGCCGATCGGTCTTGGCAGCTGGGGTATTCGGGCGAGCAGCTTCAGAGGTGTGCCGATTATCGGATTTACGATTCTTGTAATTGCGGTTGGTGTTAGTCCCTTTTTGCCAGTTTGTGCGATTTGCATAAAATGCCGAATTGGTTGGGGTGGCAGAGACATCTTTTTGAGATTCTTGATGTTGAGCGATTTCTTCACTGCATAATAGGGAATACAGAGTATCAAGATCAATGGGGTTTAGAGAGGTACGAATAGCAGTTTTGAAAGAATTGTATGTTGATGGGAGTCTGTTAAGAATGTAGAAAAGGATGTCTTCAGTATCAATCTGAGATCCAGAGGCAGAAATGTTGTCTACTAGATTCTTGACACGCATAAGGTATTGTTGCATGGAGGAATTTCCCATTTGGATTGTGTGGAGTTCGTTCTTGAGTTGAATAACACGAGAACGAATATTTGGTTGCATTCGTTTTTCAAGTGTTTTCCAGACATCCTGTGCGGTGGGACAAGAAAGAATGTGAGGAAGTATAGCAGGGGAAATGGTGGAGAAAAGAGCCGAAATGAGGTTCCGATCTATCAGCGTCCATTTGAAGAACTCGTTGCTGGAAGCGTCCAATGGGCAGGGAAGATTTCCGGTGAGATAGCCGGAGAAACCATTCGCAGAGAAGTGCTGAAGAATCTGAATACGCCATATGTGATAGTTTTCCGCAGAGAGCTGATAAGGGACAAGAGTTTTGAGATTAGAAATTAAGAACTTGAGTGGCGCCGGCACCGTGTAGTCGGAGGAGCTGCCGGAGTTGATGTATTGAGCGGGTGGAGAGGACACGGCGGAATCTTGATCAGCCATGAGAAGGTCCTAGCTCTGATACCATGAAAGAAAGGAACGGAGCTAGCGGGAGAAGACAAGAAGAAGAAACAGAAACTGAATATCTTGTTATTGAGTTAAAGCAGAGGTAATACATGCCTTAATATAGGCGTAACAGGGAAAGTAAAATATTACAAGTATGTCCAATACTAAATCTAATAACAGATTCCTAACATTGCAAAGTTTGTAAAATCATTTCTAATGAAAATTTATGTATATAATATAGTTTATTAGTTTTAGAATTTAAAAGGAAGGGATGAATTATAAAAACTAAAGTAAAATGTTGTCTTAATATTAGATTGGGGCATTTAAAAAACACTAACAAAAATATTCTTGAGAGTAAGATTCAAAATCTTATTGTTTTGACTGTATATAAGAAAAATATATTATGCTATAAGAAAAATATATTATGCGGAAGAAAGTAGGGTGGTTTAACCATGTATTTTCCTACTTCAGTTGGATTATAGCAAGGATCAACTTTAAGTCCATATCTTTCAAACAACCTTCAATTGCATATAGGCTACTGGTCATTTAATCTCTCCTCATTCTAGAAGAGGGATTATCATGACCATTTTTAATCACCTATCAACTTCAAGCCATTTAGTTCCTCTTCTTTTAAGGGAGGGATTATCTCAATTTTATTGTCTCCATCAACATCAACATCTTTAGATTTCCTTCACTAAAAATCATAGTATATATTCACCAGAGTTTGAATATTATAGTTTATATTGACATATTCTTGAACTTAATATAGTCTCCTCCTCTACACTGAAAACACAGTAATTTCCAACTTTAACAATAAACCCGGGTGCATTAAATTTACTTAGCAAGATATAATGAAATTATAATTATAGCCTTGCCAACCATCCTTCTCCACGTCCCTTTAGCTGAGTGGCCTTCTCCCCATAAAGTATAACACATTTGCACTTGTGTTCTAATAAATATTTTTATAACTATGTAGGGGGACGTTTGCTTCAACGTCCAAATGACTATCCAAGAAGAGAGATATTGGATGTATAACAGATTATTGCCTGGTCGAAAAGGATTGACAGTTGAATTTATACAGGGAGTTGAAACTTTCATTCAAGTTGCATCTCAACTGCCTTCCTTTCAGTTTGATAAAATGTTTAGATGTCCGTGTTCAAAACATAAAAATCTAGCATTCCTGAAGCCCGATGATGTGAAGCTTGATTTATATCGTAGGGGATTTGTTCCAAACTACTGGATTTGGACATCACATGGCGAGTACGAGCCACACAGAGATGCTCATGCCAGTTCATCTACAACTTATGAAATATTTGATGAAGATCAAATGAGTAGATCCTATGAAGACCTTATTTTTTAGGATTATATATTTTTTATGTTTGATGATTGTATTTAGAACTTGTGATTGTAACCTTATTGAATTTAGAACTTGATGAACTTGTTTTATGTTTGATAAACTTATTTAGAATTTTTTAATGTTTGATTGTAAACTTGTTTATTTAATTTATGGTTATGTATATAATTGTGATGAATATAGCGGCGTGTTGCCCAAAATATCTTATTATATATTGTTATATCTGCAGGTTTAGAATTTAGGGTGAACCTCCCTCAAATAGAGGGAATGCTATAAATTTTTTTTTCAGGTGCTACAGGTTTCCGGCGGCCAACCAACGCCGGTAACTATGATACCGGACGGCTTAAGCAATGCCACCGGTAATTCCCTTAAACCGCCGGTACTATACCGGTGATTACCGACAGCTACCGGCAGTTATCCGGTGAAATCCCGGCGGTGTATGCCGCCGGTAATACCGTCGGCCTTGACCGCCGGGCGCCGTCGGTAAAATAACCGGTGGTATACCGACGCTAGCCGGCGGTTAAGCGAACACACAACGACCTCTTTAACCGCCGGCATACTGTCGGTAAAGTGACCGCCGGTTAGCCGTCGGTAATATAACCGGCGGCTCAAAGGCCGAAAAACTGCCGTTTACAAATCCGATAGTCACCGGCGGTATACGTCGCCGGAAAATCGCCGCCTAACAGAACCGCCGGTACTAAGCCGCCGGTAAAAGTTTCCTACGCCAATTATATCGGCGGCGTAAAAACCGCCGAGAAACTGCCGGTAAAATTTAAAATTGCCTGTTTTGCCTTTCTAACCACCGGAAAAAACCGCTGGTTTTTAGCGTTTTTCCTGTAGTGTTTTGAGGATGGGCAACCTCAATGCGGCATGTTTCCGCCCATGATGCGGTGAATGACCAAGGGCTTGTGATAGGCTTGATATTGTGGGAAGGTTGTAGTATCATGGAAGCTATGTTGCACCGATACGAATACAACGACATGGATATGACACAATATGGATAAGGGACACGTCAGTTATTAAAAATATAGGATACGAGTACGACGCGGATACGACACTATAATTTATAAATCATACATAAAAATTATCTAGTACAACAACAAAAGCATAAACATAAATTGTCTAGCACATGAAGTTTCAACTATTTAATAGAAGGAATGATATGCTTAGCTTCTTATGGGTTTTTCATTGAACTTCTATATGATCTTCAATAAATATCATAGCTTCTAATTCAGGCTCAGCAAGTGAAAGATTAGTAATTTTTAATATTCTTATATCATCAAGAGTCTCAAATCCATCTCTGAAATGAGAGAACCTCTCTCGCAGCCGCAGAAGTAAATACAATGGGTATTTTTTTGGACTTTTTTTTGTTTTTCAGTGGACACGAGTATATAAATAGTCTTTTAATTGGATATGACAAAGCCGTATCCGACATGTATTGGTGCTATATCGAGGTGTATCCGTGTATTGGTGTGTCGGATACAGCACGCCTTCATAAATAGGTGTATCAGTGCAACATAGCATGGAAATGATCTTTTGGCACTCAACACGCCTTCTTAAAAAATCTTGTAAGTTCTTTCAAAGAGCTATATTTTTTCCATCTTCAAATATGTTATTAAGTGGTCTATCCAAGTCAAAGAAAGCTCCACCTCTTCATGCATCACTTTGTATTCTTTGATGTTCAGTCATGACACCTGGTTGGTCTCCTATTAAGCTACCCAAGTTTGACAATAAGATAGTGAGTTAATATTGTTCCCTAGAAATTTTGAAGCATTCAAATTGAATCTCTGCCTTTACCACATAGGGATACTTCTGCAATATCAAATCACAAAATTTGTATCATAATTTATTTGACTTACAAGTAGCTAGGAGTCTGAGTAGGCGATGAGTTACATCAAGCCCATTCCAAAAATGAATCTTAGCATGCGAGTAGATCCTCATACTCAACTTGATTATTGGAGATTTGAAACTTCATTTGGCTAGCTTAAGAGATAATGATTCCTTTATAGCTCTTCAACAATATGCATGCAACTACTCTATATATGCTTCCATGAGGCACTATGTATGTATAATATCCAAGCTTGGTCTTCTTTCTTTTCATCTCCTCTTTGTGTTGAGGTGGTTGAAATAAATGAGGAAGATAATGAGCGCTTGAGCATTAGCAGTGGCCCATGTCATGCATGTAGGAGATCTTAAATTCATTTAGTTCCACTTATCACTTGAGCAATCTTTCAAAGTGATTCAACATGGTGAATATGGCTTTAAGGCAATATATGATGGTGACTTAAATTGAATTAGCTTGAAGTAGGGTCGCATATCCTGTGCTATGGTCAGAAAAGCCTACACTAACTTTTTAATGATGGTTTTTTTTTGTTGGGCACCTCCTAGGATTTTGCTCATATATTAGACCAACAATTATTTTTTCTCTTCTTCTCAAACCAGTATGGAGCTAGTGATTTATTCAATAATATTCAAGCTCACACAATGATAGATTAATTAAACTCCAATAAATATTGGTATTCATGTCACACTCTATGACGACCCCTTTAGATCTACACGAGACGTACAATGATATTTAAGAAAAATAAATAAATAAATAAGACATACAAAGATACATACTACTAACTATTTGTCTATCACAATTTGTAAATTAGGAGAATTTATACTTTTACAATATTCACTTGAGCGAAAACATCTTAATTTTTTTTATTTATTTAACTATAGAGCTTCTAATATACATCATGATTTTTTTTATATCATCAAAATTTTCTTAATTGGCATATCTAACTATGTTTTATCTTACAACAAAACTATCACCTAAACAAAATAGTACTTGACTATACTTTATCATTACATTTATTTGAAATAACTTTCAACATAATATTATATGAGCTAAAAATATTCAACAAGATAAAAAAACTCTAATACATAATTCAAATATTATAAAAATTCAATATTCAATTCTCTCTCAAAATTTAGGTAGGACGTAATTACTTTTTAGAGTAAAATTTTGTCTAATCTATCTCCAATTATCTCTCAAAACATCACACGTTCTCCACTCTCCTAGCAAGATCCAACCAATGGCTGACTTTATCAGGATGACATTAGCTTGATCCAACGGCTGGGCTTATCGCTTGATCAACAGCATGGCTTGGCCGTTCCGCTTACCCTAGACCCATTCTATTCTGCTACCACGCCAAGATTGGATTGGCGGTTCCGCTTTCTCTCTCTCTCTCTCTCTATTTAGGCGACGCAGCAGGCTCTGGAGACGCAACCATCTGTTGAATCCGAGGCTCGATCTCGGATTCAGCATCCTAACGATTCCAATCTCTTAATTGATCGGCTTCTCTACGATCTTATTCGAAGGTTCTTCAACTTTCTCCCGCTTGATTGCCCCGCAAGATCTCTGTTTTTCCCCTCGCTTTGATCTGGAATATTTGATAGAGTGCGATCATTATTGCGTTCTTCGTGATTTTTATGCTTTTGATGTGCTAGGGATTGGATATGCGTTTTAGATCTTTAAATTTTCTTGCCGTGTGATTTTATGTTTTGTTTGGTCGAGTGCCCGCGTCCAATTTCGACAAAGTTATGAATTTTAACCCGTATTTCGGTTTTCATTTATTGTTGTTGTTTTTTTTTTCTCTTTTGTTAATATAGTTTAATTTGTATTTGCTGACTTTTTAAATGTTTTTTCTTTGCCATTGAGTGATCGAAGCAGTTTCGGTACACATATTATTTGTTTTTTATGGTTGGAAGTGATTTCTGTTGCTATTTTTTTCTTTCACTCCATGTTGATTTTGTGCCTTAGAAAGTATCGACATTTTTACCTTTTTTTTTCGGAAGTTAGATCTACCTGTATATTATTGCTTAGACTTATTTATTCAGATGCATGTTTTTTTTTTTAATCTACTCCTGTTTTATCCATTGTGATCTAAAATTGGCCTGACAACTGGGCGGAGAGCTGAATACACCAAACTAGTATTTGAAGAAACATATCAACAATCGATTATTTTATTTAATTTTTCGTTTTTTCTGCAAGTAAGAGAATGACATGGTGTTTTTTTATACGATTTAAATGTTTTTTATTCTTTTTTTTTTTTTTTTTTTTTGATCATGAGTTGAACATTGTGTAATTTTATGACCTTCTGATTGTTTCCATTTCATCATTGCTGAATTTAACTATTATTTTTTCCTCCTGTTTACAGACATGGCTGGACTGGCGCAGGATGGATCTCAGTTTGATGGTGCAAAATATGATTCCAAAATGCATGAATTGTAATGCATATTCTCTTCGATGTATTTAGTTCATATTGCTTTATTCACTTTAGAACATATTATGATTTCATCTCATTTTTTGTGTATGAGCTAGGCTTGCACCACAAGATGGGCAGGATTTCTTCACATCATATGATGAAGTATATGAAAGCTTTGATGATATGAACCTCCAAGAAAACCTTCTGAGAGGCATTTACGCCTATGGTACCCCTCTAACTATAAGCTATGCAAGCCTCGTGATTTTGCTGTCTGGTTTTTAAAGTTGACATGGCGGTTTCCCTTATAGGTTTTGAGAAGCCGTCAGCAATTCAGCAAAGAGGAATTGTCCCCTTCTGCATGGGACTTGATGTCATTCAACAAGCACAGTCTGGAACTGGGAAAACTGCAACTTTTTGCTCTGGAGTTCTGCAGCAACTTGATTATGGACTAGTTGAATGTCAGGCCTTAGTACTTGCGCCAACCCGAGAACTTGCACAACAAATTGAAAAGGTCATGAGGGCACTTGGTGATTACCTGGGCGTCAAAGTCCATGCTTGTGTGGGAGGAACTAGTGTTCGTGAGGACCAAAGGATTTTGTCCGCCGGTGTTCATGTTGTTGTTGGCACACCTGGGCGTGTGTTTGATATGCTGAGAAGGCAATCTCTTCGCCCTGACTACATCAAAATGTTTGTTCTGGATGAAGCTGATGAGATGCTCTCACGGGGCTTCAAAGACCAGGTTCTTCAATCTTCCTTTTGGTCCAACTTTTCTTCATTATCCTTAGTCAACTAAGGAGTTATTTCTAGCTTTAGATTTGTGTTAAAGCTACACTGTTATAATAAAGCATTATTAGTTGTCGTATAAGAAATCTTATGTTTAATTTTTCACGTGCTTTGGTTAACTCTCTGTATTACATGTTTATGCTATATTCATGTGTTTGATCATTAAATGCATTAAGCACAATTAGAAAATGTTAATCCGAGGGCACCAAGCTAATTTGTTTGAGTAAATTCAATGATAACTTTCGAGTTGTTGTTGGATGATTGTTGTCATAGTTGCTTAGCAGTTCAAAGTTCATCAATACATTGATCTCTCTGGCTACTAAATGGAGGACAATTGGATATCAACATCATTCTTTTGATTATTTGTGAGATAAACAAGAAATTAGGGGAAAAGTGAATAATTGAAATGTCTAAAAGAACGTAGGTGAACAATCAAAAGGTGTCGATCATTGGTTTGGATAAATTGAAAACCTCACATCATCGATCTTTGGTCAGATTGAGTTTTGAAGATCGCCATCTATCATCAATATTTGGTCTAACATAAGGTCTATGCTTCCTCCTTTGATCTCATGGTCTATATATAGTGAGTGATTTCTTCTTCATCACTAGCATTACATTAGCTCAAAGCTCGAGGGTGGCTTTTAGATTAACTTTGAGAGCAGGCTAATGCAATTGATAAGTGATTGGCAATAAACATAGATTCATTAAAATGACTTGAAAACGTTTTCGGTTTTTATCTGTTTTGGCTTGATTTGACTTCTTGTAACTATCCATGTTCTCTTTTGCTTTTGTGGATTGTTTTGGTCTACATTACATCTAGATTAGATATAAATTACAGTACTCATCAATCAAAATCATAAATTACCTCTAAGCATTGTCAATAAGTATCCAAGCATTTAATTTTTGCAAGTATCCAAGCTTTTTGCTATGTAAAAAAGGTTAGTATTCAATTGCAGGCTTATGCAATTGAATCTGTTCTTTTAAGAAATTGTGATGCATTCAATTGGGTGACCAAATGATCTTAGAAGCTTTTAAAATCGTGTATTTTACTTGTTTTAATGATTGTATTCATCATATCCCATATTATTTTATCCTACATGAAACATGCTGTATTCCTTATGCCTGCAAAGTTTCGTATCTCCCTGATTTCTTAAACTCTTTGTTTAATTTTTTTTTTTGTTTTACAGATATACGATATCTTCCAGCTTCTTCCTCCTAAAATCCAGGTTGGAGTTTTCTCTGCTACCATGCCACCCGAGGCCCTTGAGATCACTCGCAAGTTCATGAGTAAACCTGTCAGGATACTCGTGAAGAGAGATGAACTCACCCTCGAAGGTATCAAACAGTTTTATGTGAATATTGGCAAGGAGGAGTGGAAACTGGAGACCCTCTGTGACCTATACGAAACCCTTGCTATTACCCAGAGTGTGATCTTCGTGAATACCCGGCGCAAGGTTGATTGGCTCACCGACAAGCTCAGGAGCAGCGATCACACAGTCTCCGCCACACACGGAGACATGGATCAGAATTCTCGCGACATCATCATGCGTGAATTCAGATCCGGATCATCTCGAGTTCTCATAACAACTGATCTTCTTGCTCGAGGCATCGATGTGCAGCAGGTTTCTTTAGTCATAAACTATGATCTGCCGACCCAACCGGAGAACTATCTCCATCGCATTGGACGAAGCGGGCGATTTGGAAGGAAGGGCGTTGCAATAAACTTCGTCACCCAGGAAGATGATAGGATGCTTTATGATATCCAGAGGTTCTACAATGTGGTGATCGAGGAGCTGCCATCGAATGTTGCCGACCTCATATAGGTTCAAGGGGAATCTCTTTAGTTGATCATTTAGGTGTTGATCTCTGCAAACTTTTTTTTAAACTTGTTTGAGCGGTAGGGATTGGGATCATTGTTCTTAGTTTCTCTAGATCAAATTATTATTGCTACATCTTTTGTTTTTCAATTTTAGATTTTGTTATTGTTTCTAGGTCCTGCTGCTTTAGTCTTGTGTCTGAAACAGTTGTTATGGATAAGTTATATTGTTCTTCTTCTTTTAATTGTACTATCTTTTGTTTTGTTTGACAGTTTTTTTTTTTATTCTTTAAACTACATTTCTAGTAAAAAAATATTTTGAATTTGAAAATTTTATATTAAAAATTTGTTTTAAAAATTAATAAAAAAAAGTTATCCAAAATAAAATCTTAGGAGTATTTCTTACAGCCTTTTGAGGTTGTGATTTGAAAACATTTAACTTTAATTCCTCAATGACTTTTAACTTAATTTTTTTTAATATAATTATTGAAGATATGAAGGTCTTGTGATGATAATTCCATGAGGACTTGTGCTCCTATAATGGAGCTTTTGTGCTATGGATGGCTTCCCTTGCGCTTGAATATATGTTTAATGTATGGACAATTAGGCCTCCTGTAAATAAGACAACACTTTCATTTGTCATTTTTCATAAACTTAATTATTTTTCCAAACATAATTTAAAATTTATATACATCTTATTTAAACTCTTTATTACGGCTAAAAAGTTACTATTTTGCACCCTTATATGGAACACATTTAGGCTTTGTTGGGATGGCTTTCTTAATTCTTTTTAAATCAATGTTCTAGTTAAAAATTTTTAATTTTCATATTTCAAAGTTGTTTTAAGAAGAAATAAAAAAGTAATCTCAAATATAGCCTTAGGTTTTGTTTGAGGTCGTTTTCTTGCTGCTTTCTTATGTTTTATTTGTGACAATTTTCTTTCAGTTTTATAAATAAACTTTTTCGTACAAAATTTTTTTGAAATAAAAATATTTGTATTAGAAAATTGCTTTAAAAAGTAGAATGAAAACTAAGCCAACCGAAGCATTAAGCAATTTTTTGGCAAAAAAAAAAATTGAAAGCAAAGAAAACAGCATTGGTGAAGCCTTATATTCAATAGAATGATCTATGATATATTTTCTATTTGTCTAATTATCATAAGTGATTTTATCATTTCACCACAAACCGTCATGATTTTGATGGGTTTACAATATCCTCCGCCTCCACAGTTGCTTCGGTCATCAGCCTTGGTTGTGTATGGAGCCTTTGCAGTCTTCGGTCATAGTTCTGCCATTCCATGATCAAATAATCTTTCCATCCTATATTATTATAAAGCTTAATATAATTCAATTTAGGTTTCTTTTCTGTTCAGAAGACACTGTAAAGGTGCAACATTGTTGAGCTTTAAATCTAATCAGGGAATTGTTTAATAAGCAATTATCAAATAAATAATGATCAAGCTAACAAAAAGGTTTTAAAGAACCATTTTATCTGAGTTTATCAAAATTTTCATCAAGCTAATTGTTGTGGGCTAGAAAATTTATGGAGATAGAGAGATAGAATATTCGCCATGGTTGGTCAGCGAAATGTCTCACGGCATCGGTGGGATGGCGAATGTCCGAAAATGGCAATCGGGAGGCTTAGGTTCAATGGAAACAGTTGGGCAACCGAGGTCAAGTGGTGGTGATTGGGTAATGAAGGTTCGAGATTTTCACATTGTGGGCCAACGAAAGGTCCGATGACAACATTGTGGGTCCACCTTTATGTAGAGAGTGTGTATATTTATAGATTTTTAGGAGTAGCATGCCCTGTAAATGTGAAGAAAATCTAGAGCACCTATTAATTTTCACAATAATTAATAATTTATTGGCATTTAATATCTAAATGATGTAAAAAAAAATAAGCAATTTTGATCATTGGATTTGTCTCTTTTAGCCACTCGATTGAACAATGCCAAATTTGTAAACCATTTGATTATCTAATCAATGTCATTAAGTTTTTAATTATGCTTATGATATAATCGAGTTTTCTTATCAAGATGTTCAATTTAACGATAAGTTTGTCAAAATCAAAGTTCAAACGGTTCTAAATTTAATTCAAGAATTTTTTGAGCTAAAAAATAATTTTAAAAAGAAGAAAATTGCCCCAAACGAAGCTTTAGCCTCTCAACTTTTCAAAATTGATCTCGATTTAATCTCAAACATCTCATTTTTAATAAACTTTGTATAATCAAAAGGCTAAATTAGAACAATATTATATATTGAGATTAAAAAAATGATCATAAATGAATAATCCGGGTATTAATTTAAACAGCTATAATAATGTATAATTTATATGTTTTCTTCAATAATAATGTGTAATACTTAAACTTTTAATTATTAAAAAATTTGGCATAGCTGGCCATCTGTTCGATTCCCGAATGAAACAGATAAGTTTATAAACGCTATGTCAAGTATTCTTCTCCCACGTGTCAGCACTGGCATTACACGTGTCAACACTTGCATCAGACGTGTCCTCCTTCCCCCGTCCCGTCAGTCCTATTTATTTAGTCGCACACAGCCTCCTCCTTAACACTGCATCAATCGTCGACGACTCTCTCAATACTATTCATAAATCCATGGATGCTCAAACAGTCCGGCAACGCTCCAAAGATGGATTCACTCGCACGGATGACCGGAAAACCATTCATGAGAAGAAACATGCGAAGGCTCGGCGCGGGCTCCGTTCACTCGCGGTCGCCGTGGCCCTCCCTCTCGTCCTCTCCCTCCTGTCCTTCTCCCTCTCATCGCCGCTGCAACCCAAGCCAGATGACACATCCCACGTGTGGCATCCGCCTGCATGGACGATGAACGTGGCGGCGGCAACAACGGCTGGCCTAATTGGCCTGGCGGCGTGGCTGGTTTGGGCTGAGGGTGGCATGCGAACTCTGGCGCCGGTCATACTATACGCCGCCCAGTTTGCCCTCGGGCTTGCGTGGGCACCGTTCGCCGGTGCTGGTCGGGTGGGGCTCGTGCTCAGCTTGGCGAACGTGGCTATGCTTGCGGGATGTTCGACTTGTTTCCGGCGGATCAACCCCTTCGCCGGCAACCTGGTCAATCCTTGCATAGTTTGGGCGGCGTTCTTGGCATTTCTTAGTTATAGGATGATGTGAGAGGCGAGTTTGTGTTTGAAATTGAGTGCTGTACGTAGGTGAATAAGTTGGACAGAAAGTTAAATAAGGAATTCATTCAAAGATAATTCTACAAACTGATGTTCTCTTTACCATTTCAAATTGAAATTTGTGTGCTCATCAATTTGTCAATGTACTTTTTTTTAATTGTGTTTATATCTAGCATTAGGGGCAATGTCCAAACACATACATAACACATATATGAGACTTGAACCTAGGACCTCTTAGTTGGGAGTCAAACTTCCAATCAACAAATTAAAAATATCTTTAATCAAGTTTCTAAGAGATGTCAATTTATAAAGTTTCAAGACCTTATTGTCGAAGGCAATTGAGGAATTGATCATGAACCAAGTCTAAAAATAAAAGTCAACATATGCGTGTGTCTTAAATAGTGTGTGTGTTATCATAACAAATTTTTTCTACAACCTCAAACTTACATGCTTATTTAAAATTATACACATAAATAAGACCTTAAGAGAAAATTAGGAGGTAATTTGAATAAAAATATTTCTGAAGGTTAATGAAGTACTGCCGGCCAAACAGTATTCAGAGGATCGTTTGGTGAAGCCGCAAGGACCGCTGGTGATTAGAGATATCTCAGAAAAAGCGCCCAAGAAGATTAAGTATGTGGAAGGTAAAGACAAAGGAGTAGATGAATCTGGTATCTTTGTTACTCCAGGTACTGATAAAGTTGGTTATGCTATTAGTTCGTTGGATCCCGCTGCATCTTCTTTAGGGATGAAAATTTTTGTTAATAGATTTTTGAATTCAAATGCTATCCCTGGTAACAGTGAGATAAAGGCGAATTCTTTGAGTTTGGTTAACAATAATTTCCAACCATTGGTGAATGAGATTAATGGAACGAATGCGAATAAGGTGAATGTTGAAATGCCAAATACTACTATTAGTATTGGAAACAGTAATCCGTGGAGTAATAAGCCATATATCAAAATTGATTTTAAAGAAGATGAAATGGTGTTATCTGATGATGGTAAAGCAGTTAGGATGGATGAAGAAATGGAGATTTCGAATTCAAAGAAATTGTTGAATTCAGTGGTTATTAAGGTGTTTGGAAGAGAACTAGCTTCTCATTTGGTAGCTTGGGAAATCAGAAAGCAATGGAGTCACTTGGGCCAATTTCATTTTACCACTTTAGGGAGAGGGTGATTCTTATGCTCTTTTAAATCGGAAGAGATGATGGAAGCTGTTCTTTCTGGAGATCCGTGGTTTATTAATGGACACATTGTTGGGATGGAGAAATGGTCTTTAAAGTTTTCTGCTTTATCCATGAAGGGTCTAACCGTACCTCTCCTATATGGGTTAGAATGCCTAACTTGCCTTTGCAATGTTGGGATGAAGTTAATATAGCAAGAATTGCTTCTAGAATTGGCACACCTTTGATGATGGATGGGAATTTATTCCAATGGGGAGGGAGGGAATTTGCTAGAGTTTGTGTTCGGGTGAAGCTTAATCAACCTCTTCCATTGGGAGTTTGGGTGGATAGCATTTATGGGAGGTTCTTTCAAAAAGTTGAGTATGAGAAAGTGACCAATCTTTGTTTTGAATGTGGTTTGATTGGGCACTTGAAGGATGAATGTGAAAAAATCAGGAACAAGCCCAGGGAGGTGAAGAATGTTGATAGTAACAATGGAGAAGTTGCTGAAGGTAGTAATTCGCAAGATAAAGTTGATGAACCATCCTATGGTCCTTGGATTCTTGTCAATAACAAGAAAGGGAGAAGGACTATTCAAAGAAGCAATGTGGTGAAATCCAACAAATCTATATTTGTTAAGAAGAATGGCAATTTAAATTCAGTACAAAAGGAACATTCTTTTCCTTCTGATAACAGGAAAGACTCTTCCCTCACAAAGATAGCTGATTTGGGTAATAAAGAACAGTTAGAAGAAGGAGAACTGGCTTTGGAAGTGGATCGGCAAAATGATTCAGAGGCTGGAGCTGATGCTGTGGTTAGAGCAGGCTCTTCTGTTAATTGCAAGGAAGGTTCTGAAGTTGTTATGGGTACGATCTCTGTTCCTGTTATTTCTAATATATCAAATTTTGTTAATAAATTTGATATTCTGAATTCTGTCAATGAAAATAAGCTAAATGAAGAGGAAGTAAGTGTGGAAAATGTGTGGAAGTAAATGAGGAAATATGTGATGGTAATATAGTGAGGTTGAACAAAGTTGTAGATGTTGACAATAACAATGCTAGAAGTATTATGGGAAAAGACAGAAGTTCTAATGGGGAGATTAACAAGTTGAAGTTAGCTAAGGAGCTGAAATCTCTTGGTCCTATCAAGAACATTTCGAGAGGGAGACGTTTTGATGGTGGTGGTAACAAAAGGAGGGAAGGGGCGGCATCCCCTAGGATGCATCAATGAATTCAATAGCTTTTTGGAATTGTAGAGGGGCCAAGAAAAGAGAGGCCTCTCTATATCTCAAGGAGGTGATTAAAGATCAGGGTATTTTGTTTGTGGGCTTAGTGGAAACTAAGATCAATGCTTTTGACAAAGTTTCCTTTGAGAAGATTATGGGAGCTGATTGGGATTTCTTTCTTCTTCCATCTGATGGCTTTTCCGAAGGTATTATGATGTTGTGGAGGTCGGACTTAGCTTCTTTCTCAGTTTTAAAGGAAGCAGATCAGTGTATTATTGGAGACCTCAATGTCTTTAATAAAGGGGTGTGGATGATTGCTACTATCTATGGCAATAAGGAAGTTATTAAGAGGAGAGAGTTATGGGGGAGTTTACATGAGGTTTCTAATAGAAAGATTCCTTTCATTGTTGGGGGAGACTTCAATTGTATTTTGTCTCAAGAAGACAAGAGGGGTGGAAGAAAATTTGTTTTTTCTCAAGGTCCCAAAGAGATGGCTGATTTCTTAAATGTAAATGACTTACATTATGTGGGATTTATTGGTTCAAGATTCACTTGGTGTAACAACAAATTAGGAGGAGATCGTATACTAGAGAGATTGGACAGGTGCTTTCTTAACTCTTTAGCCATTAATGGTGTTCAGGTAGCTGTGGTAAGACACCTTGCTAGAATAGCTTCAGATCGTTGTCCTATAGTCTTGAAGATCTTTGATAATTCTTATAAAGGAATGGGATGCTTAAATTTGAAGATGTTTGGATCTCTTATAAAGCTTCGTCCTTTATTATTGCTAGAGTTTGGAGGAAGGAGTACCAAGGAAGTGATATGGAAATTCTCAATAAGAAATGTAAGAAAGCATTGAAGGAATTATTTTATTGGAGCAAGGCAAGAATCAGGGACTTTTCTTTGGAGAAGGAGAAACTGAAAGAAGAAATCTCTCAGATTCATGAAGAAGAGGCTTCGGTGGGGTGGCTAACTGAGGAAAAGCTTTGGATGCTGAGATCAAAAGTTAAAGAACTTAATTTGGTTCTTTCACGATTGAATACGTGGTGGAGACAAAGAGCAAATGCTAAGTGGATAGAAGAAGGTGATACTAATTCTAAATTTTTTCATTCTTTTGCAAACACTAGAAGAAATGGAAAAAGGATTTCTCAAATTAAGAATGATGAAGGAGTACTCACAGAAGATCCTGAAGAGCTGCATAAGGAGTTTTATAATTTTTTTCAAAACAAATGGAAGAAAAGGAGCTGCTGCACTGTTAATTGGCCAAACCCATTATCTGTGCTGGATGATGTTGATAGAAGAAGGCTGGAAGTTCAAATCTCAGATGCGAAAATTCTGGAAGTTATCAAAAGGCTTGACAAAAACAAAGCACCAGGACCTGATGGTATAATGTATTCTTTTATTAAAAATTACTGGAGCATTGTAGGTATTGATGTATGTAAAGTTGTAAGAGAATTTTTTTATTCAAGAAAAATGAGTAGTGATTGGAAAGAAACACTTATTGTGTTGATACCGAAAATTACTAATCCATTATCTCCTGAAGGATTCCGTCCAATCAGCTTGTGCAATTTCATTTATAAAGTTGTTGCTAAGGTTTTGTTGAACAGGCTTTTGGTGGTAATCCCAAAAGTTATTTCAGAAGAATAGGTTGTTTTTTTAAAGGGGATAAGTATTTCAAATCATTTATTGCTGGCTCAGGAATTGTTTTATAAAATCATGATTTCAAAATCTAATGGAGGTTCGGTTGCCATCAAACTTGACATGGAGCAAGCCTATGACAGCATGTGTTGGACTACCCTTTATGAGATGATGAGTAGATTGGGTTTTCCCATGAAATACATGGACCTGGTTATGGAATGCATTATGGAGCCTAGATTTATCTATTATCATCAATGGTGGTTTATCAAAATGGATTGTGGGGAGGAGTGGTTTCCTTCAGGGATGTCCATTATCCCCTTTTTTATTCATTATCTGTTCCCAATTGTTATCTAATTTTCTTTCACAGGAGGGAAAGGACTTAGGCATCAAAGTTGCGGCTAGATGTCAGAAGATATATAATTTGCTTTATGCAGATGATGTCCTTTTGCTATCTGATGTTAAGATTAAAAGCATCAAGAAGATGAATATTATTTTAAGCAATTACTGTGGATGGACTGGACAAAGATTGAATCTTAAAAAATCTGCCATGGTTATTAGCAAAAATGTTGAGAGAAGAAGGAAGAAGAAAATTGCAAAAATCCTGGAGATTAAGGTGGTAGAAGAACTTGAATATTTGGGAACAAAGTTGGCTTTAAGAAGACTGAAGAAGGCAAACTTTCAATTCTTATTGGACAAATCATTGAAGATCTTAAATTCATGGGGAAATAGATATATTTCTCTGGCTGGAAAACTAGTGCTAGCTAATTCAATTTTTTGTAATCTGCCATTGTTTTTAATTTCTCATTCCCTTATTCCTTTAAGTGTGCTGAGGGAATTTGAGAAAAACTGCAGGAATTTCATTTGGAACAATCAAGAAGGGAAACATGGATTGCATTATTTGGCTTGGGAAGATCTGTGCAAACCAAGAACAGCCGGTGGTTGGGGACTTCACTCAGCAATTTCTAGTGTTGAAACATTGAGAGCTAAATTCTCATGGAATCTGGTAGTTAATCCAAATTCTCTATTAAATAGAAATCTCTTGGTCAAATACGGGGAAGACTGGTGGAAAAAAGATGTTATTAAAGGAGGTTCTTCGGCATGGAAGATTATTTCTAGTGGTTGGAATGCTATGAAGAATATTATCATATGGAATGTGGTGAAAGGAACTCATATAAATGTATTGAAGGATGTTTGGATATTGGACAAATGCTTACTCAAATGGCCAACCTTTGTAGTTACTTTTGAAGATGCTAATATCACTCTTGACTCTTTTATTCTAGATGGCAGATGGAACTTGGAGAAGTTACTACTTTTTTTTGGGGAAGACTTGGTAAATGTTATTAGTAACATCCAAATACATCAAGATGAAGAGGCGGATTTTTTGGATCTGAAATATAAATTCTCAGGAAAAACAATTGCTGCATTGATTAAAGAAGATACGGTGAAGATGGCTGGTGAAAATCTGTACTTATGGATCCATAAGTTGAATTTATATGCAAGGGTGGAAGTTTTCATTTGGAGACTATGTAAAAATGCCATTCCAACAGCAGAATTTCTGATGAGAAGAAGATTATCAAATAGTAGTTTGTGTCCAAGAGGATGTGGAGAGGTGGAGAATGTGGACCATATAACTTCTAACTGTCCAAAGCTGATAAAAGTAATCTGCATTCTACGAGAATGGGGTTTTCATGTTCCTCTTTTTTATTCTTTTCAGCAGTGTATGAAGGAGCTAAAAGTTTTATCTAAGAAGAATCCGATGATGGTAAAGGTCTATTTTAATTTGTTATGGATTTCCTGGAATGATAGAAATAAAACAAAACATGGCAAGAAGGAAGACGGTGAGACTGTTTTGGCTGCAAATGTGATTAGCCTTGTCGCAATGGATAAACGGCACAAAGTACTCTCGGAAAACTGGGATGCTTTTCAATTCACTGGATTGTCTAAAGATTTTGCATCCTCCACCACCCGAGTGATACAAGATTAACATTGATGCTATGTTGAGGAGTAATTATGGAGCGGGCATTGGAGGAATTGTTAGAGACCATAAAGGAAGATTTGTCCGTGCTTTTGGTTTTTATGGGATGCATTGGGATATAGTTCAACTGGAACTTTTTCCTTTAAATCTTTAAAAGGTCTATTTCGTAATTGTATTGATAATGCCAAAGGTGTTATCATAGAGGGGGACAATAAGAATGTCATTCAATTTCTTCATAACTTGTACAGCAAAGAGAAGAAGATACGTGGTGACATCAGAGATGAAGATTTCTTTTGTTTGAGGTATGGGAATAATGTCATTTTTAAATACATTGGTAGAAATCGTAATAGGACACACTACAGGAAAACTGCCCATTACCGGCGGAATTTTCCGGCGGAGTTCCGACGGAATTGTTTCCGGCGGGTTTTGCGGCGAATTTCCGACGGATAAAGGGCAATTTTTTTCGACTTATTTTTTCGACAGATTTTCTGACGGATTTTCCGGCGGATTTTTAATGTTAAATAATTTATTGTTAAATTAAATTAATAATTTATTGTTAAATTAAATTAAGTAGTTTAATAATTTAATGTTAAATAAAATTTTATTTCTTTTATCTTTCAAAAAAACTTTTAAAATAATTATTACTTTTAAAATTTAATAAGAAGCTGGTATTAGTTAAATAAAATAAAGTACAAACTTTATCAGGTTTTATCTAAGGAGAACATGGTAGACGGAGCACGCGGGAAGCCTTTGCGCGCGGAGGAAAGTGGGCGGGGTTCGAACCATGGCGAAGGCAGACCGAAGGTGTGTTAGCAGGGCTTCCCACGCGGCACTGCATGCGCCTGATTGGGCTGGCTTGGCCCTGTTAGGGTAAGGCAGGCTAGGGCTGGCTTATGCTGTAAATTGAGGCAGCGGCTGGATTGGCGGGCCGGTCAGGTTCTAATAATTTTTTTTTTTTTTCTTGATCTTCCGGCGCAGAAATAATCCGCCGGAAATATTTTCCTGCGGAAAATCCGCCGGAAATATTTCCGTCGAATTATTTTACGCCGGAAGTCTTTTATCGACGCGCGTCAAACCGGCGCAAATTTTTCCGCTGGAAATCCGTCGGAAATCCTAATTTTCGACGGATTTTGGCCAATTTTCCGGCGAAAATGGCTGTCGAAAAATCACCTTTTTCCTGTAGTGACAGCTGATTTTTGTGCTAACCTATCCTTTACTTATGATTTTATTTGGGACATTTTTAGTGAGAGCTCTCTTCGTGCCTCCTTTGTTAAGCTTGTAAAGGAGGAAAGTTGTTTGGAGTTAGCTCTCATTTAGTTTGTATCTAGGCCTTGCTTTTTTTTTTAATTAATCTAATGTTGATAGCATTTCTTTCAAAAAAAAACAAGAAATTCTATTTAAAAAAAATATAGGCCAACAAAAAACTATTTAACTATAGATGATCTATAATAGCATAATAGCTTTTAAACAGAGCATCTAATGACAATAAATAGCCTCTATTAATCTAAATCAAATAATACGAAAGCTCCAAACTATGAAATATAGCCTTAGTGGACATTTCTTGCATCTTAAGATTTTATGTACGAATCATTCATATTGAATTTAGATTCAATTTAACTTTTAATTTCTCATGTTTGAGATTAAGCTTCATGCAAACACTTTAGAGTATAAATAATATATAAATTTGATAATTACATTGATAATGTTCAGCTAACTGTTGACCTTATTTTTTGTATGAGGTCACTATGACCAATCAAGATCCCAGATCTACCTAGACCCTATGATCAATCCAGTTCAAATCCATATTTTCAAATCCAAAATCTTAGATTCAAAGGCCTATGTCCTAGAGGCCTTTTTAGTATTTTTTCAAACAATTTAAAACCTAATCAAATGACCTCTGATTCAGAGTCTATCAATTACATATTGATATAATATATCTCTAGAAGCAACTCTCTAAATTTTAGCCTACTCTGAGGCCTATAACCTCAGAAATTAAATCTCTCTATAGGCTGTAAAACCTTCACATATTTATGGCTTATGTCACTCGACCTACCACCTAGTAGATTTTGACCTTGGAGCCTTTTCCAAACCTTCTGATCATATTCAGAATCTTGATTATGATGTGTTAAGTATTAAATTGCATTTTGTTAGACTCACTTTGACCCCCAGTTAATCAGGAGTCAAAATAACAAAAATGCCCCTTAAGGATAATTTTAGAGTTTTTTTATAGACTTCAACATAGCCTTTTAAAATCAAACCTCACAACCTCTTCAAATGCATCCTAATCACCATTAAGAGTATAATGGACTAAAACCAAGGCCCTGGCCAATCTTTCTTGGCCAGGTCAACACTTCTGACCAAAATACCTCTCAAGGGTTTGAATACACATTTCAAACCAAATGGCATCCTCTTTGCTTGAGACCAGTTCCAACAATTTTTAAATTTCAAACCAAACCTATTGGACCCAATCTAGGCCATGGATCAACCTGGATAACCAAGTCAACCTAAGTTGATCAAATAGTCCCTTTAGGGTTCAAATAGTCAATTTGTTTGAATTGACCTCCATAGGCCTTGGGAACACCTCCATTGGCCTCTAAATGTCATTTCAAATCTGTTAAACTTAATCCCAGATCTTAGGTCAACCGACTTGACAAAGTCAACCAGGATTGACCTAAAAATCCCCTTTTTAGGGCCCAAATAGGTGATTTGACCCAAATGACCTTCATGATCCCTCAAACCACCTCCACCAGACTCTAGATGACATATCAAACCAGGTTGACCAACTAAACCCTTAAGCATTTCTTACATTAAATCAAACTCCATATGTACTCAAATCCCATCAAATCTCTTTTGAAAATCTTCCTCGATGATTTGGACTTGACTGGACCCTTGACCAGTCAAAAGTTGACTTGGTCAACTTAGCCCAAGTTCAATCAAATGAGACCTATTTAGGTTAAATTTATTCACTCATTCAATTCAATCCATCCAAATCAATTTCAAACTTCAAATCAAGTTCAATCCATGGTTTAAATATGTCATAATCCTTAGCTGATTAAACCCAAGCAAAATTGACCAAGTCATTATTTTGATTTTAGTTAAACTTGTATGTTTAGATCAAAACCACCATATGCATTTGATCAAATCTCTATAAAGCTTTCAAATCATTTCTATTAATGCATTGAACCCTGCCAAATGCACCATGAGCCAAGTCATGGTCATTTGGACCAAGTCAACACGTTTAGACTCGGTCAAACTAGCTTAAACTCCCTTCCATGCCTCCAAGCCTCACTCCTAGGCATCAAATCCTCTTCAACTTATCACTCCAGCATCCAAAGCCCTCACCCATGACACCTCATCTGTCATGTGGTATGTGAATTAGTCAAATGGCCAAATCAAGTATTTAAGAGGGTCAAATTTGGTCAAATGACCTATTTAAGTTAATCCCTCCCTTCTTAAACCACACAGAAGCTTTAGAACCTTCCCACAAATAATTCCAACCCCTGGATTGAAATCAAACGACTCTCTTTCACTCCCATGTGGATTAAAGAACAAAAGGGGCTTTCCACCTCATTTGTACCTTTGTCCTTTGATAACCCTGCTCCCAACCACTCCTTGGACAAATGGCATCCATCTTAGAGTTCTCTCAAATGATCTCAGCCGTTCATTCGATCTGGAGAGGTTTGAATAGCATAAAGCCTACAAACTAAGGCTCATTCTAACCTAGCCTCTATCTCTCCACTCCAGACTCTCTAAGCTCGACCTGCAATTCTTTTGAGCTCCCCTGAATCTACCACACATTCCCCACTCAAAATCTATTGTCAAAACCCCATCCGTGACTAGCTTTCCAGCAAGCCCAAGGAATATCTATCCTAGGCATTGTTTGGTCCAATCCGTAGCTCCTCCAGCCACGACCTCAACTAAGGAAATGCTACAATCTTAACTGAACTGAAATCCCAAAGATTTAACGATGAAATTTCTTAAAACTCTTAGCCCTAGGTCACATAGTATAGGGTTAAATAACTTTTCATTAAGTGCTTTTTAAATCATTAAAAAGTTCGCCATGATTTCTATTCACTAGCTCTGCTTGAGTTTAAAATTTCAAGACATTTTGTTAATCCAATTAAGAGAATGAGATAAAAAACTTGTTCTGGGGTCGATCTACGTACCCCTGCCGTTAAATAAATCAATGGTCTGGATATAGCCATTATGTGGCATTTCTAAACTATGGATTTGGTCCCACGATTATTTCATTGATCCGTTGTGATCAATGTCGTTCATGCCATACAACAGACGATTGGATGGCTGAGAAAGCGCGCCTATGTGGTTAAGTGAGGCTTGTGGGATTCACCGTCACTAATCATATGATAACGATTGCACCGTCGTGCAATCATTGTCGATGATTGGCCGCATTTAGTATCGACCAATCAGATCCAACCGCGTGGCCTTCAACGTCGTTAGACCTATTATCATTTTAACTATAGATTATTTTAAGAAATTAAAAAAATCAAATTTAATCCAAAAAAATAATATAAAATATCAAAATGTTCAATTTTTAAATTCTTTAATTTAAAATACTTTATATATTAAAAATTACTTCAAAAACTAAATATTTGATATTTTTAATTTAATTAATATTTAATGAAAAAATAATATATAAGAAATTTATCTTCAGCATATACTTAAATAATATTTAGACCAATGCTTTTAAGAAAGAGATATTAAAAGAGAAATGTTGAGGAGGTTTTGGAGAGAAAGAAGAGAAATTAAATATGAATTGAGGAGGATTAAATAAAGGATAAATGGAAAGGAATTAAGCGTTGGGAGAGCCAATGACTTGACTCATCAACTTTTTTTTCTTTTACTTATGATGATCATGTGATGTCTAAGATTTATTTGAATTTCTTTATTAGTTGTACTTCTTCTTAATGGAAGTTCGAATATTTCAATGCTTTAGCTATTATAACAGTGTTAATCAAATTAGGCTTCATTTGTCACAGCTTTCTTTTTATTTTTTAGAGCAGCTTTTTAGTTTACAAATTTTAAAAAACTACTTTAAGAAGTATAAGAAAATCGTCCCAAATGAAACCTTATTGCATTATAAATCTAAAGGTTTGAACTCTTGTGTTGATTATGATTTGATATATATTTCAATGTATATAAAAGTTTGAACCCAATGAAACAACCTAAAAAACATTTTCAACATTTGAACAGCTAATTTGAAGATGATATGTATGCAATGCTGTATAGACATGTCCATAACTTCAAATGTAAAGACTATTGTAAACTAATTTATAAAACTACATAATAAGTCTCAGTTGAAACTATAATTGAAGTTTCAATAACCTAAAGTTTCAGCTGAAACTACAATAGATTAATAAAAATGGGCGTGGGCTCCAAAAAGTCGAGTCTTGGCCTCTCTGAATTGCTTTTTTTTTTTATATTTGACAGTGAAGGATTTTAACGGATTTAAGTTTCAGAAAAAAATTTCATAAGGTAAATTGAGTTTTAGATAAGACTTTATCCAGAGATTTCGCCCTCATTTTGTGAGGATTTTATGATTTGAGTTCTGATTTTCTATAGGCGCAAGCCCTATAGTTAATTTTCCCTCTTGATAATGAGAAAGAACTTTCAATTAAGGTTAGTAATGAGATAAGTAATGAGTACCACCAACTTTAGGATTTGAATTTTGTTTTATGATTTGGAACATATTACCATAAACTTAAAATGGGTGATGGGGGAATGAAAATGATCCCAATAAAGACCAAATAATTCCTTTATCCCGGGCTAAATTATCCCTACTCTATATATTTAGTTAGAGGAGGTAGTCGACACAACTTGACAGAAGACACCTTATCGACAGACATAGGTTATTTCATCCAAAGATATGATACCTTGTAGACCAGGGGTAATTTTTTCTAAGGGGATAAATCTAAATCCACCTTAGCTGATAGAAAGATTTATGCCTATCGAGTATAAACTATAAGAAAAATGTCAATTTTTTGCGGCTATTTTTTTGTCGGAAAATGGTCAAAATCTATTGGTAATTAGTATTTCCGGGAAAAAATATTTACGCTGGTAAAATTCGTATCGGAAAAGTGCTACCAACGTAAAATATACAGTTGAAAAAGTTTTTGGCAAAATGCTAGTGAAAAATCCATCAAAAATATTTACAACGGATATATACTCCGCCGAAAAAAAAAATTAAAAAACCATCAGCCGGCTTTTTTTAAGATCAAAAAAATTATTATATTTAATTTAATAATAAATTATAAAACTTTTAAATTTATTTTATTTTAGCATTATTTAATTTAATTAAATAATATGAATAATTTTAAATATTACTAATTTTCATTTTCCAGAAAGTTTTTAATTTCGATGGAAAAGCCAACAGAAAATCCACAGGAAATACCTCCAAAACATTTGTCGGAATTCCGCTAGAAATTCGTAGAAAAATCTGTCAGAATTTCTAACAAGTTTATTATCATCGGAAATAAGCAATTTTCCTATAGTGATTACCCTATGATTTGTTTCTCATGGTTTTGAAATCATTAGGGAACTTACACGCTTTGCCATAATTGTAATATAATTTTATAATTTTATGGCAAAGCCATCAGATCAGAGGGCATGCACCACATCTCTACTAGCAAGAGACTATTGGAGGATTAATCTTAATGATATATATGACATAACATTCACTTATCATCCTGACAAATGGTTGTGGAAGGTGGATCGATATGTTTTAGTTTTAAGTTTTAGTGATTAAATTTTGAAGTTTTTATAGGCTTCTGAGGACTGACCCCTCCTGTTAAAATTTATTGTCAACATGGCCATCGTGTAGTTATGTCAAAGTTACTTATATTTTTGTAGGAAATAGAGAGGCATTTTAAAAGTTGCGGGTCCACTCTGGTTGAGATTTTTTGTCAACACAACCATGATCAAGATATGTCAAAGTTACTTATATTTCCTAGGAAATTGAGAGGCATTTTAAAAGTTTGGGATCCCCTCCGATTTATATTTTCTATCAATACAACCATGATAGGGGTATGTCAAAGTTACTGATATTTTTGTAAGAATTTGGGTGATATTTTAAAAGTTTAGGGTCCCATTTGGTTGAGATTTTCTATCAACATGACAATCATCAAGTTTATAGATTATTGGTTGTTTGAATCTTATCAATTATGTTCACCACTAACTCAGGATCGAGTTTAACAATTAACAATTATATGAACGCTAAAATGAAAGATTTATGTTTTATGATGAATTTCAATTAAGTAGCCTTTTTTGTTTGATGATTGGGTATTTGTTTGTTAATCCAAGTCAAGTCGACTCTAGTCCTTTCAAGGAGGGTGAAATTTGGAATGCCTGAACTACAATTAGTGAGCATTTAACCTCACGTAGCATTCTCATACATCAACATTTGCAATCTTAGCATGTTTGTCGGAGCACATGCAGGATGTGTTTTTTGCAATAGATTGGGGCTATTATAAAAGTACTATATTATATCAGCTTGTATAAGTGTTGTGAATCTGATGGCTTACTTTAAGAGTGTGTATGACTTTATTTGTCATACATTGGTAGTGCAATTGAGCTCATTTTATCTTCTAGATATTATCATTTTTTCCCTAGATTCAACTTATAAGAGTATACTTCTGCTTGTAAACTCACTACACGACATATCAGGAGTCCTTCATCTATTGTTTGTATGTAAAGTGATTTATTTGGCATGATGACTTAGCTCTTTAAATTTACTGCTTATGTTTACCTATTGGTCCATATTTTTCATTGTAAATTCCCTGCCACTGCTTGTAGCTGGGTCATTACGCCACGCTAGGGGCTATTTATTACTTTGCACAAGTAGGCTATCACGTAATGCAACTTTTGTTGGCAAATGGTGATCATTTAAAAGTCATTAACTGGTACATATAGGTGGACTGTATTCATAATAAATTCTCCAACATTGACAGCAGGAGGATCGTAGCTATGTGTTATAGATCACTCATTACGTCTTCCAATCGAACTGTCGCTTTATATAAGATTTGTAGGATTAGTCTGTAGGTTATTAGCGCAAATTCAAAAGTCATCTGATGTCACATGGAGGTGGATTACGTTCAGCGTATACTTTCCAACATTATTGTAGCTGAGACTGCTTCATGTATCACAAGTCTTCCACCATTGCCTGTAAGTGCTTGTATTTATCTCTGACTTATTTTTCTTGTTGTAGATATTGTGTCATTCTCATTGCAGCCTCCTTATGCTTGTAGGGGATTCATCATACTTGCAATATGTCCTCTATAATGTAAGATATTTAGAAGAGATCATTAATAGCCTTGCTATTAATTCCAACATCTTTAGCATATCAAATTTTTGGTCCTCGCATAGAATATGTTTTGCCAGAACTGCCATTTTTAATAAAATCAGAGTTCTACAAATTCTCTGGCCATGGATTAGTGATAGTTTAAGTTGTTTGGAATAACAAATTGCTACATCCAACTTTCTCTGCTTCAACATTTTTTAGGCTGAGGTGATATATTAATCTATAGTCTTTTACTTGTATGAATTTTTCATCCCTTCAAGCACTTCAAGTTCCTCATTCTGCCATTCAAACTAATAAGTGTTTTGAACAAGTGTTCTACATGAGAAAGATACTCATTCTATATAAATATTGCTCTCCTCACAAATTTTAGAAGCTAGCGATTGAGAAAGATACATCCTCTTTTGTCAAATAGGTTCAAGGTATTCAAACTATCACCCTCTTATAATGATTTTTAACATTTACTAGTTAGTTTTGATTGATGAAATATTTGATTTAAATTTGAGTTTTCAAAGATCTACTGTATATCATTCAATCACAATCATAATTATGTGGGGCTCCTTTGATTATTTAAAATTTTGGCAGCCTCTCGGTGTCCCCTCCCTATGAGGGGAGGTTGGGGAGGGCACGTTCCCTTTGGGATCTGTTCGGTTGGATCAAATCAACGATCGAGGGCTTCAGAGGAGCTAATCAACCATGGAATTGGTCTTCAAGTCTTCTACTTTGGCGATTGCAGTATTATGTCATTTTCTTGAGATTTCAATAACCTTTCGGCTCCCCCTCCCCTCGAAGGGAGCTTGGAAGGGAGGGCACTTGTCCTTTCATCTCTGCTCGACCATATTAAATCAATAGCCAAGGGCTTCGAGGGATCAAATCGACCCTGATATTAATCTTCGAGTCCTCAATTATGCATGACATGTTAATTAAGTGATTAAATTTAATTAAAAAACATTTTTATCTCCCTTGAAAATCTGATAGCCTTATGGCGCCAAGGGGTTAAATCAGCTTCGAGCCGAATCACACAGGCAGATTGTGGTAGTTTGGTTCAGAAGCCGACATATTGAGAGGGCTGGATGTTAGGGGCTGAAAACAACGGGCATATGGAGATCTAGTGAGAGGTGACGAATGGTCAGTGAGGTCATTCTGTGCGTGAGAGAGAGAGAGAGAGAGAGAATGCTTGGGGAGGTCAGAATCATGCCATGTGATCAGGGGGTTTTTGTGTCTTGAGGAGCGAACATGGGTAATGGGATCGTGGGTGAGTGGGGGCTAATTCTATCGTGGGTTACATGTCAACATCGGGTAATCAAATTCAGTTGCAGCTATATTTATGAAGTCTCAATAACATTTGAATGCCTTAGCTATAGTTATAAAGTCTTATATCAGCTGTAGTTTTTTGCAAATTTGAAAGTTCTCAAATGCAGGATTTTAGCTGCAGTTGTGACTGCAAGTTTTGGTTACATCTTCAACCAATTTGAAAGGTTTTGGGGTTTTTAACAGATGTTTTACCTTTAAGTTTAACTATAGTTTAAGATCAATTGAATGATTTTGATGGAAGGATTTAGCTATAATTTTAACTAAAATTTCAACTGAAATAAGTGCAGAATCCAAATTTAATTACAAATTTAACTGCAGTTTTCAACTGCAGGATTTAGCTATAATTTTGACTGTAGTTTCAATTTTGAATTTTAATTTCCTCCATTTTCTTTGCGTACCTCTAGTCCTTATTTAATTTGGTATGATAATGTGAATACCAGTCTCAATGCAATCCACTGATTCTTTCCTGGGAGTGTTGAAATTGCACCCTCATAAGCCATGTTATAATTATAATTTCATCAATAGGCAAATACAAAACCAAAATACATAACCATAATATAGCAATTCCTAACAAAAACTATCTGGTCACACGATAATGCTTATATATATATATATATATATATACCATAATGGATGTTCTTTCATACCAATAAAAGCAATAATATAAACCCATAGGAGCCAAGTCATTTGCAATTATCCAAAACTACACTCTTTAATCCCAATATACATTTCCTTCCTTTTATGATGTCCCTCGATCTTTAGCTTTTTTTATGTTATTGACTGCCCGATACTAAGATGATCATTTCTTGTATTTAAATCTCTAATATACTCCTTAATATCAGGAACTAATTCACATTCCATTTAAATGAGTTCATTTGTTTCAACTCTTTGCTCTATAAACATACCATTAATCATGTCTATCAAATTGACAATAGGTATAGTTTTAGCCTGTCTAATCCAAGAGTTGAAGGATTCTGACAAATTATTTATGTTGCAATGATTTTTTTATTTTAGCTGATAATTGGTATTTCTAGTGCTTATATTATTGGCTAAGGAGATATGCATGAAGTTGGGGATTGACTTCATACAATTCATTAAATATGGCTTCAAATTCATAAATTTTGTATGCATTTATAACTACTTCTAGATATTCTTTCACAAATGTTATAAACAAAATCTATGTTGACCACTAAAAAATACATTCTTTATTGTATACCCTAGTCCTTTTTCCATGGATGAAGTGAATGACAATGACTCAATATCACATCTAAAAGATTGAACCAAATTCATAAAAAACAATATCTATGTTTTATTTGATTCAAACATAACAGCTGCAAAAGTTAATGTGAAAAGTCTATTATTACTTCTTGAGAATTTGCAGCCAACAACATTTCTTAATTTTTTTATTTTAAGTGACATGCATCAAGCCCCACAATATAATTGCAACTGATAATGAAAGTCATCAATACAAACTTTGAAACTAATATAGACATTGTAATTGTAAGTAATGTGAGAATTAGGATTCCAGTTAACAAGTTCTTCTCTCAATATATGAATCAACTTGTAATTATCATCAATTGATAAAAATATGTTATTTGGTGCTACTCTCTTAACCTCCCTAACATCATATATGATTGTTGTGTAAAGGAATATTCATAGTGATAGAGATATATAAATTTTGATGTCTTAACATTATTTTATCATACAAATGAAAGATAGAGGTGTAGCGTTCATAAGAGACACCAGAGATTTATGTGGAATCCTAAAAAGGGAAAAACCACGGGACTTGCCTAATTTAAATGAATTCACTAGTTTTTGTAGTTGGTTGCAAGCCCTTCCTTTGGGGAAGACCTTGATTTGATATAGCAAATGTACATTATATAGAGTGCATTACATGGTGGGAGTTAGAAGAATTAGTGTTGACATGTTTGCTTGGTCGGTAGGATCATAACCGGAGAGTGCTGTAGGTCGGAAGTACCGTAGTCGGGCAAGGGTGGTTGGAAGAATAGTAGTTTGGCAATGGAGGTTAGAAAGATAGTAGTCAGGTGACGGTAGTCGGAAGGACCACAATTGGTGAACGACGGAGGTCAAAAAGACCATAGTTAGGTGACAGTGGTCGAAAGGATCATAGTCAGGTGACAATAGTCGGAAGGACCATAGTCGATGGGCAAACACTACAGCAAAGTCAAATAATTTACAGTGGATATATGAAGAACTTTGCGATAGAAAAAAATTCTTTAAAATTGTGGCGAATTTGTGATGGAAACCATTATTTATTTTGTGATGGATTTGAGGCAGATTTGCAAGGGAGTATTTGTCGCTAATTTGGGATGGATTGTTTACTGCAAATTCGTCACAAACACCTCTATCTAAACCATCATCCTGACCATTTCTTTCATTCACTCATTCTCGTTCTCTTCTGCTGGACCGTGCCCACGACATTCCTTCGGTAAAGTTCTCGACCTATTCCATCATCTCCTTTGATGACGTTCCTTCAATTGCTTGTCATTCTTCATCGCACATCCTCTCCATTCTTCATCTTCACAGCTGTTGTGTCCTCTCTTACCGCGAGTTGCTCACCTTCTTCGATGACATTCCTTCCAGTCGCATCCTTCAATGACATCCTCCCTTCATGTTGCATCCATCGTTCTCCTTTGATACTTTCTTACTGTTGTCTCCTTCCACGACATTCTTCCTATCTCATTTGATCATCTCTTATTGAGAAGTTAATCTTCCTTCCATTTTATGAGTCTATTTTTCATACTTTAAGGTTATTTAGGAGATGCATTGAGATTGTTTATAGTTTAGGGCTTTTTGTGTGATAGAAAAGTTTACCTCAAACTTTAGAAAAAATTTATAAGATGGTGGTGAAACCTATAATGCTTTATGGTGTAGAATGTTGGCCATTAAAAGAGAAGCATAATATTAAGTTAAGTATTGCATAGATGAGGATGCTTAAGTGGATGAGTGACTTTACTCTTAGAGTATGTTGTTCATGATAATGGTGTAATTGATGGAGATATTATTAGCAAAATTCATGATGGATGGTTGAGAGGAATGCATCGAACTTATTATGTGATAGAAAAGTTTCCCTCAAACTTAAGGGAAAATTATATAAGATGGTAGTGAGACCTACAATGCTTTATTGTATAGAATGTTGGCCATTAAATGTGAGGCATAATAATAAATGTTGTGGAGATGAGGATGCTTAGGTGTATGAGTGGCATTACTCTTAGAAACATGATACGAATTGAGCATATACCTAAAAAGGGCTCGAATTTAGTAAACATTGTTGGGACCTTCAAGTGACATTCTCATAAATATTTTGTCCATCTTCTCTTATTTTCACTAGGGGAGATATTGATAGGATTGGAATGGTTGTGAGAGAGAGGTGTTCATGTATTAGGCCATCATGAAAATGTGAATAGGAGTTCACAGAGATCAGCAATGTGTGAGGAAAAGATAGGTTCATGAATAGGGACCAGTAATATGTGAAGGACAATATGATTTCATGATAGACCTCATAAAGAAGGCATCGATAAGTCTAATGAAATATGAAGGGGATGAGGATTTTACAACATACCTCACTAGGGAAGATATCACATGAGCTTGTTGTGGAAAGGCATCAATAAGGTCAGACCAAGGGGGTGAGGACAATGAAAGTTGAAGTTTTCATAATGAAGATGATGATGATAATGAAAAAAGTTCAAACCTTGATTTGAATGAGATTTAAATAAAGTGTTGAATTTGGTTTGAAATCAGGTTTAAATTAGGTTGAATTTTATCTAAGTTTAAACTGCCTCATTTGTGAGAAATTTCAATAAACAATCAATAAATTCAAAAAAGATAAATTTTTTTAACAAAAAATTAGGTGTACTTGTCTATGAAGGAAAATAGCACAGATATTTATCTAATTATATTTATAAGTCATAAATATTTTAAGTTTTCATTCAAAAATATAATTATTTTTTGACTCATCTAGCCTTTTTAATAGTTAATGTTACTCTTCTAAGGTCAAATTAATTGTGCTCATTAATAAATTATTTAGTAATTATTGGATATTTTATGATAAATATTTAATTTTTTACTCAAACAATACACAAAATTAAATTAAAAATAATTTATTTTGAGATTAAAGACTCTTGATGCCTCAACAATCATGATTAACAACTACATTTTTTATAATCATTTAAGAAACTTTAGAGAAGTAAAAGTGTGGACCTTAAATTCAACCTTATTGTTTTAGGCTTTCTTCAGCATGACAATTGTTTTTAGAAATCAATGTATTGGATTCAAATTTGTTCTTGAGAAATATTAGAATCCTATTAATTTGAATGGATCAGTAGATCAAGTTATTAAGAAAGAATAAATAATTGAGAAATTATAGTGAGAAGCTCTATGATTTCACTACATAGCCAAAAATGTTTATGATTTATTCTAAAGATTGAATGTCTCTTGCTCACCTTTTGATCCCCTATTTACAAGTATATGTCATGGCACAACACTATATAAATTGCTATATTTAAGTTATGCAATCAAAAATACATAACTAGGCATAATAATTACATGACACTAAAATATAAAGAGAACTCTCAGTGAGCTGTAATAAAAGGATGAGTTTATATAAACTTGAATGTTGACTTCAACTATATTTATTTGATTCGGTTAGTAGCCTTGAAGACTAATAAGTTATGTTTGATGCCTAGATGACTTCCAACTCAATGTTGAATTGCAAGTTATCTTAATAACTTCAATGGGCAAGTAAAGGTTATGTTAAATAGCTTTGGTTACTTAAACATGAAAAAGAAATATATGCATGCTCTAATTAATCTAGCCCAATGTTAAGCCTCTAGGTGGTGTTGAGTTAGGCTTGGCGATGAGTATAGTGTGGCATGCTGGACAAGCTATTTGTTAGGTTGTAACCCTTCACAAGAGTCTTTTATAAGTGATAAATATATTGATGGAGTTAAATTGATAGTGGATAGCAAGTTAGGATAGTAACAAGATTGGCCTAGGGTTTGGGCCTGAAATTTCACCCAATACTAGGCTGGCTTCAATTGATTGGATCTCTCAATCTACTGATCCAGAAACCCCTCAAATCACTCTTAAAGGTCAGAGAAGGTCTAGTTGTGATATAGAAGCTTTCTTTATTTTGGAGAAATATTTTTTTTTTCTTTTGGATTTATAAGTGGCTACGTAAAGAAATCCTTAGTTTGACTAATTTAACTAATTAAGTAACCCAAATCTTTCAGCCACTATAAATGGATCTAAGTGGGGATTTCTATGAAACTTATTTAGGAAATATTTTAGAAAATAGTTGATATAAATCTATATAAAACCATAATAAAATGATACAAAAAGTATAAAAAATGAAGTCAATTAATTCACCCAAGATGGTTATTTAACAGAGATCACCAAATCACTCTCCTATGGCCAACCACCAAGCCAAGCCACCACTTGCAATTCAGTCTAACTTCACTCACAAAAATGTCTAAGAACTTTATTCCATAGCAAATGAGGGTTAAATATAAGTTAAAAGAAAAGAAATAAGAATTTGAAAATAAGAGGGAAAGGGGAAGGGGTTGGCCCACATTAATAACCACCATAACTAGAGTCTCCCACACTAGTAACCATCATTGCTACTCCCTATTTCAATGCTTGGTTGACCATTACAGTCTACCTCTTTTCTTCACTTGCCACTCACTCCATGCATGAGCCACTTATTAAATTAAGTTACTTCTACTAGCCATTTAACACATAATAATTTCACAATACAAACCCCAAATCTCATACACATATAGCCCATTAGGTTCACTGTAATTTTTTTTTGATTGAGCCCAAGTCATTGGACCCTTTTCTATCATTTGGTTCTTTTAATGTTCTTGGTGCTACACTAATTCCCAAAGATATATCTCAATGAACTCTTCTTTGAAGAGTTAAAGTCCAATTAGTCAACTACAAGATCCAAGTGTTAGCTTCTCTAAATCATGTGTAGTAAGCCAAGTGTCTTAGCTGGGTAGCTTATTCTTCCATCCCACAAGAAACATGTGATCTCCAATGCAATCTACTTCATTTATGATGATGTGATCCACCTCAAAGAATAATTGTTGATTTGATACCTATAAAGAGTTGATTTATTTTTCAACAAAAGAATCATTTTGTGCATTTAGAGGTTGGATAACTCCCTTATATGATATAAGTTCTTCCATATTAAAAATTATGCTGATAAATATGTCTTTTGGAAATTAAATGACAAAAGCATTCATGCCAATTTTTCTAATAATCTTAAATGGTCCATATGCCGTAGCTGTTAATTTTCTAAATTGAGTTTAAAGATTCATCTCAGAATGGATTCTTATTAACACATGATCCCCTACATTGAATTATTTAAAGATTTTATTTTTTTTCTTAATTTTAATGCATTTTACTAGTAACTTCTAATAATTATTTAATATTTTCATGAAGGCTTTGAAAATCTTATGCAAATGTAAATACATAATAAAAAAGTATAAGTGAGGATATGCTAACAAGAAGAATTGGTTTCTTTGAATTACACCTATAGATTATTTCCATAAAAGGTAACACTCTAATCATACTCAACTTAATTTTAGTATTTTTTTCAGTTTATATTCATGTTGTATGCCTAATGTAGGTCTGTAGGTGTTTCATGGAATAATGTGTGGAGGAGTTGGCCTTACCCTTGTAGTTGGATTAAATGGATTGAGCTTAAAATTTTATCATTAAATTGAAATATAAAAGTGTTCTATCTCCCAATATATATGAAATCCATATCAAATAAATAGGGGATTCCAAAAATTAAATAGGTTACTTCCACTTAAAATGTGTCACATAATATATGGTCCTCATACCTAAATACCTCAATAAGTACTAATATCTAGATTTAATCGATAAGTTAATGTTTGATTATGAATCTGGATGGGGTTATGATTCGAGGTTAGCTCTTGAATTTGCGTGTTTGTGTGTGTGCACTATAATTATGACACTCCCCCATAATTTACTAATTTATATATTTTATTCCTACATTTAATAATAATAGAGAAATGGGTTGGATATTAAGCTAAAGAGTTTCATGGTTTAAGTTTAAACTATGGTATGCATGTAGGATTCCTTGTGATGCCATAAGATCTAATGAAAGGATTGGATCACTTAAACCTATGATTAAGTAACTCTTCCATCATTAGCAACAACTAGAGCTACTAAAATCCAAAATATAAAAGCAGCATAAATAAGTTTTATTTCATCAAACATAGACACAATAATCCAGTTAACCTCTTAATTATCTATACATCAAGTCAAATAAAACTAGATTACAAAAGGTAATAACATAGCCAAATAAACACAGATGATCCTGCCTCAACACTATCTACTCTGTTGAACCTTTTTTTTCACCTAAAATTTTAGAAGGAACAAAGTCAGCATAACTAGGTAAGGAGACTCCCTTCCTTATCCATCACAGATAACAATATCCAATTCAAACATTTAATAGAAATTAATTATATAGAATCTAATGACTTATCAAAATAATTAAAGTATAAGCAAAACATGAATTTACTAGTTTCAATATATATGTGATTTCAGGGTTAATACTTTTATAGCCACTTTCACTGAAGCTTCCAAATATAGTTAAAAATACTTATTCTTAGAGGTTCACATGGATTTCACTTTCTCTTTCCATTAGAATTTATACAAAGGTTCAGAGTTTATTTATGTTTATTCAAAACATTTCTTAAACTTAATTCATTATAATATTAACATGTAAAATACAATGATTACAATGTGTATATCATTATGACTGGTTATAACTCCACTTTCACTTATTCCTCCCTTTATCTCCCACACCTGCATATTGCAAATAAGGCTAGAATAATAACATAATTATGCCACATACCCTCCCTTGCTTTCCTTCAGCAAGTGGGGTCAAAATCCCTCCCACATCCCACTAGGTAGATGGGACATAACAGAACAAAAATAGCTTATGGAACATAATAGAGTTGTAATTTTTCACATATCAAAAATCTTCAATGTCATGTTATTCAGAGTGCAAATGCAATACATTAGTAATTAATTCAAACATCTAATCCAATACTAAAAAACACATGAATTGCCAATATAGAGACTACATGACTTATAAAGCATAATACCTTTGCCTTTTCAATTTCTAGCTTCAAGGGAATATTTACATGAACATTTAAAAAGTTTTATATAACTACTGCCTTTGAAATAAAAACCTTAATTTAATAATATACTTAAAAATTGGTTTAAGAAAAAACTAACCATTAAAATCTTAATTTCATATAACAAAATATTCATAATAAAGAGTATAATAACATATTAAAAATTACATTGTGAAATGTTCTAAAGCCTAAGAAAAATACATTTCATTCATAACTTTTTATACACTTAGTAGAGTTGAAATCAAATATAAGGGCTTAGGAGTCTTCCTGGTGCTTTACAATATCCTTAACATGCCCAATGGATGAATCCCAAGTTTTCGTCACTAAATCCTCTCCATTTATTTTTCTTTCCACTTCTCCTCCTCCTCCTCTCCCTTTCTTCTCCAGCAAGGTTGGCTAGGGAAATGATTTTGGTATGAATGATTTTAGATATTTTAATATTTAAAATACATTAATATGACATTATGCCATGATGCCAGCTTTTGAGCACCTTTGCACTCCCAAAGAATGTTTAAAATTCTCTCAAAATCTCCACACCTAAGACTTGGTGCCACAGTACACACCCAAAGACTCATTTTTTCCTCAATTTTCTTGAGAGCTCGATATCACGACATCTCCAACCCGAACACCATGGCACTCACAGAGAAAAATTTTCAACTTTGCATTTTTACTTCTAGACCCCCATTCTTGGCTTCTAAAAGTCTCATTAATCATTCTAAGACTTATAATTACTAATCAAAAGTATGATGATTAAAAAAATTAACTAATTTTTTAATAGTGGGCATTCCATCATACCCTCTGTTGACCTCATTTTTGTATGAGGTCACTTGGACTACTCTTGACCCTAAAGCAATTTAATTTCCAAAATTTTCTAATATATAATATAGTCATAACAATTCAAGATTCAGCTGTCTCATCTCAAATTTATTCTCCTATGTTACTTCTTCTTTGTCTTATGCTTATAATAAACTTTGACCTTTAGAGTCTACCTATTCCTCAACTATTTTACATCAAAATCTAAAATACTTTCAAGTTCTTCTTTGTTGGTTAAATTAGGCTAAACATCCACTTTAACTTTAGAACTCTACATTCCATATATGAGACACACTTTCAAAATATTAATATATGAAATGCATTATAACTATCTGACATATGATCTAGTAGACATAATCTATAAGCAAATTTTCCAATCCTTTTCATCACCTCAAATGGTCTTATATATCGATAACTTAATCTACTATGTTTTCCAAATTTGATCACTCCTTTCATTATCTTGGCTTTCAGATACATAAAATCTCCTACTTGAAACTCCACAGACTTATGCTTATAATCAAAATACTTCATACGCATGTCCTGAGTTACTTTTAACCTTTTTCTGATTAGCTTAATCATCTCTATAACACTGTTTATTAACTCAGAGCCTATTAACTTCCTTTCTCCTACCTTAACCAACAATAATGTGGTCCTACACCTTCTTCAATAACATAGCTTCATATGGGACCATATCAATACTTTATTGAATGTTATTATTATAAATAAACTTAACCAATAACACATGATCTTCTCAGTATCCCTCTAAATCTAAAATACATAGTCTCAATAAATCTTCTAGAACCAGAATAACACTCTTAGTCTGCCCATCTATTTTAGGGTGAAATGTTATACTAAAATTCAACTTTATCCTTAGTCTCTCCCAAATATTTCTCCAGAACTTCAAAGTAGATTTGTCATCCCAATCAGAAATGATAATATTAGAAATTCCATATAATCTAATAATCTCTTTCACATATAGCTAAGTTAACTTATCAACCAAATCTATATACTTCATTGGTAGAAAATGAGAAAATTTTGTTAATAATCTATAATCACCTATGCTACATTATGGCCTTACCAAGACCTAGAAAAACCCATAGTAAAATTTATAGTAATCTTATTATATTCCCACTCAAAAATAGGCAACCACTGCAATAGCCACTAGGTATTTGATTATTATCCTTCACCATCTAACATGCTTCACATATAGAAACAAAGTCGACCACCTCCTACTTTAATTTAGGCCACCAAACCTGCATTTCAAAGTATGATACATCTTGTTGTTGTCAGGATAAATAGTATACCCTAAATAGTGGGCTTCATGGAAAATCTCTTTCCTTAGACCACACTCTTTGGGACCCACAACCTATTATCACAAAAAGTACAACTTGCATCTTTTTTTTCTTTTAGTCTAAATTTGATCCATCAACTTCACACTATCTTCCTCTTCCTTCTGAGCTTCTTTAATCCTATCCGATAATATGGCCTAGACTATCATCTAAGAAATAAGTGCAACAGGTACATCATATAAAAAAACACTTCAAACTCAAATTTCTCTATCTCTCTTATCAGTGCTTGCTCAGAAGTAATCAAAATGCCTACCACTCATAGCATCAACAATCATATTCACTCTACATGGCTAATAAATGATATCAAAATCATAATTCATGATCAACTCTAACCATCTTTTATGTCTTAAATTCAGCTCATTTTGAGTAAAAAAAGTATTTCAAACTCTGGAGGTATGTATGAAACCCATATATGACACCATACATATAATATCACTATATTTTCAATGCAGAAACTCTGGAGGTATGTATAAACCTATGGCTTATGGAGGAAGAGAACTCCACTCTTGCGCTCTAGTATTGTTGGACCCTTGAGAGCAAAATTGGCATGGAAATACATGGAAGAAATGTATTCTCTGCTTCACAGAATTCTATTTCCGAAATATGGAAGTGTTCTGGAAGGAGTTTCAAGGAGAGCGGGATCTGCTTCATGGAAGATTTTATCTGATGGAGGTAATTCTCTTAAACCAATTATTAGATGGAATGTTGTCAATGGAGTTAACATTGACGTTTTCAATGACACATGGATACTAGACAAGAGTTTAAACAATTGGCCAACCTTTGTTATTCCACATGATGATAGCAGTTTTTCTGTTTCTAATTTAATCACTGACGGTAGATGGAATGAGGCTGCTATTGGTAACCTCATGGGTACTGATCTTTCAAATTAATTTCTATAATCAAGATTAACACCGATTCATTGGAAGACAAGAGAGAATTCATACATCAATTATGTGGAAAATCAATTTTTTCTATGGTTCTTGAAAAATCTGTCAATCATACGGGCTGCAGAAATTATTGGAGCTGGATTAAGAAAGCAAAGCTGAATCCAAGGGTGGAAAATTTTGGGTGGAGGATTTTCAATGATGCCATTCCCACTAAGAAGCTGCTGGTTTATAAAAGATTGCTTCACTGTAGTCTATGCCCGAGAGATCGTTTTGAAGATGAAGATTTAAACCATGTTGCGGCTAGATGTAAAAAATTGAAGGAAGTTTTTCTGCAAATTGAAAAGTGGGGCTTTCATATTCCTATTTTTGATTCATTACTGGAATATAGCAACTGGTTGTCTAATCAATGCTCATTCATGCTTAATCTTTATTGCAATGTGATTTTCTTCACTTGGAAATCTAGGAATAACTTGATTCATAATGGTAAAGAAGACAACTCAATGATTATTGGTGCTAATGTAGTGAGCTATTCATCATCTATGGCTCAAAGATCTATTAATTTCTGGAGTAAATGGGATGCTAACCATCCTTCATGGTTATCCAATATCCATTGGTATCCCCCTCCACCCGATTGGCTAAAAGTCAATGTTGATGCTTCCCTTATACCTTCTTATTAAGCGGGAATTGGGGGTGCGGTTCGTGATCACCAAGGTAGATTCGTATTGGCATTTGGCAAATCTTATGTTAATTGGGATATTTCTTATATGGAGCTTCTTGCTACTCAATCAATCAAGGAAGTGATAAAGGATTAGATGCTCAAATATAAAGTCATTATTATTGAAGGAGACAATGCTAATGTGATGAGGTTCTTGCAAGACTCAAAACAATCCTCAAAATATGGTAACATTCAAACTTTTGATGGGTTTCTTCAAATTATTTTCAATTATGTTGATAGAAAATGTAACAAGTTAGCGGATTTATGTGCTAACTATGGGATTATGAGTTCTTTTATTTGGGAAGATATTACTTAAATAAGATTCCTCCTTTATTTATGTCTATTTTAAAGTAGGAATCTAGTATGGTGAGTCCTTAGTTTGTTTCTTTAGTTCTTTTTTTCTTTTAATGCAATTTTATGCATTTTCTTCAAAAAAAAAAAAAAAAAAACTACAAATCATGAGTTAGGTAATTCTTTTCATGTGGCTTCAACTTCCTAGAAGCATAAGCCACTATATTTCCATTGTACTGTAATACACATCCCAGGACCTTCAAAGAAGCATCACTCTACACTTGAATCCTTTAATACCAGATGGAATAGTAAACTCATAAGCTAATACTATACATTCCTTCAATTTTAAAAGCTCCCTTCACACTCTGTTGTCCAATCTAGTTAGAAGAATTACAATCTATGAAAAATCACTAAAAAAGTTCCAGCAACATTCTACCATGCCCAAAAAAACTATGAACTCCTTCCTTACTCACCAAGTGCCCCAAAAATGCTACAAAAGTTAGCTAGAATTCACACTTCAAAAATTTAGCATACAACTGTTACTGCCTTAGAGTTTCTAAAGTAAACCTAGAGTGAACTAGATACTCCTCAGATCTTGAATACACTAGACTATCTTCGATGATCACAATAAGAAACTAGTCTAAATACTCTCTGAACACTATAGGTATTATATCCATAAACATTGATGAAGATCTCATCTCACCAAATAGTATCACCAGAAACTCATACTTGCCATATTTTTTTTCCTCAAAGATATCTTCTCCATATCTTCTACCTTCACCCTCAACTGATGATAATCTGATCTCAAATCAACTTAGGAAAATACATATGCGCCTTATAACTGGTCAAACAAATCATTTTTCCTAGGCAGTGGGCACTTATTCTTCATTATTACTTTATCCAGATCCCAATAATTAATACACATCCTAAGAAAATTATCCTTTTTTTTTTTCACAAAAAAAGTATATAAACTCCCTATGATGACCCACTCAGATGAATAAACCCTTTATCCAATAACTCTTGTAATTGTACCTTAAGTTCTTATAATTCCCTAGGTGTCATCTAATGAAAAATATCAATTCTTTTACCACCAAAACATCTTCTAAACCTTTAATTTATTTATTTAGGTCTCTTATATAAGCCAAAAATGTAAAATTCCCCTTCCTCTAGACCTTATCAACTTTTAATTTAAAGATTAAGAATGATAAAACACTCCTAGCAACCAAAAAATAAAATACTTTTCCATCTCCACACAAACTTACTCTATTCCAACTATAATAAATTTGATCCAGAAACTTGCTTAACCATCCATACCTTCTATCACATTGAATTCTTTCAGAGGTTACACAATTAATTAAAATTTCAACTTTATATTCACAATTCTCAATCTCACACCTATAGATCTTGCTAGCTACCAAAAAAATCTCAAATTGGTAACAAAAACATGAAAACCAAATGCAAACACATCCAGAATTAAGCCCAATTCATTCAACACATACTTAGATATAAAAGAGTGACTAACTCCAAAATTAAATAAAATATGATAAGATAGTAGAAAAATAAATATTTTACCTATCACCACATCTGGTGTCTACTTTGCCTCTTATTTAGTTAGACTCTATACTCTAAACTATATCAGAGATGCACTGACTATTAGAATAGACTCTCCTTAAGCTCTCATACTAATCCACCAGATGAGCTTCCTTCAAATCCGCCTTCTCTACGAGTCAATGAGACATCACTAAAATCTCTAGAAGAGGCTAGCTGTTACCTCTAACTTTAGCAGCCCTAGCTTCACGTTTTTTTCCAGCATTTTTTGCAGATGCTACACCATCATGTAACCTAACTGACCACAATTAAAGCACTGAACCATACATAGAAAACATCATCTTATATGCCTTCTCTAACAAAAACCATGATTAGAGCATTGTTATCCAACTTAGATCCTCATACACTACCATATGTTATTGGTCCTCCCCAAAAAAGATTACTAGCCTCCACCTTAACTTCTTGATGTTGAATACACTTCTAGAGGGCTCTCATACAAACCTCTTCTTATTGTCATCCTACCATAGTTGGTGGAGATCAAGTCATTCTCCACCAATCTAGCTCCCTCCACAAGCTTAGAAAATTATAGAAATTGAATGAAACTAAAGGGTGCCTTAGACTATCCCTTAAACCTCACTGAAATTGATAATATGTCTTTTATGGGGTACTAACTAATTGGGGAGCATACCTGAAAGAGTTGTGAAATCTATCTCGTACTGCTTCAGTATATTACTCCCTAGAACCATTCTAAAAAAAGACTCTTGCATCTACTGTCTGGTATAAAGCAGCACAAACTAACTCCAAAAAATTTATACAAATTCCTCCAATAAAGTCTTTGCATTTATCCTACCCTAAAATTTGCCCTTTTATTAACTACTCCACAAGTGGCCTACTTTTCCATCTAACATAAACATAGCTAATGGAACCTTACTACCCTATGAACACTGTATACTATTAAAGGATATCTTTCTTCCCATCAGTTAATGTTAAACTGTCTAAGGCTCAATAGTACCTTAGAAACGAGGTGGCTTCAATATTAATATTTATTGCAATTGCTTATCAATCTCATATCCCTTAACTTCTACCATCCAGCCTTGGACCTTACTCATAACTTGAGCAATTAACCCGACCATCATTATACTTTAACTTATTGTAGCCTGACTGAAACTCTATCCATCATCTACCTCTTGCTCTTGGGGGTTTATAACATAGCAACACTTTAATCTATAAGAAGAATAAATACATTCAATTACACACATACTTAGCATAGATTTAATAGAGAATTCCTAAACTAAGCCCCCCCAACTAATATATCTTACTGATACAAATAATTTCATATAGCTTTGGTTACAATCCTAATCTTTCCTCATTGTTGCTTTAATACCACCTAATGATTATTGACCTATTTTTTCCCAACTAGGTCAAAGAGTTGACCTGGTCAAATTTGACCAGGCTATACCCCATGACACTTCCCAATGGGTTCAAGGATTCAAGCAAAGTCTGTTGAGCCCAGATCCAAGTCCTGGGTCAACCTGGTTGACCAGGTCAATCAGGGTTGATCCAAATTGACCCAAACTCCTTTTAATTGATTTCAAATCCAATTTAGAGCTTCTTGGCTCAACCTCTCACCTCCCTTGGGTCCCATGGATCAGACCAAGTCTCTTGAGCTCAGATCCATGCCCTAGGTCAATTTAGTTGACCAGGTCAACCAAGGTTGACCCAAATTGACCAATTAGGCCCTTCTAAGTCCAAATCAATTTTAAATCAATTCAAACCAATCTCTTGCTCAAAACCCTCACTCCTTTGACCTAATTGACTGGTTTGACCAAGTCAAACTCGGACTTGGTCAAACTAAGCCCTTAAGAGGTAAAATCGACCCATTTAAGCCCAATTAAAGCTCATTTAATGCCCTAATTGATTCCCTTTACTCTTGAATTCAAAACCACAGCCAATTTAACTTATTTTCCCCCCTAATTGATGGTGGATTTGATCTTAGCCATAGATCTTGATCCCTTACTTTTAAATAGAGGAAATTAGGGTTTTTTTAAGGACTTTTGGATCTTGCTCTCTCCCCAAGCCTCCTTGACCTAAGATTCTTGGTTTGAGAGCTCCCACAATCATCTTCTATATCTCCCAAGTCAAACTCGATGGTTACCCCCCGCCGGTGGTGAGTTCTCCGGCGACCCGAGAGCTTGGATCTTCCAAGGCATTTTGCGATCGATCCATCACATTTCAAAATGCGATTTCTTTTGTAAATAGGAGCGTGTAAAGTCTACAAGTGCAACAAGCCAGAGATCTCCCAAATCCATTGGGTATTTCCGATAAAATTCCAAACCCTAGCTAGAACACATAGAGTTATTTAGCTTTTGATTAAGTGTTTTTTAGGCCTCGAGCTTGCCCCCCCCCCC
>NW_021318852.1:600841-648413 GCF_001605985.2 Dendrobium catenatum
CCCCCCCCCCCCAATGAATTATGTTCATTAGTAGATCTTAGGTTTAAAATTTCATGAAGTTTCATCGTCCAGATCGCGAGAGTGGGATCAAAAATGATATTAGGTTTTGGGTTATGTACATCGGTCGCTTGGAGAGATCACGACCATTATCATCTGGCGGGATCAGGACCTTTAATCTCAAATAGCGGGTGATCGGATGGCCATGAGCCTCGTCTGACGTGTTTAAGTGAACGGCGCTGAATTCCATGCTGCGACAATCATCGCCAATGATTGCGCAATGGCGCAATCATTGGCAATAATAACCCACGATTTGAGCTGCCCAATACCGAGCTGACGCGTGTCTGATCGGCGCCGCAACCACCACCTTTTCTATTTTAATAGATTTTAATTATTTTTAAACCCTTTCCTATTAATTACCCTTAATTTTTTAAAACTTCAATAATTCATAACTTATTCATTTTAAGCCCAATTTTCTTGTATAATACCTCATTTTTTCAGAAAAAATGTGAATTTGAATTTAAAAATATTTTCAAGTATCAAAACCTACTTTTTTGTAATTATTTATTTTATATTTAATTACTTATTTATTTAAGTATTATTTAAATAGTTATTATAATAATTATTTTGTATTTAAAAATTATTTTCAAACCCTTTTGAATTCTCGTTAGCGTGGCCAATGGATCTCCCCTATATGAATTTCTTATAAATTGATTATTTTTAATTACATTATTTTTCAAAATTTATGTATTTATAAGTATTTTAATTTACTTATATTTTAAATCATCTAATTTCAAGAGATTGACATATCGAGATTTTAAAAATATTTTATGTGCATGAATAGAAATCATGGAGGAGTGATTAGTGAATGATTGTGATCCAATCATTCACTAATTACATTATTAATCATGTTTAGGTGTCATTTAAATTTTTTTTGCATGCGTAGGATGCACGAGCACCTAACTTAGGCTCTCCTAGATCTAAGAACATTGTGTGTTTACTACTTTTGTGTACTCCCTGCATTGTTACCTCAAGGTTTAGTCCAAATTTTTTTCTTAAATCTCTTTATCGTAGTGACACCCTAAGGACAATAATTAAGGACCCATCTAGCGAACTTAGAAAAATTCTAGGAGCCATGATAGATCACCGATTGATATGAAACTTTCAAAACATAAACTTATTGATATCTCAAACTTTTCAGAATTTTTTAGGAATTTTTAGGACTCTTTAGATCCCTTAATTAACCAACCCTAATTTAACCCTTTAATTAGGGCCCGATACCTTCTGAAAATTCCAATAAATCCATCTTAAATAAAAAAATTCCCTATAATATCTTAAAATTTTCATAATTTAGACCTTAACCTTAGATAATAAGGACTCCTTAGTTGGACTTTAATCTAGAATTTAATTTAATCTTAATTAAAAATTACCATTTTACCCTTATTAGATATTTAAAAATTATTAAAAAATACAAATTTTTCCCAAACATTTGAGAACACCTTCTTCAGTCATTTATGACCTTTGGGGGTGATTCCAATCAGTTTGGAGCTGATTCAGATCAAAACTATAAAATCACCCTTAATTAGGCAATTTTAATAATTCATTAATTGCCTGAAACTTTGGAAATTCATATCTTTGAATATGAAACTCCAAATCCAACAAACTCAAAGCCTAATTACTCCCATTATGGCCTATTATTTAACTAAAATGCTAGATCTCTCAAGTCTAGCACATTTTCTATAGTGACCTTTTGGACCCTACCTAGTACCTAGGAGGACCCGAGACTTTCCAAAATCGGCTAAGACAACTTAAACTTTAAATATTACTATCCTAAGTAATAAAATGAATGAAAAAAACTAAATTAATCAAAATGGATCCTAATTCACTTACATTTAAAATTTAAATAAAGTTTCTTTTTTAGACCTGCAATAGACCTGAACTTTAGGTAACTTTAATTAACTTCCCAGCTTAGGAGCTATCCTAGCCACACAGACCTTTACAAGCACATATAATTATTTGCTAGGGCACCACTTTAAGAATTAGACTAGGTCGGTATTTACTTTTCTACTGTGTGCCGGGCTTTCCGAGATTTTACTGCATGTTGTGAATGAAACTGATGTTGTGATTGCTTACTTTTACTATACTCTGAGAATTAATCTTATTGGGCGTTAGATTTACACATATATTAGGATCGATATTTTTATACTAATGATATTTTCTGCAGGTGGCTATGCTCATGTAGCGCTAAATAAAAAGGTGAGATAACTATTATGATTTAAATACTAATGATGTTTTATACACGTGCTTCAGAATTTTCTTAGACCCCCTAATAAAATGAGGGCTAAAAATCATAAATAATAATTACTACAGGTACTCAAGAGATTGCTTAGCCCTCAAAATAATTAAGAGCATGACCAAGTGTGGCTAGCATGAGTATTTTTTTATATATAATCTGCTTGGGATAATTAAAACTGCTTGGAAATTTTTGTTAGGATAACCTTGCAAGAGAGTATAGAATTTATTACTTTTTATTAATGTAATTCTCTGTAATATTGGTGAGAGTTATGAAAGTATATTTGAGTTGAGATATTCTTATCCAACCCAAATTCCAAAAGAAGAAGGCATCCTTAAGAGGGAGACTCTTCTTCTATTCGGAAGCTCGAGTTCGAATGGCTTTTAGATATCCAAAGAGAAAAGGTAATACCCCTTTAAGGGGAAATTATCTCTTTGTTTGGATATTCAAGCCACGAAGAATCCAAGGAGTCCAAGGAGGAGAGATCCAAGGAGTCCAAGGAGAAGAAATCCAAGAAGAATGAAGAGCTGAAGACTCAATATCCCACTCAAAGTCATTTGTATCATTCATAGGCTTAAAAATTTGAGTTATTGGTAGTGGTGCCCAACCACTTTATTTTATGCAGACCCTAGTTTATAATTATGGGTAGTTAGCCTATGGATATTTATTAATTAGTTTAATTATTTTGATATGTTTGATTTATATTACTTGCCTCTAGGATTGCTTGTTCTTCTTAGTTTATTAGGAATTTGCATACCATTTTTTTTATTTTAGCCTAGATTTTGTTAGGCTCTCTAAGGACTAAAATATATTTTACTCATAACTAAAATTTAATATTTAAGGTTTAAATAATTCAGAAACCTAATGACCTAGGGAACTGTCGGAATCGTCTGGGGTCACACGTATATTATTGCATTTCTTCTTCTCCCTTGTGTATGAGACACTTCCCCGCCTCCGGGTAGAGTCCGGATAATCTGGCCTATAATAATGAGGTGCCAGACTTGAAAAAGTCTAGTCTCCTTTTAAAAATTATTTATATATATCTATTTTTTAAAATTTTAAGCATTCATGATTTAGACCTTCAACCAGCATGTATTGCATTAGAAATCAATTAAATTAAAATTTTAATTGTATTAGCTCTAGGAACATTTACCTAATATAAGTATAAGGCCACTTAGGAGCTCTCTAGATGTTGGCTTTAATTTCCAAAAACCAAACCACTCATCTATCTTTCATAAATGACTAGCCAGCATGGTTTTAAATCGATTACGTGGTTAGCTGGCTCCCTAATCCAGGCCGGGATAAGTCTTGATTTTGTACTACATTAGTTAGGACACGTGTGTTAGTGTTGAGTAGAACATTAAACCTAATTTAGATTTTGGATTCAAGGATACTATATTCGGTCTCATGTTATGCCTAAATAGTGGGTAAGTCCTTTCTCTTGAGGAACTATAAATCCTACTTATCTGTATCACATGGATGATGCCACCTCCATCTTTCTCTCACATATGTGTTGAGTGCTTGAATTTCTTTTCCCCAATTTCTCCTTAGTGCCTTAGTCCCTCTAGATGCTGATGTGAACCACGCATATTGACTAAACCATTTGAAACTTTTCTTCCCATTTGAATAGGGCTTCCTAGTCTTTGCCCTTGTGCCAATCTCATTTTGGAAAGGATAGTGTAGGATCCTTAATAGAGAGTTTTCTTGGGATTCGGCCCAAGATATAATTAACCACATGGGCTTGCACCCGTGGAAAACTAAATTTCACCTTCTAATAAACCCCACTTTTAGTTGATGTATCGAGTGGGGAACCCGTTATTTTGATCAGGTCGTATAAATTACTACCAATCAGGGTGCACTAGCGAGAGCCGCTATCCTCAAAGGTTAGTCGTATGTGCAATCTAATCTGCTGTCCCATTGGACTGTTTGCGAGGAGCGCGGAGGCCCGTGATCGTCTCTATCCCTCGGGGTGGTGCGGTCGTATACCCCTGCGCACTCTGGCAGCCGGCAATGTCCCTTCAGAGGTCCGCAGTGATGCCCTTAATTTAATGGAAGGATTTGATCACTTAAACTATGATTACTTGACTCATCCAATAATTGTGATAATAATAGCTACAAAGATCAAAAATATAAAAGTGACATAATAAGTTTTATTTCATCAAGCATTAGCATAATAATCTAGTTAACTTCCCAATCATCTATACATCATGATAAATAAAATTGGATTATAAAATCCAATACCTTAACCACTTAGGCATGGAGGATTCTCCCTCTACACTATCTACTTTGTTGAACCTTTTCTTTTCTTTAAATTTTTAGAAGGAATAGAGTGATCACAACTAGCTCAGGAGAATCCCTCCCTTATGTGAAAATCGTCATATGAAAGTCAAGTAATTTATTATTTAAAATTTAATTTAATAAGTTTATTTAGTAATTATAAATGTTATTAAGTTATTTGGGCTTAAATATCCGAAGATTTAGGTCAAGGGTGTGGAAATGTGAAGTTTAGATTTTCTTATATTGGCATTGTAGTACTGGATTATTCAAGCGCTTTAGTGCCCTAGTCTTGAGAAATTGACACTGATGAGGTTTTGGAGGATCATTTTGGCTAGGTAACATAATTATCATATGAGAAATAGACCATAGGGTAGTTAAGTAGAATTTGGAAGAGTTCGGAAGTTTTCTCTTGTAGCGTTCTTGCATTGGGAAGGGTGGCATTGTAGTGTTCTGATGAGTTAATGATTTTTAAAATAATAAATATCTATAGTCACTAACCCAAAATCCATTCACCTCAGCTTGCTATAGAAGGAAGAGAGGAAGAGGAGAGTAAGGAGAAGGAGAAAGCTAGGGGTTTGGAATTTGAAATCTAGTTTTTGTCCATCAGCTCAGTTAGGAAAATAATCAGACTCCAAATAGGCAACAAATACCCCATTTCATTTTCAATTTAGATAAATAAATTGAAAGTTATGATTTTAAAAGTAGTTTTCTCTAATTTTTAAAAGGATTCACCTTATAACTTTTCATATTTTTATTTATTCTTTATTCTAAACGATTTGTCTTTAATAATATAAGTTTTCATAGGTTGGTTATTTTGTATTGATTTTTTCTAATTATGGGAATTTGATACATTTTTTTATTGGTAGTACAATTAAGAAAATATGTTTTTATAAGCCTTATAAGTTTGTTAAAATTCTAAACAATCCATGTTTGCAACTAAAAAATTAGGGATTTTCCTATACAAGAAAGGTCGTGCTATGATTCTTTATAAAATGTGCATTATAACACATAATTTCATTTTAAATGCATCTCATGCATGGAGTTCTGACTTGGAAAGGAAATTGAGCCCAAAAGTGAAAGTATTCTGTATTAGAAGTATTTTGTATTGAAAATATTCTCTCTTGAAAACTCTTCATATTAAATGTTATTATGTATTGATTCTACTCTGCACCTATGTAATTAGGTTGGAGGTGGAAGATTTGGTAGTTATAAGAGGCATCAAGTCATTTTCATTTTGCATTTATAAGTGCAATTTAAGTTAAATGATGTTTTATGATATTTAGTTTAAAAACTCTTTTAAATTTAATAATATTATTTTTTTTATCATTTTATAGTTATGAATTGAATGCTATGATGGGATATGAGTTGAGCATACTAAGTTTTGAACTCGTTTCGTTGCTCATAATATTTTCGGCAAGAGTAAATACACTATTGAGTAGAACAATTTGATAGGAAGCAAGGAAATTGGGTCATCAAGTATTTATGATTTTGGAAATCAAAGTTATTTATATTTTATTAAAAGCAATTAAATCTGGATTATTATATTTATGATTATTTTAGGAAAAGAATTTATGTTTTGCTCACTCTAGATGTTTTTTTTATATATACTTTTGAGGTTAGTGGCTCTAATATATTTATAGGTGTGAGACGATTAGTTTAATAAGATTACAAAATTTGGAATAAATTCTTCATTAGATCTTGAGGTATCATTAAGTGGTATCTAAGCAACAATTAAAAGAGTTTTTTATTAGTTCCAAAGCCTTAAGAGATGATTTGCTAGGAGAAATAATTAGTGATATTGCTTTATAATTAGTGTCTTCTATATATTTAAGTGAAAATAAATGCATTTGATATTTAATCTCTATATTTTGGCTAGTTTAATTTGTTACGTTTATGGACCTGGAAGATCTTGATGCAGCTGATGGAAAGAGTTCTCGAGAAGTTAAGGTCCATAGTGCAGCTGAAGTTGTAACATCTGATTCCATGATGCAGTTTGTTGGGCTAGTAGCATAATTAATGGGGGAAGCCCAGGTAGGATGTTAAGAGTGAAAGGGAATGGAATAACTTCCCATTTCTAAGGAGTTTTGGATTCTTAGGATGTTAAGGATTAGCTTTTGAGACAAAATAAATCATTCGATGGAATGCAATGCCCCAAAATCAAGAAAGTCCCTTTAGCAGTGCTCCTATTATATGGTAAAGCTGAACACTGATAGGTAGACCAATAGAGTGAAAATTTTTAGGGTAGAATAAATGCTAAAATTTCCTAGGAGGAGTTCGTGGAGACCTTTAGAGACTGGTTTGTTCTATCTTCTTTAAGGTAACATATACATGAGCAGGTTTTTAGGTTGATTCAAGGAAGCAAATTTGTGAAGCAGTATGAGGTGGTGTTCACAACCATAACACGATACAATCCTCAATTGATTAATATCCTAGAGAAGAAGTGTTATCATTTCTTAAGTGGGCAAAGAGATTGTTTGAGGTGTCCATTAGTACCAATATTTTAGATTCAGGATTTCTATGAGTTTGTGGGCAGATTTAAAATTAGAGGTAGTCAGTGGCAATCGTCAGTTGTGGCTCCTTCGAGGACCATCAATAAAGTATCAACAGTGAGAGGTGGAGGTAGTATAGTTAATAAAAGACCATTTGAAGTACAAAGGAAGTCTACGAGTGTTGGTAATACACCTCCAGTCAACATATAGTCTATAGTTTAACCCAATAAAATACAAATGACGCTCTAAACGTAGTGCATATATGGTTTATATCTCAAAGCTCCCTGTACTATTCTTTTTAATTTAGGCACTAGTCACTCTTTTGTGTTAGAGCATATTTATGGTGATCTAAATTTGCCCCACCTTCCCTTGCATCATGAGTTATCTGTCATGTTGCCCTTAGGAGATTTAGTGGTTATGAGTAATGTTATTGTGAGTTGGAGATTTCTGGTACGAAGCTGGAAGTAGCCTTGATTATACTACCTTTAAAAGAGTTTGATGTAATTGTTGAAATGGACTGGTTGTGCAATTATCAAGCTTATGTCGAATGCAGAAATAAGATGATAAGTTTGTGTGTGGATGGGTGATTATTTCATTTTTTTGGGAATTCAAAGTATTATGATCTTCTTCATTTTTTCTCTCCAAGCTGATAAGACCTAGAGGAAAGGACATTCTATCATTTTAGCTTGTATAAAAGATGTGGGCAAGCTAATGGAAAATGTTACTAATTTTCTAGTAGTAAGGGAGTTTCCTGATATTTTTCTTAAGGAGTTATGTGGGCTACCGCCTGAAAGAGAGATAGAGTTTTGTATTGATGTGATTCCAGGCATAGCTCTGATAGTAAAAATTCCTTATCGAATGGCATGCATGAAACTACAAGGGTTGAAAGTGTAGTTACAAGAACTAGTAGAGAAGGGCTTTATCAAACCCTGTGAGTTTTCGTGGAGAGCTAGGGTGCTATTTTTGAAAAGAATGATGAATATCTATGGATATTCATCAATTATATAGAGAAGAATAAGGTGAAAATTAAAAATAATTATATGTTGTGCAAGTTAAATGACTTGTTTAATCCATTGAAGTTGCAGCTGACTTTTCTAAGATTGACTTGAGATTGTGGTGTCATCAATTAAGGGTCAAGAGTGAATACATTGCAAAGATAACATTTTATACCAAATATGTGTAGTATGAATTCCTAGGGATTCCTTTTGGTGTGATAAATATGCCATTTATATTCATGGACCTTATGCATTGAGTGTTCAATGAGTATTTATATCACTTAATTATTATATTCAATGATGATATTTTGATTTATTCTAAATATGAAGAGGGGCATGATGTTTATCTAAGATTAACTCTAGAGAAGTTAAGGCAGTAGAAACTATATGCTAAATTTTTGAAGTGGGAGTTCTGGTTAACTTCTGTATCTTTTTTGGGGCTTGTGATAAGTAAAGAAGGAATTACTTTAAACCCTTAGAAGGTACAAGTTGTAACGAATTGGCCGAGGCCAACAACTATGCATGAGGTTCATAGGTTTTTTAGGTTTGGTTGAATACTATCATAAGTTTGTCAATATATTTTCTAGATTGATATCCCTTTGACAAGATTGACCCAAAAGATAATACTATTTGATTGGAAATTAGAATGTGAAAAGAGTTTATTGAAATTGAAGGAATGTTTGTTGTCATCCCCTTTTTGATTATTTCATAAGGTATAGAAGAATTTTAGGTATATAGTGATGCATGTTTGTAAGGTCTTGGGTGTGTACTTCAGTAGAAAGGAAGGGTGATAGCTTATGCTTTTAGGTTAATGAAACCCCATGAGAAGAACTACTCAACTTATGATTGTGTGTTAGTGGCCATTACGTTTGCATTGAAGATTTAGCGACATTATTTTTATGGAGTTAGGTGTGAGATCTATGCTGATCATCAAAGTTTGAAGTATATTTTATGAAAAAGAGTTTAATTTAAGGCAAAGAAGGTAGTTGGAGCTTATAAAGGATTATGATTTGGATAATATTTATCACCTTGAAAATACAAATATGTTGTTGATGCTTTAAGCAGAAAATCAGTGGGGGCAATTAATTTGTTGGCTGGTGAGTAGGATTTAATCAAAGAGATGAAGAGATTGGAATTAGAAGTGGTATCAGATGGAGTTCTTTCCCAATTCTTAGTTCATTATTTATTTAAAGAAAGAATCAAGGAAGCTCATAAAGTAGATGATGAATATGTAAAATTTATGGATCATATTTCATCTGGAAAGAGGCCTAATTTGATAGTTGATTATTAGGGTGTTATTTTTCTATGATAATAGGATATGGGTCCTATCTGGTGGTGAGATAAAAAATGAGACTTTATAAAAGGCTCATTTATTTTGTTACAACATTCATCCATGTACTAATAAAATGTATCATCATTTCAAGGGTATATTTTGGTGGCCAGTTCTAGAGCATAAGGTGATGAAATTTGTCTTTAGATATGAGACATTTCAAAGAGTGAAGGCTAAACATAAAAAACCTAAAAGTTTGTGTATGTTGTTAAACCTTATAGAACTATCCCAAGGCTAACCAAGAGGGTGGGGGTGAATTGATTATTTAAAAATCTATTGGATTTTGAAAAAATTGTTTTTAGATAATTTAATCAATGATCCTAAAATATGGAGTTGTTTAGATTTGATTATGACAAAAGATTTTTCAACCACAAAACTTTAAAGTATGGAAAACTAAAAAAAAAAAAAATAAAGTAAATAGAAGAACACTAAATTTTATAGTGATTTGGTCTAAACTTGACTTACATTCACTCCCTGGAGACTCCTACAGGTATTGCACTAAATCAAAGTGACTCACCTTTTGTCCCCTCAGCAAGACGGAGAAACCCTTACAAACTCTCTTCCACCAACCCAATGTAGCAGAGAATTGTCATCCTTTTTCATCCTCCTAGTGAAGGTATAAAACCTAGATGTCCTTTTTTACCCTTGTGGTGAAGGTAGAGAACCTTGACATAATGTTGAATATCTTCTCTCAAAAGTCTCCAAAGGAGATGCACATAAATTTGAAGAAGACAAAGAGATCCTCGCTTTGGTAAATCTTGTGAATCTCTCATAACTCCCCCCTCACTTGATCTCTCACACTTCACTCTCACAATCTCTTCCAAACACTCACACTCAATGGCCACTCTCAAGAGAAAATCACAGAAAGGCTTATAATGTTTATTTTACGACTTCTTATATTAGAAACACAAGAAAAATTATCAAAAATTGAAAAATACAAGTGAAATAACTTCAGATTGTAAAGTACAATCATGAATTGTCTGTACAAATAATTTAAAAATATGGGTACAAACCTATATAAACCTATTTTTATACATTCTCAGTCGTCTGGATGAATTATGATCGTATAGAATGAATAGTTCAAAAATAATGTGATCATTTGGTATAATCTGGTACGAACCTTTATTCATACATTGTCAATCATTTGGACAAATTAAGATCATACTATACAAATAGTTCAAAAATCAATGTGTTCATTTGGTATGATCTAATACAAACCTAATTTCATACACTGCCAGTCATCTATACGACTTGACATCGTATAATATGAATAGTTAAATAAGTCAGGCTTTGTTTTGTATAATCTTGGATGAACCCAATATTGCACTATGTCAATCTTCTATATGACTTGACATTGTATAGAATGAAAAGTTCAAAAGCAAAGGCCATGATTTCATTGACTGCATTTTGGAGGAAAAACTATGACAAATCATACAATACGATATAGATATCGTATAGTATGATTAGTTTTAAAATTTTAAGTTTTAACTCTCTCCCTATGTGTGTGCATGGTTACCCAATTATAATTACATTCTCTCATCTCATACTCAAGAAAATAAAAAATAAATATTTATAGACTTTATTACATGAAATCCTATTTTACTATGTCTGGAAGTCTTCAGCAGTTTGGAGTATGATTTTTCTAAATATTATTACACTAAATAATAAAAAAAATATCCATTACATGCTAGGAGAAATAATAAAATTAATAGAACAATAATATTTTTCTATCATAAAAAAATCTTAATCTCAATCTTGATTTCTAAGTTGCAACAATCTCCTCCTTTTTTATGATGAAAAAAATAATTATTAATGAATTACAAATAAAAGTTCTTTTCTCGTAAACTCCCCCTCAATGAATTAAAAATAAAAAGACGGTGAAATAGAAAAATGAACGAAAGAAAAACACAATTTAACACATGACAAACATACACAAGAATACAAACACAATTCAAACTAAACGAATACAAAAACTTTAAACTAAACAAACACAAAAATGAAACATAATAATACAAACACAATTCAAGCAAAACAAACACAAACTTCCCCCCTTTTGACATCAACAAAAAAGAGAGAAAAAGAAAAAAAATGGAGAAATCCTGTAAGAAATGCAAGATGGTATGGATAAATCAAAAAGTTCATAAGGAAATTTTTTTAAACATCTTGCAAAAATAATATAAAATTTTTGATGCAATAACTCATAGTTTAAATCAAAGAACGAACGAGATAAGAATAGTTTAAATGGGTTCAATATTCACTCTAGAAAGTAGAAATATCAAATAGAATAATTATTGCAAAATTCATTAAATAGAAATCTTATAGTTTCAAGTTCAATAGTTGAAATTGTCGTTTAATGCATGGATTTTTCTAAGAATTAAAGATATAGAGGAATGAACTAAAGTAGTGTGGGCTTATTTTATGCCACTTTATCAATAAGATTTATTTAAGTGGTGAACATTATGCAACTTTTGATTTTGAAGTTTGTTTGGCGAACATTGCGCATCTTTTCATGTTGGGCACATTTTGTGCCTCTTTTCAAATTTGACACACTTTGTGTATCTTTTGACATTTCATTCTTTCCACAACCTAACTCAGTAAATCTTAGCTTGTGTGATTATCTTCCAAACAAAAGAAGAAGCTTTCTCGTATAAGAAAGATTAATCCACAAAGCAAAACCCTATTGATAAGAATAAAATCAATACATTAAATAAGAAATAAAAGAAAAAATAAGTCACTAATTTAGCAACAACTATAATTACAAGATACAGATCTATTAAAACATTAAAATGATCTTCGTATCTAAATCTAATTTATAAATTGAATTAATATTTGAGAAGAAAAAAATTTTGCTAGGAAATTAAGTTGTAGTGCAAAATATTTTAAATTTTTTTAAGATCAACATTAGTGATTTTAACAATAGAAACTTAAAGACAATTTAAGAGGATTAATATCAACACAAGACAAGCATTTCATTAAACATATAATGCATATACAACTAATACAAAAATACAAACATCTAAATGCCATCACATGAAAACTAAAAAATAAAGCATACATCAACTACAATAGAAAATGAAAACTAAAACATTAAAGGATCTTGATTTGGAGGTGGCTGAGGAGGTATGAACATAGTAACATAGCTATTGATGGTAACTACTTGAGTGTTGATTGAATCAAACTGTCTGCTAACCTAGCCCAAATCTTCATTATATTTGGCATCCTGCTAGTCTAAGCGAGTCTTAATATGATAAAATTATTGATCAAAATGAGACTCATGTCAATTAAATTGCTGGACCCTTTCTTGATAAAAATGATGCTCAAGTCTAGGAGCAGGTGCTTCTTCTTCTCCAATTTAATCTCCCTCATTCCCTTGATCCCTATAAAAAAGAGTACGAAAGGAAGCATCAGTGAAATAGATTGGAAGATTATTTGGGGATCAGGATGAATCAAATTATATTTCTTTTCAAGGATATATGCAATCAAGTTTCATAAAGCCACATTCTTCTTCCTTTTAGTGGTAAGAAGTTTAATGTCAGTAAAATTATTGATGTAGTTCAAAATCAATTAGGATTTATTAATTGGAGTGTTTAACATTATAAGATATGTGACTATAAAAAGAAAAAGAGCTAGGTCGATTCGATCACCAGCTTTAGGAATAATGGATGTTCTTAAAATATGCTGGATGATCCTGACACCTTGATTCAAAGTGTGTATGGAAATAAGTAATAGACTGAAGGTACACCTCTAAAGTTTGATTTATGGTAGACCAGTCAAAATTAGCTCTTGAAATCATAGTGTGTTCCCTTACTTCTTCAGTTCTAAGATGTAAAAAAGTGCCTAAATACTCCTTAGTGATTTTTACTATTTCTTTAAACATAAATAAAGATATTTTAGTATGATTTTCTAACATTCTCATATTAATAAGAAAATAGTAAAATGTATCAGAATGGAATGCATAGATTAGAGTGAGAAAGAAGAAAAATTTAGTAGAATTGAATAGAGGCGTTTCAGAAAAATTAGTGCCTTCTTGATTAAGAAGACGAGAAGGAGAGATTTTTGCCTCAATAAAATGGTTGAAGGCTTGTTCAATTTTTTGAAAGAAAGTTATCATCTACCTGATTGGAATGAGATGAAGAGCCACTGGAGCGTTGAGCCCATTTATCACTAGTGCTTACCATAAGGAGAGGATTGAATTCAAGATACTTTAAAAGTGAAAGAGACTGTGAGCAAAAGTCAAAGAATAGCTTCCAATTTAAAGAAATCGAGCACATTCGTACATTACAAAATAAGATTTGTATGCATGACTATGACTTCATACATGATGAATAAATTTTTGTACATACAAATGGAAAATGTCAAGAAGAGTTATTGTGATGAAATGACTTTTCATAAACTACAATTCTCGATGAGTCATTTTGTACGACTTTTGACCAATCTAAATGTACAAGCGAACATGTGTTTGTCCTGGATGATCAGGTAATAAAGATCGTACCTTCCTAATGAATTCATCAAAATATAGATTAACAACATGATCGGACAGACGAAAGAGTTTTCATATCGATAATCTTTGAAAAAATAAATGTTCTAAGAAATCCCACCATTTTTGTACAGATGAAAAAAATGAAAGGCCCATAAAGACGATGTCATGTTCATATAGTACGATGTCTTAACTAACCTAGAAAAAAATTTATCATATAAAATATAGTAATTTGGTACAATGTGAAAGTGGTTCGTACAATACGAATGGAAAAAGAATTTTTAGATTTGGACATGATAACCAAGATTTTTTTCCAAAAATAAATAAACAAGATCCATGAGACACAAAATGAAAATAAAAATAATTCAAATGAGAACAAAACAATCACAAACAATCACAAAATTAAATAAAAAATCAACTAAAATTTAATCACAAATAAATAACAAAAATAAAAATATAAACATAAAAGAAATACACCACTAAAGCAAGTTATAGAATTATAAATGTCAAGCATGAATATCAATAACACTCAATTTGGTTCTTAAGGTGCTAAACATTTCAAAAGCCAATGGTTTTGTGAAAATATATGCAAGCTAATTTTCAGTGGCTATTTTATGTAGCTCAATTTCTCCTTTAATGACATGGTCTCTAATAAAGTGATACCTTGTATCTATATGCTTAGTCCTAGAATATTGGATATGATTCTTTAAAATGCAAATTACCCTTGTATTATCACAAAAATTGGAATAATACTAATAGAAAACTCTAAATTAGAAAGTTGTTATTTTAACCAAAGAACTTGTGCCACAAAACTACTTAAGGCTATGTATTATGCTTCAGCAGTACAAAGGGCTACTAAATTCTATTTTCTACTAGACCATGAAACTCAAGAGTTCCTATAAATTGATAAGTTCCAGAACTACTCTTTCTTTGAAACCTATACCCTACAAAATCTGAGTTAGGATATCCAATTATTTCAAAAAAGGAGCTATGTCTAAGATACCAAATCCCTAAAATTTGAATTCCTAATAAATATTTCAAAATTTTTTAAACAATAGTTAGGTGAGATTCTTTTAAATCAGCTTGAAATCTAGCATATAGACAAATACTAAATATAATATCAGGTCTGCTTATAATTAAATAAAGTAATGATCTAATCATCCCTCAAAATTTATTTTGATCAACAGATTTGCATTCAAAATCCTTATCTAACTAACTTGAGGAACTCATGGGAGTATTTATTGGTTTAGCATTATTCATTTCATATTTTTTAAGGAAGACCTTGACATATTTTGACTGACTAAGAAAGGTGAAATCCTCTGTATGATTTATGATAAAACTAAGAAAGTAACTCAAGTCTCCTATCAAACTCATTTCAAATTCCTAATGCATTATTGTTGAAAAGTCATCACAAAATTTTTTAACACTGGATCTAAATAAGATATCATCAACATAAATTTAAATAATAAGAAATTCATCTTCTATCCTTTTTATGAAGAGAGTAGTTGTTGCGGATCTATGGCTTATGATTTTGATGATAGCAAACATTCTTTATTCTCTACAACTGCCTTATGTACTGACATTTCAGGTTCACACAATCGGACTGCAATTTGAAATCAGCTCATGATTGGGTAGACTAGGTCTGAGTCAGTTTGTAATCTTTTTCCTTTCTTGAGTCTATTGTATTTGGTGTGGCATCTGATGATTTGTAACTTAGAAGATTTTCTGTTGTGCCCTAAAAGATTTCTATTTTTGGTGACATCGTCCGGGACAATATTTATATCGTTCTGGATGATCTGACAAAAGTAGAAACTGAGTTTTATCTTTGGTTTTAAAGTTATCCAATTCACCTCTCTCTCTTTATTTAGCCTTGGGCCAGTTCATGAGGGCTTAACATCCCTAACGAACTTTCAAGTGGTCTCAGAGCACTTTTTAGTGTCATCTGAGTACTTTCAGTAGTGTCCACACTTCCTTTGGTAAAAGATTTTTCCAGTAGAAAAATGCTTTATATTTCATACCAAGCCCTAGGTACTTCTTTAGTCCATACATTGCTTTCTTCAATTTAAACACATGATTAGGAAACTGTGAATTTTCAAAACCTGGAGGTTTCTCAACATAAATATCCTTTTTTATCACCCCATTAAGAAAAATATTTTTAACATCCATTTGAAATAATTTAAATCCTTTAAAATAAGCAAAAGCTAGAAGTACCCTTATTGCTTCAAGTCTGGATACAGGGGAAAAATTTTCCTCAAAATTAATTCATTATATTTGATTGTACCACTTGCCCACCAATCCTAACTTATTTATAATCACTACACAAGAATCATTTATCTTATTTTTAAAACCCACTTTATTCTAATAACACTTTAATTTTTAGGCCTTTTAATTAACTCCCAAACATCATTTCTAATAAATTGATTTACTTTTTCCTACATGGCTAAATTCCAAAATTCATCTAAAAGTGATTGATTTATATTAGTGGGTTCAATCACTGAAATAAAAGCTGAGTGATTCACTTATTTGCTAACTCCATGCCTAGTTCTAACCCCTTCACTTATGTCTCCTAAAACCAGTTCCTTAATTTGACTTTTAGAATATTTCCATTCCCTAGGAAATGCATTTTCTTTTCTAACCTTTTCTTCAAGATTTGCTTTTTCAATTCCTTGGGAAATCTCTTCAATATGTTCTTCTTCTAATCTTGACTCTTCAAAAATACTAGATTCATAAAAAACTACATGTATGATTTCTTCAACTACCAAAGTCCTTCTGTTAAAAACTCTATAGGATTTTCTAATACTTGAATATCCTAAAAAAATTCTTTCATCAAATTTATGGTCAAATTTTTCTAAAATTTTTTTACCATTATTATGAATGAACACCGTACACCCAAAGACATGTTGATGTGAGAGGTTTGGTGTCCTTCCTTTAAGAAATTCATAGGAAGTCTGGTTCAATTTAGATCTAATGTTCACCCTATTCAAAACATCACAAGCTGTATTAATTTGCTTCAACCCAAAAATATTTAGAAAATGAATATTTAGCCAATATGGCTCTAGCGGCTTCTATCAAAGTTCTATTCTTTCTTTCAATAACTCCATTTTGTTGAGGTGTTATAGGAGTTGAAAAGTTGTGATCTATTCCATACTCTTTACAAAAAAATTTAATTTTTTTTTTCAAATTCTTCATCATAATCACTATGAATTATAAGAATTTTATAACCTAAATTACTCTAAACCCAAGTAAAAAAAAAAATTAAACTCTCCAAATGATTCACTCTTATGAGATAAGAATATAGTCAAAGTGAACCTTGAATAATCATCGATAATTACATACTCATAAAATTTCCCTCCTAGACTTACAGTGCTAATTGATCCAAAGAGATCCATGTGAAGGACTTCTAAGGGTTTTCTAGTTATAATATCTTTGATTGAATGAAAGGAGGACATAACTTGTTTTTTAATTGACATGCATCACACAGGTGATCCTTAGTGAAATCTAACTTTGGTGTACCTCTAACCAATTCTTTTTGGGTAATCTTACTAAGTTTTTCATACTTACATGATAAAGTCTTTTATGTCATAACCAAAATTCATCAGTGATAGTTTTGAGACAAAAATCATTAAAAGATTTAACATAATTTAAATCAATCTTGTAAATATTATTTATCCTATTTTCATGCAATGCATCAATTTCATTTTTACTTATAATATAGCTTGTAGGTAAAAATTTAGTGTTAAAACCCTTATAAAAAAGTTGATTAATACTTAGCAGGTTATATTTTAAGCCTTTAACCAATAAAACATTTTCAATAAATAAATTATTCTTGTTTTCAATCATACTTATACCCACCACTCTCATAGTGGTATTATCTCCCAGTGTCACTTTACCTCAATTCCTAGCCTCCAGCGATATGAATTGAGTTGTATCTCTTGTCATATGTCTTAAACTTCTATTGTACAGGTACTAAATGCTCTAATGAGGGCTTCTATGTGAGCATTTCTATAAATAATCAAACGTTATAAACTTGAGAACCCAAATAAATTTGGGTTCACCTCTTGATAAAGATAATCTAGATACATGTTTAATATGATCTGATTTATGCACCTTATATCTCCACACTAAAAGTGTTCTATTATGAATAATGTAAGTTTGGAAAATATGCCCTATCATTCCACATGAAAAACATTTAAAACTAGGAAAAGAATTTACCAATCTATCTTAGTTATAATATCTTTTCCTAGATTTTGAAATTATATACTTTTGATCAGGATTGTATAATTGTTTAAGTGTGGGAGCTGTCTTATCTTCCTTAAAAGCTTTCAGTTTTTATTTAAGATATAAGTTTGCACTTTCTAAAACTGAATTATCAACTTTCAACTCATGTTCTCTTTGATCTGATTCAGCCATAAACACCTTAAAATTATTTTCAAGTTCAGTATAAGATGTTTTCAATAAATCATGCTCCTTATTTAAATTATCAAATTCATCTAGCAAAGTCATGTGATTGCTATCTATGTTTGCATGATATTTTCTAAGATTTTCATACTCTTTTTATAATTTCAAATGCTCAATATTAATGATTATATGCAATTTTTTGAGTTTTTTATATGCATTATAGATTTTCTCATAAATATAAAATAATTCATCATAGGATAGGTCACATACCACTTCCTTATTAGAATGTTCAAGTTTATCTGCAATTAAACACAAGTTTGTGACTTCCTTTTTTGCTTCTGTTTATGAGGAGTCTAAACCTGAGTCAGCCCAGAAAGCTATTTGTAGTCTTTTCTTGCCCTTCCTAATGTTAATTTTCTCTTCAACTTTCTCCTTGCTAGGATTAGTTTTGAGATTTGGGCAAATAATCTTTATATGTATAGGCTTTCTACATTCATAACAAAAAACTTCATTTGAAACCTTTGCATTCTTGTTGAATTTACCCTTGTTCCAAAGCTGACGTCTTCATTACTTTCTTCTAAGAAAACTTTTGAATAGCCTTATCATAAGAGCAATATCTTCTTCATCCTCTGGTATTAATTAATTACTTTCTAAATCATCAACTTTCAAAGCAATATTCTTCTCTTTTCGCTTGTCACCTGCATCAATCTATCTTTGATTCACTCCTTGCTCATAAACAAATAGTGAGCCAAGTAGATTGTTAATATAATATACGTTTAAATATTTAGACTCAGTTGTGAAAGTTATCTTACATCATAAGCAGTAGGTAAACAATGTAAGATTTTATTAACTTTTTTGAATTTTTTAGTTCCTTGCCTAAAGCATTCAATGAGGTAATAATTTGAATAAATCCTGTAAACATTTCATAAATTGACTCAATTGGCTTAATGCAAAATAGTTCATAGTCATGTAATAAAATATTTAACCTATATTATTTTACCTCATTTGTTCCTTCATAAGTTATGCAAAGTCTATCCCAAATTTCTTTTATAGTTTTACAAATCAAAACATACATGTAATCCTCAGATTTCAGGGAACAAAAAAAATTGTTTAAATAGTTAGCATACTGTGCTAAGCCTTTTTCTTCTAATGTCCAATTTGTAAATGATGTTTCAATTCTAACTCCATTAAAAAGTCTGGTAGGTCAAGTGTAACCTTCCTATACTAATATCCACATGGGATAGTCAAATGATTGTAGAAAAGTAGATATGCTAGTTTTCTAAAAATCAAATGAAATATTATTGAATAAAGGCAATCTAGTGATCGAATATCCTGTAGGAGTATTCCGGTTTCCAAAATTAGCTATGATCATTTTTCAAAAAGTAGTTTAAACTTTAAATTTTAAAATTTCAGTCTGATACCACTTTAAAGTTTGTGTAGGTTATTAAACCTTATAGAACTATCTCAAGGCTAACCAAAGAATTGGTTACTTAAAAATCTCATAGATTTTTAAAAAAATTGTTTCTAGAAAATTTAATCAATGATCCTAAACTATACATTTATTTATATATGATTATTACAAAAAACTTTTCAACCACAAAACTTTAAAGTGCGAAAAAATATAAAAAAATATTAAAGTGAACAGAAGAATGCCAAATTTTATAGTGATCTAGTCAAAACTTTACAAACATCCACTCCCTAAAGACTCTTTCTCCAGGTATTGCACTAAATTAAAGTGACTCTTCTTCTAAATATTATTGAAGAGAAGCCCTTAAAAACTCTCTTCCAACAATCTGATGCGGTAGAGAACCATTGTCACACCCCAAATCACCCCCCTACAATGTAGGGTGTAACATAACAACAACAAACATGAAATTTAAACTTATCATCATCAATCTATATATTCAATCCTCATTTAGTTTATTCCTCAATATACGGAGGTGTCCCAAAATATAAAATTTTATTCATCCTGGAATAATTACAGAGCCCTACAAACTCCAAAACGTTAAAGTAATAAACAATCTACATACCTCTGTTGTAGACTCATATACCAGTTACAGCATAAAACATAAAGTTTTTAAAGTAACCTAAAGCTACTCAACTTCTTCTTTATCCTTGCCCTTTCCTGTAACAACATCCAGAATAAAAAACTGGTGAGCTATAAAGCTCATAAAGTTATGCAATTTAAACAAGAATTACATTGCAAGATTTATAGAATTAACATAATTGAAATCTTAACTGAATGAACTATGAAATAAATTGCAAAACATAAAAATCATATTTAGCATTTTTAGAGGTCCCTTTTGCCTCATTCGGGTCCCTTTAGCCTCGAATTTCAAAGAGGTCCCTTTTTCCTTGAATTTCATAAAGGTCCCTTTTGCCTCGAATATCATAGAGGTGTCATATCATTTCATAGCAAACTTTTCCTGATTTAATATTTAATATTCATTAAGGTTTACTTTAAGATCCTATACTCGTGTTGTCATGCTTCATGCTTCCATATGAATATTCTATTGACTATATTGTTGCATGAAAACAATATGTACATAGTAAATAACAACATTTAAAAAAGCATTTATATGATCATATAATATTGCATGATAAACAAAAATTTATTTGGGGTCACTCATACCTGACTGTTTGACTATACACATTAACAGATAAAAGTTACCTCACTGACTTTTTACCCTTTAGTTTTAATGACATGCAGTTATACCACTTGAAAATGACATATGCATTTAATTAGATTACATTGCATTTCTTACCCCCTTGCCGAGTTGGCTCCTCAAATTCAGCACCTCGTATCCTTTTTCGTTTGTAAATTACCTACACGATTCAAATTTCTTACATTCCAAATTTTCTATGATTTAATTTGCCATAGTTTTAATAAAATCATTCATCTCCTTAAGCATTTTACCTCGCAACCAGATTCTTTTTTCTTCATCCACCAAATAACAATCCTAACAACACAATTGGTATAAACTCCTATAGCAACCTGATCAATATCCAAAGAATTTACAAGACAACATAGCGTAATAAAGAAATAAGAATAATTCACCTTTATTTCCTCTTTCTCTTTTAATCCACTCTTTATGGTTAATTCTTTTGAAATGTATTTCACTAACAATAGCCTCCCATTCTCACAGTAAGCAAAAACTCCAATTATTCCCTCATAATTTTCCTCCAACAACAACTGGATTTTAGCCCACAGCCTACCTTGTATCGGCTCCCTTACTCTCCATCGAGACTTCACCACAGAGTCCAGCTAAACGCAGTTTACTGAGGAAAAAGCTTGCTGGAACAAAAACTTATCTAATATAGCTTTAATACCTATGCTCAAACAGTTCATAGCCATTGGATTTCTAATCTACGGTTTCATGCAAAAAGATAGTGGATGGCTGAATGAATATTTTGTTAGTAGTGGAATACTTAGTGCTGTACTACAGTAACTTGACTCACATAAGTGCTAAACTATTGGACCACCACAATCAATAATTGTTAAGTCCTGAAAATGAGAAAATCATATTATCTTAATGGTGTTTATGTAATACTTTACTGAAATACATTAACTGAAATTATAAATCACTAAAATTGTTAACATAAAATTAAATTAACTACTAATTAATATAAATTAAATACCATTTTGTAGAAATTACTATTTCTGGATAGCAACCATAAATTGTACTTTTGCTTGAAATATTTGGGTATGACAATTCATCCCTCACTAGAATTTCACCCTCGAAATTCATCTTCTTTCTACCTCTTTCTCAAACTTTCTAAAAAGATAAGGAAACTTCTGTCTCATGTCTGCTTCTTTTTCCCAATTAGCCTCCTTCACAGATCTGTGCTTCCATTTCACTTTCACAAAAGGAATCATCGAACTTCTCAATTTATGAACATCACTTGCCAAGATCTTTCCATGTTCCTCTATATATGTCAAATTATCTTGTAGCTCAATTTCTCCTCGCAAGACTTTCTGATTTTCATCTGTAACCCATTTTTTGAGCATTGATACATGGAAAACATTATGTATATTAGACATATCGGTAGGTAGAGCCAGTCTGTAAGCAACCTTTCCCACTCTTTCAATGATTTCAAAAGGGCCAATATATCTAGGATTCAATTTTCCACTCTGGCCAAATCTAGAAATACCCTTCATTGGTTTAACGTTTAAGAAAACAAATTCACCTATTTCAAATTCTATCATTTTATGCTTAGGATTATAGTATTTCTGGAAGGGTGTTTAGGAAGGTTTGGGGGATCAGTAGAATTTTAGTACAACCTTTCATCCCCAAATAGATAGGAAATCTAAGAGAGTAATTTAAATCTTAGAAGATTTATTAAGGCTCTATATTTTTGATATTGGTAATAGTTGGGAAGATTATATCCCTTTGATAGAGTTCACTTATAATAATAGTTTTCAAACAAGTGTTGGCATGTGTTCATATGAAGCTTCATATGGAAGATGATGAAAACATCATTATCTTGAAGGGAGCTTAGAGAAAAACATCTATTTGATTCTGAGTTAGTGGATATGCCACTAAAAATATTATATTAATCAAGAAAAGGTTAGAGGCAGTTCATGACAAGTAGAGGAAGTATTTTGATCCCAAGAATAAGTCACTTGAATTTCAAGATGGAGATTTTATTTATTTGATAGTTAGTTTGATTAAAGGAGTAAATAGATTTGGGAAAGACAAAAAGTTAAATCCTTAATTCATTAGATCATTTGAAGTGAGAATTGGATGTGCCCGATCATTTTTTTTATATTTATAATGTCTTCCATGTATCCATATTAAGAAAATTGTTGTCTAATGTAGAGCAAAGGATCCCAAAAGAAGAATTGGATGTGCAAACTAATTTAACATATAAAGAAGAGCCATATCATATTTTAGCATTTGATGATAAGAAGATGAGAAATAAGCAAATCCTAATGGTCAAAGTTTTGTGGTAGCACCAATTAGAAAGAGAAGCTACCTCGGAGAAAGTGGCTGACATGACACGCTAATACCCTTCCTAGTTTTATTAAAATTTTGAGAAGAATATTTTTCTGAGGGGAGAATGTGACAACTTACTTCTAAAAGTCTAGTAATTTTTTATTTAAAATTTAATTTTTAAGCTTAATTAATAATTATAAATGTTATTAAGTTGTTTGGGTATTAAAATATCTAAAGATTTGGGTCGAGGGAATGAAAAGTTTAAGTTTAGATTTTCTTCTATTGGCACTATGGCGTTGGATTTAAGCATTGTAACACTCTAGTCTCAGGAAAATGGCATTTTTTAGGTTTTTTAGGTAACATCTTTATCATATGAGAAATGAACCCTAGGGTAGTTTGGGAGAATTTGGAAGAGTACTAGTTTTTTTTTTTTTTCTTATAGCATTGCAACATTGGGAAGGGTGGCATTATGGCATTCCAATGAGTTAAAGTTTTTTAAAAGAAAATATTTATAAAGTCACTAACCCAAACCCCATTAGCCCAAGCTTGTTAGAGAAGGAAGAGGGGAAGAGGAGAGGAAGGAGAAGGAGAAAGCTAGGGTTTGAAATTAAAAAAAGAATTTTTGTTTATTAGCTCAATTACAAAAATTATTGGGCTCGAGGTAGGCAACCCATACCCCATTTCTATTTTCAATTAAGATATGTAATTTGGAAGTTATACTTTACAAGTTTTTTTTTTTTCAAGTTTTAAAAAGGTTTCTCCGTATAACTTTTCATATTTTGCTTTAATCTTTATTCTGAATGATTTGATTATAAAATGCAAGTTTTCATTAGTTTGTTTCTTCTATTTATGAATTGGACTGGAAATTGAGCCCAAAATTAAAAGAATGCTATGTTAGAAGTATTTTATGTTGAAATATTTTGTATTGGAAACCCTATGTATTAGAAGTGATTATGTATTGTTTTCTTTCTGCTCTGCACATGTCCTGAACAAGTAGGAGTTTGCTCTACTCTACATTTGAATAACCATATAGAATGTGGAAGAATTGGGAGTTATAAGAGGCATCAAGGCATTTACCACTGATATTTAGTTTAAAAGCTCTTTTAAATTAGGTAATATTATTTTATAACTTTTTATAATTATGAATTGAATGTTGTGATGGGATCTAGGTTGATCCCACTGAGCTGTGAACTCATTTCATTGGTTATATTATTTCAGGCAAGGGTAAAGGCAAAGTTGAATAGAACAATTCGATAAGAAGCAAGGAAACTGGGTCATCAGGTATTTATGATTTTAGAAATTCATGCTCTTTATATTTTGTTAAAAGTGATTGAAATATGGATTACTGTATATAATTATTTTGGGAAAATAATTTATGTTTAGCGTACTCTTGATGTATCTCTTATTTATACTCTTGTGATTAGTGGCTCTGGTATATTTTTATATGTGAGACGATTGGAAAGAAATTAGGGTAAAATTCCTCTTTAGATCTTAAGGAGTCACACCTTACCCATCACATATATCAATATCCAATCCAAACATTTAATAGAAATTAATTAAATAAAATTTAAAGATTTATGAAATAATTAAGTATAAGGAAAGCATGAATTTACTAGAATTTTAGTATATACTTTATTTTAGGGTTAGTATATATATTTATATATACTTATATAACCACTTTCACAGACACTTCTAAATAAAGTGCAAAACACCTATTCTCATAGATTCACTTGCATCTCACTTAACCTTTCTGTCAAAATTCATACAAAGGTTCAAAGTTTGCTAATGTTTAATTCAGAACATTTATTAAACTTAATTCATTATAATATTAACATGTAAAATAAAATTATTATAATTCACATGTCCTGATGCCTACTTATAACTCCAATTCCACTTATGATTCCCTTTAACTCCAACACCAGGATAAAACAAATGGGGCCAAAGTCATATCAGTGTTATTCCACATAACCTCCCATGTCTGCCTTTAACAAATGGAAATAAATTCCCTTCCATATCTACGCTAGGTAGATGGGGCCATAATAGAATATATTGGGCACTTGGAATATAACATAAAGTGCACCATTCCTTATATCAAAACATCTCCATGTTGCAAATCTGATTTTATGGATTAAAATTTTGATGATAGCAAGCATTCATATTTTTCTACGACTACCTTGCCTACTAATATTTTAGGTTCATAAGATCAGACTGCAATTTGAACCAGCTCAAGATTGGGTAGATTAAGTCTGAGTCAATTTGTAATTTTTCCCTTTCTTGAGTCTATTATAAAAGATATGGTTCATGATGCTAAGTAACCTTGCACACACACACATGGGGGAAAATTTCTGTCTATTGGTTAGAGTTCTCTATTTTGATCACATTGTCCGGGACAATCCAAACATCATCCTGGATGATCTGTTAAAAATAGAAATCCTAAATTAAGGCATCCTGGTTAAGGTAGTCATCATTAACTATATCATCCTGGGTGATATTAGTCTCAGCCAGGATGATAGACTAAAATCAGAAAAAATTAACCACCAGATCTATTTAGGTATTCTTTATTTTGGACATCATCCAACAGATTGGTCTAGACAATGCATCATAATTATGCCTAAATTAATCTGGTAATTAAGAAAAGTAATTAAGGTTTGATTGCACGATCACATCATCCGGGACAATTGTAGGATCGTCTAGGATGATCGCTTGGACGTTTGACATCAGCCAGCTTCTATTCAGGGTGATGTTCAAGATGCACAGATTTGAACTAGTTTCACCGATTTGAACTAATCATCTAGGACGATCGTGAGATCGGCCTGGGTGATCAAGCTATTTTTTCATCATCCAGACATCCTTTCAGAGTGATTGTCTGAATAATATTCAAGGAATTATAATGATCGTACAGGATAATATTATATCGACCTGGATGGCATGAACAAAAATCTTCTGATCGTCCCAAACCAATCGGATTGATTGAGCAAAATTTATGCTGATTAGCCAGGACGATATCTATATCATCCTAGACAATAAAGTCAGTTTGTATAAAATAAGAGCCATTCTGAAACTCTTTTATTTAAGAGCTCTTATGCTACCTAAGAGCTCATCTTTTGCTACTGTTCTAACCTGATAGAGTCAAGAGGAGAGGGAAAGAAAGGGAGAGAGAGAGAGGATCTTGTGAGGGGGAGTTTGTGAGGGAGTTCATAAAGGTTCCTACAAGCAAGGATCCATCATCATCTTTTCCAGACCTAATCCTTAGTTCCTTGGGGGTTCTAGAGAGATAAACTTTAGCATCTGATCAAGGTTCTCTTCCTGCTTCAGCAGGAAGCAAAAAGAGTTAGGTTCTCTACCTACTTCAAGAGGAAGCAAAAGGAGTTAGGTTCTCTTCCTGCTTCAGAGGGAAGCAAAAGGAGTTGGGTTATCTACCTTCTTTTGGAGGAAGCAAAAGGAGTTGGGTTCTCTGCCTCACTTGGGTTGGTGAAAAGGATGTTTGTATAGGCTTCTCCGCCTTACTGTGCGGACAAAAGGAGAGACACTGAGTTTAGTGCACTCATAGGGTGCCTCCGGGGAGTGGACGTAGGTTGTGTTGACTGAACCACTATAAATTTCTGTGTTCTTTATTACTGCTTTTGTATTTATTTTATGTACTTTGATTTCTATGGTAAATCTTAGTTTTTATTTTAAGATTATATTTTGATCGAGAGATTTTTTAAAATACCAATTCTCTTGGTTAGCCTTGGGACTTGTTCATAAGGGCTTAACATCCCTAACAAACTTTCAAGTGCTATCAGAGTACTTTCAAGCGGTATCAGAGTAGGATTCATAAAATTAAGTTTGATAACTTTTTGAATTTTGATTCATAGCTAACTTTGGTAATTATAACACCATGAAAGGATATTCTATTACTCGTCCACCTTTGTTTGATAATATTTCTTTTGATTTTTGGAAAACTTGCATGTCTGCATTTTTACAATTGCTTGATTATCATATATGGATGCTTGTTAAAGAAGGATATACACCACTTCTCGTGAACTTAATGGCATTAAAACTAAAATTCTTTTTACTGAAATGACTTTTGATGAAAGAGATTTAGCACAACTTAATGCAAAATTTTTAAACTATTTTTTATATGCTTTAAAATCTGAAGATTATATGCGTGTTTCAACTTGTGCAACTGATAAAAAAAATTGTGATAGATTGTGTGTAACTTATGAAGGAACTAACAAAGTTACACAATCTAGGTTGAATATTTTATTACATGACTATGAACTTTTTTGTATGAAATCAAGGTTTACTCAAATTATCACCTCATTACATGCTTTAGGAAGAGAGCTAACTAATTATGAAAGGGTCAATAAAATTTTAAGATGCTTGCATTCTTCTTTTGATGATAAGATCACTACAATTACTGAATCCAAAGATTTGAATACTTATTCGATTGATAACTTACTTGGATCACTGATTTCTTACAATCAAGGGATGAATCAATGAAATCTTAATGTAAAAGAGAAAAAGAAGAAGAAAACTGTGACACTAAAAACCAACAACACAGACACTGATTCTTCAGAATCTAAAAATGATGATGTTGCCTTCATCACTAGGCAATTCAAAAGCTTTCTAAGGAAGAAGCTTAAAGACCATCAGAAGTGGAAAAGGGGTAAGGATAGCAAAAATTATAAAAGCTCTTATGATGTTGTTTATTTTGAATGCATAAAGTCTGGACATGTTAAAGCTAATTGTCCTACACTTAAGGAACACCCAAGCAAGGAGAAGGGTGAGGAGAAACCCAAATATAGGAAGGATAAGAAGCAGTACCAAATAGCTTTCTAGGCAGATTCTGCATCTGACTCCTCTGAGGCTGAAGTAGAGGAGGAAACCATAAACTTGAGTTTGAAAGCCAATAATCATCTTGAATAGTCTGACCAAGAAGAGGTATGCCAACCAACCTATGATCAACTAATTGAAATATGTGAGAAAATTCAAGTATCATATAGAAAACTTAAGAAAATGCGTGCTAGTTTAAAATTGGAGTTTTTGAATTTATAAAAAGGAGCATGAAGTTTTGATTAAAGATCACCTCCAAATTGATAGTAATCATATGTCTTTACTTCATGAGTTTGATGAATTGAATAAAAAGCACTCTGAGTTGGTTATTGAGCATGATTTATTGAAGGCATCCTACACCTCACTTGAATCTGATTTTAAGACATACATTGATAAATCTGAGCATAGGGAGCTTGAGAATTGATAATGCAGCTTTAGAAAGTTCTAACTTGAGGTTTAAAGCTAAATTGAATACACTTGAGAGAAATTGGAATACATAAACACTTGATCTAAAGTCAAAACCTAGGAAGAGGCATTATAACCCAAACATATTAGTAAATCCTTTTCCAGGTGTTAGATGTTTTTCATGTGGCATGCTATGACGCATTACATACACTTGCACCATTTCACCATAGTACATATTGGGTATGGAGATCCAAATTGCATGATTCACAGCATAACACAAATTCATTGTATTCTTCTTTTCATAAGAAGGGACACAAACATATTTAGGCTCCAAAATCTGACATTTGATTTTTATAGGTGTGCTTTCACCAAAGATCTCGTGAGAGCATATGATACTTGGATAGCGGAGGCTCACGACTCATAATTTCTTAAACTTGATGCTTAATAAATTATGGATTACATATTTACTAATTAATTGATTATTATTATTATACTCACAACTGATAATATTTAAGAGTTTTGAAAATAGACATAGCTTGGAAAAATAACAAAAAAGGTGGCCAATGATGGCAAAAACAAAAGATGCATAATAATCGCCAAAAATTGAAAAATACACTAAGTGTATCAAAAATCAAAAGATGCGTAAAGTGCGCCAATTAAATTGACAAGAGTCATAAAATGAGCCCATAAAAAGAAAAGCTTCCCTCTTTCAAAACTTTTAAATCTTAGAAGAATTTATGTGTCACTTGATATTTTCAATGACTTGATTTCAAATTTCATGATTGTAATAAATAACTTTGGTATTTTATTCTATAAGATATCTTTTTTGGAACCAAGGTTTGAACGGATCTCATTTTCTTATCCAATTGGTTGGTTCTAAGTTAGGTCTCTTATTTTCAAAATACGATTTTGCCCTAAGAGAAGTTCGAGTTAGGATTAACAGGATCGGATATTCTACCATTTTTTTATTTCATCGATGTAAACTCATTGATCTTACAAGTCCCTAAATTCAAACATATGGAGATTTTATTATATTCACACCTTATTTTTAAACAAAAAAAATTAAAATTATGTTTTGTTTTGTTTATTTGTATCTTCTTTTTTTATCTTTTTGTCGTACTTTTTGTGTCATTAAGTTTTTAGGCCTTCTCTGATCATCTCCATCCATCATTTGATTTTAAATCTTTTTGTCACATCATCCCAGACGATATTTATATCATCTTGGATGATAAGCTCAACTAACTTTGAATTTCCATCTGAATGTCTGATTTGACCTTTTCTACTTCTGATCATCCTGGATGATAATTTATCGACCTGGTCGATCGGATCGTCTTTTTCTTTAATCATCTGTGATCATTCTGGACGATTCTCTTTCATCCTAGATGATGTTATTCACTCTTTGCTCAATTTATAAAAAATCAGCCAGTACGATCCATATGTTTGTCTTGGACGATACATGTGGAAATACATTTTTAACACTTTAAATTCATCTGGTATGATCAATTATTGAAGATTGGCCTGGATGATCCACTTGTTCATCCTGAACGATACATGTGGCAATATTTTAAACATTTTTAAATTTAGCCGGTATGGTCCATTATTGGGCATCATCCTGGACGATCCACCTAATCGGCCAGGATGATCTGCTTTTTCAACGGTCATCTGGCTTGACTCCTTGGGACGATTGCCTATGTCTTATTGTTCTAGACGATATATGATCATCATGGATGATGCGACCAATTTTTTAACCAATCGGACTGGACATCATTAATGTACCTGATCGGCCTAAACTATTTTGTGATCGTCCTGGATGATCAGGCTGATTCCTTAAAATTTGAGGATTCCAAAAATTTTTTCTCACACCCTCTTCTTCTACCAGCCTTATACTTCCTATTGCATTGTTGTTCTTGATCATGGTAGAAGGAAAGTGATCCTTCCATCCTTCTGGTAGTTCCTTGTGGGCTACTTTGGACCCTCAATTCATTGAGGTAGATGATCGAGCTGCATACCAAAGATACAAGATGGCTGGAATCACCATCTCCCGGTCTGTCAACGTTAACATTCTCTCATATCCGATACTTGATATGTTTGCTCACACCTCCTTGGGTTTTCTCCTTACTCTTACTGTACCTTTCAACTGCGAGCTACTTTTCAAATTTTTGGCTAGTCTCCACATAAATTATGCCTTTACTTATCTTGGATCCTATGTGAATCGACGCCCCATTGAGATCACAGACCGGGATTGTGCGGAGCTTTTATATCTTTCTAACCATAGGGGACAAACTCCATACCCTATATTTTGACCCTGACTATGATTGGGCTATGGCCAACCACTTTCTTCGAAACACCAATGCTCACTTTCATGTTGGAGAGACTAGCAGCTTGCTCAAAGATGCTAGGATTGTCCAACATGTCCTTCGCACTTCCATTATTGCAAAAGTTGGTGATCGCGTTCATATTACCCCACTTCTTTCGATCACCACCTTTTATATTTTGGCCCATCGAGAATTCAATGCCACTGATTTAATTTTTTACAACATTGAGTATTTGACTACCATTAATGATCCAGGATATAGGAGGAAGCCAAATCTAGCCTTATGACATATTATTATTTATGTCTTAGAATCAAAATATAACATCCAATATCCAACTCCGCCAAACTTCCAACCTACTTTCTACTCCAATAATTTCTTTCATGCTCTTTATAGTACTTGTCTCCACCTGGGGGATGGGGAAGCTTAGGGGTCAAAGGAGGAGAAGGCTCCTTCACCCGCTCCTACACCTGTTCCTGCACCCACTCCGCTCTACCAGCACTCTTAGCTGGATCAGTTGGTGGAGCGATTCGACTAGTGGGAGCTTTGCTTCGAGGGATCTGTTGCTGCACATGAGCAGCAACATATTGAGGACATTATTCTCCTGTAGCACCAGCATGACCAGGATATGGCCTAGTTTGGAGAGAAATTTTACACCCTTTCCAGTTATTTCCACCCGCCACCACCACCTCCACCACCTCCACATCCATCAGATGATCAAGGGCCGTCTTTCTATTAGTCTGTTTCTTTTATGTTTTTTTTGTAGTTTGTTTCTATTTTTAGTCTCTACTTTATTTTTGTTTTACTTTCCTCCTCCTTTTTGTGATGTCAAAAGGGGGAGTAGTTAGTTGTACCGGTTGCTTAATAGTTTGATTATGTTATTGGATAGTTAAAACTATGTTTGTTTCTTATCATTATTTCTTTTAAACTATTCTTGAACAGCTTAGATTATTTGATTTATCGTCATCAAAAAGGAGGTGATTGTTACAAATCTGATTTTATGGATTAGAATTTTGATAATAGCAAACATTCATATTTTTGTACGACTGCTTACCTACTAACATTTTAGGTCCACAAGATCAGACTGCAATTTGAACCAGCTCAAGATTGGGTAGATTAGCTCTGAGTTAGTTTACAATTTTTTCCCTTTCTTGAGTCTATTATAAAAGATGTGGTTCCTAATACTAAGTAACCTTACACACACACACACACATGAGAGAAAAATTTTGTCTATTGGTTAGAGTTCTCTATTTTGATCACATCATCCGAGACGATCCAAACATCATCATGGATGATCTGTTAAAAATAAAAACCTAAAATTATGGCATCTTGGTTAAGGCAACCATCATTAAGCACATCATCCTAGATGATATTAATATTGGTCAGGACAATAGGCTCAAATCAGAAAGAATCAGCCGCCAGATCTATTTAGGTATTGTTTATTTTTAGACATCATCCAGGACATTAGCCTGGAAAATGCAGCATAATTATGTCTAAATTAATTTGGTAATTAAGGAAAGCAATTAAGGTTTTATTACACGATCACATCATCTGGGATGATCGCAGGATCGTCCGGGACGATCTCTTGGATGATTGACATCGGCCAACTTCTATTCAAGGCGATGTTCAGGACGAGTTTCACATATTTGAACTAATCATCCAGGATAATTATGAGATCAATCTGGACAATCAAGCTATTTTTTCATCGTCCAGACATCCTTTTAAAGAAATTATATGGATGATATTCAAAGTATTGTACTGATTATACATAACGATATTATATCGGCCTGGACTATATGACCAAAAATCTTCTGATCGTCCCAAACCTATCGGGCTGATTGACCAAAATTTATGCTAATCATCCAGGACGATATCCATATCATCCTGGATGATAAAGTCAGTTTGTATAAAATAAGAGCTATTCCAAAACTCTTCTATTTAAGAGCTCTTATTTTACCTAAGAGCTCATCTTTTGTTGATGTTCTAACCTGAGAGAGCCAACAGGAGAGGGAGAGAAAGGGAGAGTAATAGAGGATCTTGTGAGGGGGAATTTGTGAGGGAGTTCATAAAGGTTGCTCCAAGAAAGGATTCGTCATCGTCTTCTCTAGTCATCTTCCTTAGTTCCTTGGGGGTTCTAGAGAGGTAAACTTCAGCATCTGATCAAGGTTCTCTGCCGGCTTCAAGAGGAAGCAAAAAGAGTTGGGTTCTTTGACTGCTTTAGGAAGAAGCAAAAGGAGTTAGGTTCTCTGCATGCTTTAGGGGGAAGCAAAAGGAATTGGGTTCTCTGCCTTCTTCTGGAGGAAGCAAAAGGAGTTTGGTTCTCTACCTCACCTGGGTTGGTGGAAATGAGGTTTGTATAGGCTTCTCCGTCTTGCTATGGGGGCCAAAGGAGAGACACTGAGTTTAGTGCAATACTCAAAGGGTGCCTCCGGGGAGTGGACATAGGTCGTGTTGATCAAACCACTATAAATTTATGTGTTCTTTATTACTGCTTTTGCATTAATTTTTTGCACTTTGATTTCTGTGGTGAATCTTTGTTTTTGTTTTAAGATTGTGTTTTGATCGAGAGATTTTTTAAAATACCAATTCACCCCCTCTTGGTTAGCCTTGGGACTAGTTCATACGGGCTTAACATCCCTAACTAACTTTTAAGTGCTATCAGAGCACTTTCACTCCAATGCCATGCTATGTAGAATGCAAATGCAATGCATCGGTAATTAATTTATACATTTAATATAGTACTAAAAAAATGCATGAATTTCTAGTATAGAGACTACACAACTTCAAAAATATAATACCCATTAAACTTTATCCTTTCAATTTATGAAGGCTTTTTATAAATTTGAAAGGAGTCTAGATATTTTTATGGGATTTTATAAGTGTCTAGTTCAAGAAAAACCCTACTATAGTCGATTTGACTAAACAATTTTCTAGCTTTTAGTGATAGTATTTTGACTCAAGAGAAATTAAGGGAATGACTTAGTACTTGTAGTGGGATGACTTAACATGTGCTATAGGGTTTCCAACAATTTTTATAAGTATTTAAGGTTACCAAATCCAAATTTGAACAACAATGTCTTAGATTGTAGCCCTGATTTTGCCGACCACTATAAGTGTATCTTAGTGGGGAACTCTATGGAATTATTTTTAAACAAATTTGAGACAAATACAAAAAAAACACAACAATTTATTATAGTGAAAAACAAAAAAATAAAATTAAATAACTCATAAATGATGATTGGGTGATAGAGATCATCAATCCCCTCTCCTATGAATGACCACCAAGTAAACCACCACCTGAAAGTCACTCCAAATTTAGTCACAATAAATTATAAACACTTCATTAAATGGAAAATGATGCTTAAATACAAGTTAAAATAAGAGAAAATAAAACTTAAAACAAATATGTAAATGGGAACAAGGTGGCCGACGATAAAAATTTCCATAATTGGGTTGTCATACACTAATAACCACTGTAACTACTGTTAACTTACATGCTTAGCTAGACATTACACTCCTCCCTAGTTGTTTTATTTGTTGGACACCCACTCCATGTATGATCCACTTAATTAATTTACTTAGGTGCCTTCAACTACTACTAGTCATTTAACAAATAAAATCCACAATATAAACAACAAATCTCATACACATAAAATTACAATACCACATGATATTTTCTATCACAACACAACCCAATATGGCCCATAGATACATGTCATACCATGTTGGATAGTGGTAAAATAGAACAAAAATTGCACAGATCAAGATCTTTTATTTGGAGAAATATCAGAATTTTTTTTTCAATTATTCACAGAAGTTTAGGGTGCTTCTAATTTTTTTAATATACATGACTTAACTCACTCACAATTTTTTTTTTCTTTCTATTTATCCACAGAAGTTTAGGTAATAGATTTTTGCTATTACAGTCCCCAATAATAAACAAACATGAGACAGAAAATACATAAATGCTAGGACTGCTTAAAATTTAAAATAAATAATACAAATGTAACTACACACAAGCCAAACTCAACAAATCAACCTTTTTTACTCAGATGATCATTTACCGCTATCTAAAAATGAAATGCAAAATACAAATTGAGCTAACACGACTCATTAGATAACATTACCAAAATCATTTCTTAATAATTTCATTACCAATAGCATAAAATAAATCAATTATTCTAAGCTTAATAGTAGACTTATAGCAGAGTGGTCGCATAATAATGTAGGGTTTTGTAGATAACTAAGCAAGTTACTAAATTTAGAGTATAATATACAGAATAAAATGTAAATAAACATATAGTACATAGACAAAAAAATAATAAAACTCTAGCCCTTATGCATCCCATTTAGAACTCCAAAACCCTTATGTGTCCCATTCAAAACTCCTGGACCTCTGGCCTTTCAATCCTTTCAGCACTTTAGAATTTTTGCAAGAGAACTCCACGTAATAATAAGAATAATAGAACTCCAAATAGAATTCCCCTCAAACTCTTCTGATACAAATAGAATATAACTCAGAGATATACATTATATAAATTATGCCACATAACATTATAGTTAAGCAATTAAACTAGGCTATTTATAGAATTTCAGAGTTTTTCCCTTCGGGCAGCATTTTAGCAATCGAACCCCATGTAATGTAGCAAAATTTCACTAACTCGCACTTCTACTAAATCAATAGAGATTATGCAGAACAATATTTCAGAGGTTTAATTATTCTATAGTATTTTTCGGTACCTGAATATTTTACTGTTGTTTTAGAAAAGTAATTCTTCAAAAATAACCAACAAAAATTTTATTAAAAAATTCCTAAATGTTTAAAACTACATTCTATAACATACTAGAAGTTATGTAATTATAGTTTCTACGTTTAAAAGTTATCTTAGTTCAAAAACTAAAAAATAATATTTTTAATAGGAAAATCTCAAAATCATCAAATTATTAAAAATTGAAGGAAAAAATGCAACCTATCTTGAGCTAGATAACTTTTAGAATTAGGCTAGTGGTTGAAAATGACCCAAAGTAGCTTAAAATGAGCTTTCTCTCTCTCTAGAAATTCCTCTCTATCACACTAGCCGATAGTACTTAGGAGAATGAAATGGGATGAATAATAGATTTAGTTATTTTAAGTATTAAAATTTGGATTAGCACCACGACACCTCATGATGCTCCCTCATAGGGCCCACAGCAGTGACACACAACCTCCGACAATGCCACACTAAATTACTTTTCAATTTTTTTTAGAGCACTGAGGTAGGAGCAGTGTAAACTCCAACACTATGATGCCATAGGGAAAAATTTAGACTTTACGAACATATAAACATACCACTGAGACCCATTTTTTGATTACCTACAGACTCTCACATACACCCATTATATTTTTAAACACATGCAAAAAGGTTTAAATACAAAATTAAATGATCATCTTAAATCTAGTAGGGTTAGATTTGAATGGTCCACCAATTTATAGGTGTCACAACTCTAACCTCCTTGGAATAATGTCATCATTGATATTTTAAATCTCAGATCAATAAAACATATCAAAATATAACTGTCTCATCTCAAATTCCTTTTTCTCAAGTAGCTTCTTTTTCAATTATGTTCTTCTAATCTAACTAGGGGTGTCAATTTCGGGTCACGGGTCGGGTTCGGGTCGAACCCGAAACTGACCCGATATTATTTGGGTCAACCCAAACCGGAGCCGTTTCTATAAACGGGTTAGTTTTCCGGACCCAAACCCGACCCGCTTCGGGTCTAGGTCAACCCGACCTGACCCGAATCACCCGATTCGGACAAAAAAGTGCTAGTTTTTTGGTCCAAAAATAGGTCAAACTCTGCTTTTCGGGTCAAGAACGGATCAATTTCGGGTTCAGGGTCAAAAATGGGTCATTTTGGGTCAATTTTGGGTTGACGAGTCAACCCGAACCCGACCCGATTTTTTAAACAGGTCAAATTATTGAACCCGAACCCGGCCCGTTTCGGGTTCGGGTCAACCTAAACCAAAAATTTTCCGATCGAGTTTTCGGGTCGTGTCCAATATTGACACCCCTAAATGTAACTTAACCATTAGAATCTATTTGTTTAGTAACTTCCTAATAATACTCTCTTATTTTTCTTTTAAACTCAAATTTTAATGTATCTCAACCTCATATGTAGATAATCTACTTCTAGAATTAGATACTGACTTTCTCAAAGAAGATATATTAAATGCATTATGTATTCCATCCATGTGGTTAGATAATATTAACCTATAAGTGAAACTACTAATCCTTTCAATAATCTCAAAAGGTCCAATGTACCTCGGAGTCAACTTACTAGTTCTTCCAAATACTAACACCCTTCATCAGGCTAACCTTAACATAAACAAAATCATTTACCAAAAACTTTATAAAATTATGCTTTAAATTATAATACTTTTTCTACCTATCTTGCACCACTGTCGTTCTATCTTAGATCAAACAAATCTTTATCATAACATCATCCACCAAAGATAGCCCTAATAGTTTCCTTTCTCCCACCTCTATCCAAAATAAGGGATCATATAGTCCTCCCATACTTAACTTCATGAGGGGTCATACCTATGATTGATTGGAAGCTGTTTGAAAGATTTTATTGTAAGTAAACTTCATCAGAGGAATATAATCTTCCCAGCTTTTTCCAAAATCCAGAACACAAAATCTTAGAAGATCTTCTAATATCTAATTATTCCATCTAGATTATTCATTAGTCTAAGGATGAAAAGCTATACTAAAGTACAATATAAAACCTAGACCCTATTAAATCCCTCTCTATAACCTAGAGGTATACCCATTATCATAATCAACATTGATAACAATTGGAATACCATGCAATTAAATAATGTCTTGTATATATATTTAAGCAATTATAATATATAATCAATATGTCTCATTAGAATGAAATGAGTAGACTTTGTTAGATCATCTACCATGATCCATATAACATCATGGCCTCGCCTAGATGTCAAAAGGCACATAAAAAATCTATTATCACCTCCTTCCATTTTCACTTTAGGACCAGTAATGACTGTAAAAGACCACCAGATTGTTGATGCTCTACTTTCACCAACTGAAAAACATCACATTTTGAAACAAAATTCACCACATCCTTCTTTAATATGGGCCTCTAGATCATATGTTTAAGTTGATGGTCTTCTTTCACAAACTAACAAACTTCAAATTTGTTAAGTATAAATTTTATAGTATTTTACTATCTTAAATATCAGTAAAAATATTATTTTTAGTTGTTGATTGTGTTGGAATATCTAAGGAAAAAGGAGAAAATTTTATAAGTGTTGAACCATCACCACAACGCTCTAATCCCCAATGTCGTAGAGTCTATAAAGCCTAAGCGGTAGATTAAGAAATTATAAAGCCTGAGCATAAGTTTTTTTCTTTTTACTTTTTTTTTTTTTTTTTTAATTTAGTGCTCCAATAGAGCTAAGGTCAGTGCAGAAACACCTAAAATCAATGCTGCAGCACTTGAGTCTCAAGACTTTGAGAGCTGAGTGCTGAACTTTATAACACCATTGCACCATATTGCACATTCAAGCGTTGTATTTTCTCTAATTTATTTTTACTCATGTATTTTCTCTTTTATGCAAGTAATGAAATCTTTTTTTTTTTTTTTGCATTCCATGTCCAGCTAATTCCATAGTTTTTTGGCTAATGATATGAATCCAATGTTAGTACTAATGTAGAATATTATGCTTTCTATATCTATTGATCTTAATTTAATGCATAGAGTGGTCATGTGTGTAGTTAAAAATTAGTGTGATATATTTCCTTGATGGAGGAATATTGGAATAAATAGGAGTATTGAAATAGAATGATTGTATGCCTAGACATAAGATGTTTAACCTTCTAGATTCTTTTGAGATATAATCATTGTAAGAAGGCCATAATCTTCCTTTACATCCCTACAAGCTAAGAAAAGATCTAGGGATGCATATGCTCTGATCCATATAAATAAAAGAGAGTGTCATTAGGAAAACTTTGGTAATTTTTATTCATTAATCTAAAATATTTTATTATCTGATATCTTATCTTTTCTTTTGTGATCCTCTATAGTGATAGAATCTCAACCCTTATTTTCATTATGTATGATAAATATTATACCTGTAGTAGGTAATATAAGTTTACTTGCATATTAGCAGAACACTTCCTTATGGGATAGATTTTCTCTCAATCCCTGATCAACCACCAGATCACTAATGATCTACTTTCACCAACTGAAAAAAAAAATTTATTTTTTGAAATAAAATCTACCACATCCCTTTTTAATCCGAGCCACTAGAACATACCTTTAAGATCATCACAATTCTTGTTACTTCTCGGATGAATCGTACAACTTGATTAATATGCCTCATGTAGAATATTTGTCATTAAATATTCAATAGTAAGGACCCACAATCAATTTTTATAGAATATAACACCAAAATAAAATATTCTCATTTTCTATTTCTTACCAAATTTAATTTGATCAATCAACTTTTAATATTTCATACCTAACTTCTAAGCTTCTTGAATCTTCTCCTAGTGAGTAGGCTGAATAATTGTCTTGAATAATTTGCCTGAATCTATGTCCACAGATTTCCATATCCAAACTCTAGCTTCTTCATATCTTGAATTAGAGAGAATCAATAGGAGCAATTAAAGCATCTACTACTATGTTCACCTTGCTAGGCTGATATTAAATCGTTAGGTCATAATCCTTAATCAACTCAAACCACCTTCTTTGCCTCAAATTTAGAACTTTATGGGTAAAAATCTATTTCAAACTTTGGTGATCCATGAAAATCTCACAGCTGACCCCTTATAAGATGTGTCACTAGATCTTTAAAGAAAATATAATAAGAATTAATTCTAAACCATGTATGGGATAATTCTTCCTATGTAAGTTTAATTATCTAGAAGCATAAGCTATAACTTTTCTCCACTACATGAAGACATAACCTCCTTTTAATGAAGCATCATTGAATATTTAAAATCTATCAAAACTAAAAGGAATCATTAGAATCAGAGCCATCATCAGGCAATCCTTCAGTCTTTGAAAACTCTGCTCATACTAGGTGTCTAATCCCAAACCACTGACTTCAGAGTCAGTCTAGTTAGACTTATAAAATTTTGGGAAAATCCTCTTAGAAATTTCTTATAAAAACCAGGCATACCTAGAAAACTATGTACCTTAGATATAATAGTCATCCTTGGCTAGTCAAAAATTGCTTGAATTTTTTTGGAGACCAATATACCTTCACAACCAATCACATATCTTAGAAATATGATACTCTTTAGTCAAAAAGAACACTTAGAGAATTTAGCATAAAGCTGATATTGTATTAGAGTTTCTAAAACTTTACTCAAATAAAGTGTGTGCAGCTCTTTAGACTCAAAATGTACGAAAATATCATCAATAAATACAATAACAAATTGATCTAGAAAATTCCTAAAGATCATGTTCATCAAATCCATAAAATTTTTCTGAGCATTGGTCAACCTAAAAGGCATGACTAAGAACTCATAGTATCTATAACTCGTGCAAAAGAAGTCTCAACAATATCTTCTTCTTTAAGCGCTGGTTGATGATAATTAGATCTCAGATCAATTTTAAAAAAAAAAATTTGATAATCCTTCAAGCCAATCTAATATATAATCAATCTATGGAAGATGATACTTATTCTCTATAATTACCTTATTCTGGTCCATGTAATCAATACACATTTGCATAAATACCTTCCTTCTTCTTTACGAACAAAATAAATGCTCCCTACTAAGACTCATTAGGATAGAGAAAGCAACCAACTCCAAAAGTTATATCTTTAACTCTTGAAGCTTTTTGGGTGCCATTTTATATGGAGCTTTGGAGGTTGGAACTATGATACATGTATACAAAACTCAAGTTTTCTATTAGGTGGTAAGCTCACTAACTCTTCGGTAAAAATATTCAAAAATTCTTGTACCATAAGAAAATTATCCAATGATCCATAATATACTCTCATATCTTTAATAGAAGCTAAAATACCATAATACCCTTCTTCCATAGTTTATTTAATTTTAAAGCTGATATTAGACATAACAATACACTTCTCACTCCCTAAAATATGAAACTATCACTTTCCACAAATAATGCTACTTTCTTCTTTAGATAATTAATCTGAGCCTTACACTAACGCAAATTAATATATGCCCAAAATGATATTAAACTTAGAAATAAGGAAAAAATAATAAGCTAAACTCACTTCCTATGAAAATTTCTAATTCATAGAGATAAAATATTATAGCAATCATACTATCTATAGTAGGTAGAAAAATAGATAGAGTAGAAGAAAATGACACAAAAGGTAAATACAGTAGATCAGAGTATCTCTCAAAAATAAATGAATGGCTAGCACTAAAATTAAATAGAATACAATAAGGCTCTTACTAAGTTAGACTATATACACGTTGCTAAATAAAAGTCAAAGCTATATAACAAATAAACTCTCTCTGAACATCGGTGGACTGTCTTCCTATCATAAAACCAGTGCCTCAACCAAAGGCTGGATCAGTATTTCCCTAAGGAAGAACATGTTACAAATCTGGATATAAATATTTTGATTTTGATGATAACAAACATTAAGGTTTCTTTGACACTAATATTATAGAATATCTATTTTGTTTGCCCTGCTTCCTAACCTTTCAGGTCCACAAAGATCACTTGCAATGTAAATCAACTCAAGATTGGGTATATTAGGGTTAAGTCTACTTGTAATTTCATTTCAATGTATGTTTCACCTTTCTTGAGTCAAATCTTAAATATGATGGACCCCAAGCTAAGTAACCTTACACATATACACTCAGGCAAAGAAATTTGTTGAGTTAGAGATTTCTTTTCTATTTTTGACCACATCATACATGACAATCTTAGATCATACTGGATGAACCGTTAAAAAAATAGAAACCCTAATTAGAGCATCCATCTAATTATAAGTGATTAAACTAATCGTACTGGACGATCCATATTGTCTAGGACGACCATTTGGATTGTATCAAATGATATAGTATATTTCATAGGACAATATTATCCAAGATAAAAAACTATAACCTTAGTCTAATCATTCAGGAGGATCGTCTTGGATGTCCCGATAAATTTTTAAGATGATATGGAGATCGCCACTCATCGTCCAATATCATACTTCACGATCAATTTGGTATGTTTAACTAATCATCCCAGATGACCACATGATCGTACTAGATGATATATGCAATTACTTGTACTAATCATACAGAGTAAAGGTGATCATCCTAGCTGATAGGGCTATTTTGTCCTAATCGTACAAGATCATCTATCGATCGTACTAAATGATTAGTTACGCAAAATTAAAATTAGGGCTTCTTTTGGAGGATCTCTATTCCCTTGGGTTAATCTTATTTTATAGAGTTGATCCAAGAGGGAGCTTAGAGAAGGAAGAGGGAGAGCTTGAGGGGGAGAAATTCTTTTGAGGGGGAGTTTTTGAGGGAATCATAAAGGTTGATCCAAGCAATGGGTTCATCATCTTCTTTGAGTTGCTCCACTAGTTCCTTGGTAGCTCTAGGGAGATTATCTTCAGCATTAGATCAAGGTTCTCAGCCTACTCTAGGAAGGAGTAAAAGGATTCCCAAGTTCTCTAACTTTCAGAATAGTCCTTAGCTTCCCTGCTAATTTGATAGAACTCTCAAAATGAACATCGCAAAGTAGATCAAGTTCTCCATGGAAATAATATATAACTTTATGTCCACTCTGCCCATAATGAAAACACTAACCTATCATCTGGTAATGGCCTTATATATCTCCTATCACAGCTTGAGCATATCTACATATAACTAATAGAACTAGTCGTACTACCCCTAAAAAAATTTACCCATATGAACTAGTACTCATAGGTCCATATATACTCTTCTTCCCAGAATATTAACTCCCTTTTCTAGACGACTCTCCACAAAATTTTTTCCTACTTGTAGCCCACCGCTGTAGAGTAGTAGTTAAGTCATTCTTAATCAAACTAGCTCACTTAACTAGCTATAAAAAAATAATAATCTCGAAGTAAATTAATAATTATCTTAGAGCATCTCATAAACCTCCTAGAAAATGATAACACTTCTCTCCTGAAGTGCAAATAAGCTTCAGAGCATACCTAGTTAAAGCACTAAACTTATCCTTGCACTACATCATTATCCTTCTCCCCTAAACCAATTTAAAAAATGTCTCATATATCTATAATTAAAAAAATAGCATTTCAAAAATACAAGACAAAAATTTTACTTGAAAATTACCTAATTGTTCAGAACTAACTTCTCTATAATATACTAGAAGTTACATGGTGAAAATTTCCTCTTTTAAAAGTTATATCAATTAAAACACCAAAATTTTAATTTTTTAATCAGAAAAATCCAAAAATTAATGAATTATTAAAAGCTTAGATAAGCAAAGTGTACCTATCTTGAGCTAGATAACTTTTAGAAATAGGTCGTCAGCTAAAAATAATTTGAAGTGGCTCAAAATATACTCTCTCTAAAAATTCCTCTCTCACAAGATAGTAGCCCTTACGAGAATAAAATGTCATCAATAGTGAATTTATATTATTTTATTATTAAAATTTGGTCTACCACTGCAGCATCCAATGACACCTGACACAATGCTCCCTTAAAGAGCCATAATGTTGTTGTGTCACATTCAGTGCTGCTACACTGAGTTATTTTCAAATTTTATGTGAGCACTAGCATTGGAGCACTGTCAACACTAATGTCATGGCACCCCAGGGAAAAAATAGACTTTTCCAAACATGAAAATTTACTCCAATACCCTTTCTAGATTGCATGTAGTCTCTCATATACACCCAAAATATTCCCAGACACATGCAAAAGGTATAAATGCATAAATTTAATAGATTACCTTGAATCTAGTGAGGTCATAATAGGTTAAGAGGTTCACCAACGCTATAGAGGTCATATTTTCATGCACATAATTAAGTAGAAAGCATAAATAAAATTCCTTAGCTTATGGTCTTTAGCTTACTCCTAATGATGGGTCTACAATGCTTAAAACGAGTTTTCCTTGATTGAGTCCTAATTGTTGAAACCCATCTATCTTCTAATAATTTTTATGCTCTTACATGTAAACCATGTAGAAAGCTTCAAATGATATTAGAAATAGTGTAGTAGCCTTAAGAATGGTCTAAGAGGAGTAGTGTTGAGCTTCCATGCAAAGGAGATTAACTAAGTAGTAGAAAGGAGGGTTTAGCTGAAATTCTTGCTTAGGATTTAGCATTTTAGTGTCTCAAACTTTGGAAACTCTAGGCTTTAAAAAAACTATTTGAATATATAAATAGGTGTCTCTATTTAAATTCCTAGGTGTTTCATAAATTTTTAATGAGTTTAGATCAACCAAATATGGTCTAGAGCAAAACTACGTTAGGTTTAATCTATTCATAGCGAGAGCTATTTTGTTCCTTTTTGATAGATTTTAGTGGTAAAATATTAGATAATTTATAAGGGAATGTTGGAGGAGGGTTGTATAAGAATTATCCTAGTTTTGAAAGTTGTTTAGATCATTGTAGGATATATTTTATAGATTCAATTTTTAAAATTTTTTATTTAAATATAATTTCATAGCTTAAAAATATGGATAACTTTACACATGTAAAACTTTCACCATGGCATATTTTGTATGTTATAGGTATGATCATTATAAATATTTTTGTATTTTAAAAAAATTTATAGGGTTGTTTGAAAAGTGTGTCATTTTTAATAAATTAAAAAAAAATCTTATCCAAAAATTAAAGCTTTAGTTTAATTAAATCTCCAAAAAAGTGTTTTGAATAACCCTAATAATGTGGTGAAATTCTAGAACTATAAAATCAAGTTTAGCTGTTGAATCTATTCACTACTAATAAAGCATTTTGTGTAATTCCAAATTTGGTTTATTACATTTCTTTTTTACAAGTAATGATTTATGTACCTATCTACTTGAATTATATGAATTTGTTGAGATTTGATGTTGGAGGGAATTCTATTGTAATGTATATACTCCAAGAGTTATAATGGCAAGAATTTTTAAATATTTGATATGTGGTAAGCATTGAGAGTCATAAGGGGCTCATTTTTTATATGCTAGCATAGGAAGTCTTAAGGGTTTGAATTCATATATAATTTTTTTATGAGAGGTATAAGGGCATAAAAAAATCTATTACTTTCTATATTAATATATGAAGTACTTATTTATTTACTTTCAGTTCAAAGTCTATTGACATTCTATTAACTACTAGCACTATTCTATTAAGTACAATAACATACTAATAATTGCTTTTAAATTCAGGTAAATGCATAATGATTTAATTATTAAATATTTATATCAGTTGGTATGATGTGTTGAGCTATGTTGGGTCACACCGATTCTATATTTTATTTTTTATTTTTTAGGAAAAGGGTAAATAAATGGTGAGTAGCTATGGTCACAAGTTCTGATTTGTTTGAGTCAGTATTAGTTCTTTCTAGTTTATAGATTTTTGCACAGTCAGGGTTAATTATGTATTTGTTCTATTCTAATATTCCATGTACTATAATGTATATATTTTGTTGCATATAAATTTTGAAGATGGATAATATGGGTGAGTTTATTTTCTCTTCAATTAGATGTTAATTTGTAGCTCTATAGTCTATTTTAAATTAAAGATGTTTGAAAAGTATCCAAAACTTAGATCTTGGGCTTGGTATGTCACCATCCAACGCAATATGATATGTTCTTTCTATGGGTCATATTGGGTTAGGTTGTGATACCAAACATCTAAGGCTACTCTTTCTAATCTTATCTACCACTTGAGCTACTCCAACCTTTTTACCTATACACACGCTTCACATTCTATCTCTAAGAGTGAAGCCTCATCCACTTAAGCATCCTTATCTCTGCAACACTTATCTTAATCTTATGCTTCTCTAAATTTTACTTACAACCATAAATTTAAAACTATGAATGCATAATCTAAAATAATAATTATTACACACATAAAATATAAGTTCTACTTCATAGACTTCATCTTTCTCATTGGCATTAGACTTTAATTATTATCAACTTTCTTCTTGGAGATCTAGTTGTTAGTCCACTTCTTGCATTTGCATCTTAGTGTCACATTAATGACTTCTTCTATGTCACAAACTAAATTTCTTCTTGATTGGATGACTTTCCATGAGCTTGATGTATTTATTTTGATCAACAAGCTTGGTCAAACCTGTCATAGGAGAATTTGATTGCACACTTAATTCCTAAATCAATAATTTCTTTGAGGAAAGAATATAGGAATGCAATAATAAAATTTTTTATATTATCTTATCACTTTGATTGTGACTATTGTACAAATTTGATTACTTTTTTGTGCATGCCATCATCCTAGTACTCTATAAATATTTCATAATTATCTTATAAATATTCTTTCCTAACTTAATTTAAAGATTTAGAGGAAATTAAGAAATATACTAGCCAAAAGTTGTTGTAATATTGCATAGAGTACCTACAAGTGAATCTACAAATACTCTTTTAAAGAAGATTAAAGAGCTGGAAATTAAGGAGGTTAATGAAAGATAGAAGAGTAAAACTATTAGTGAGTTTCACATTATAAATGATATCCTTGAAATGACTCTCCCAACAAAGGATATTAGTTGGGATTCCTTTTTTCTTTAGACATATTGGATGAAGATAACAAAGTGACTTCTTAATTATATCACATTTATGCCAAGAAAGTTACTAATGGGAATAAATGAGTGGTTGATTTCTTGAAGCTATGAAAATTAAAGGGGGATGACTATATGTATGCCAACACTAGTTCCAAGGAAGAAGAGAAGAAGTTGATCACATAAATCAAACTAAGATTAAAAGAACTGCTAAAATGTTGAGTTTAATGTCACCTTGTTCATAACAAATTGCTTTAATTCCATCAAGTAAATTTAAGAGTTGATTCAAAGACTTTGAATTGTTGGAGATAATGATACTTGACCTCTAATTTGTCCTTGTACTTGAGTAGAAAAAGACTATTTGAAAGAGTCATTGAGCTTCAAATCTTTGGAGAACCTAAAAAGATATATTTGAGTGGCTTGATTAAAAAATTTATTATTTTTCTAGTTGTCCTATTGTTGTTTCATGTGAAGTTAAGAAAGATGTTGGCTATAATTAAATGAATTGAGGGATTGAACAATTAAAGATCACATGTATTGATTCTTGAACAAGTTTTTTTGTCAAATCTTTTAAAAGATTTGTCTTTTTTTTTTTTTTTTAAAGACTTGCAACAATTGCATTAAGAGAAAAATGTAAAGCTAATTACACTTGAAAAGAATGAAAAGCATCACATTCCTCCTTGATAGCAAATAAAAGCAAGGAAGGAATGCTACTAAAAGTAAAGCTATCAAAGAAAAAAATCCTACTACTAGCCATGGTAGCACATAAGTTGGCCACCTTATTACAATTTCTATGAACATGATTAAAAACCACTTTATGAAAGTCATTGACAAAGAGAATCTCCTCCAAAGGCCATCTGTCCACAATCTGATTATTCTTCTTGAATGAAGCTTGAATGAATCTAATAACATTGAGATTATCATTCTCAATAATTACCCCTTTGTACTCAAGCATCCAACTTCTAATATAGTCTTTGACCGAGAGAACGGCCTCCATCTCAAGTTTGGTAATGTCCCAATGAATCTTCTTCTCCCCAAAAGCAAGAATAAACCTTCCCTTATGGTCTCTAAAAATTCCCCCCACTCCAGCACAATTGGATCTAAGCAGCGAAGCATCAACGTTAATTTTCATCCAATCTTTCG
>NW_021318852.1:648646-661600 GCF_001605985.2 Dendrobium catenatum
AACAAAATCTGGATGAAAAACTTCCTTAAGCAACATATAGTTCCAGTGCCCCTCACTAGATAACAGTTGGCTTACACTAATCCCTTCCAAAGAAACACAATCTACCAAAGTAGGCCATTTGTTAATGCTCATGTCCAACACCCAAATATCATTAAGGACATTTATATTATTACCATTACCCACAACCCATCCATATTTATGCTTGATAGCTTTGAAGCAAAGAGACTCATTTTTTTGATTAAAATCCCATGCTAACTTGGATCTCAAAGCGCTAACACGTAACAAAGGAGAATGAAGACCCAAGCCTCCCAAACTTCTCGGTTTACACAATTCTTCCCATGCCACATAGTGTAAACTATAATCTCCACCCGATTTATGCCAAAGAAACTTTCTACAAAGTTTCTCCCCCTCATACAACAACTTCTTAGGAATTAACGAGTGGGCTACTAAAAAATTTGGCATAGTCAACAAAGAACTAGAGATAAGAGTAATCTTACCTCCCAAAGAAAAAGTCTTTTAGCCCCAAGCATTGAGCTTATCCATAACACTGCTAAGCATGTCTTGGAAATCTGCCATCTTCAATCTACTTAAGGACAATTTGATCCCAAGGTAGCTCATCTCCTTTACATTCTTGTAGCCAAGAAATCTGGTAACCTTCTTCTTAATTGTGTATCCAACTGCCCTCCGAAATAAGATCTGAGATTTATTAACATTAATCCTTTGGCCCGTCAAATTACAAAAATCTTCAACTATCTTCTTCAATGATTTGGTTAATGAAATGGACACATGGGAGAAAAGAAGCACATCATCTGCATACAAGAGATGAGTGATCCTAGGGCCTCTAGGAGAGACCCTAATACCAAGATCCTAACCCTTCTGCTCAATAGAATTAGAAAACAACTGGAAGCACATGATGAAGAGATAAGGAGATAGTGGGCATCCTTGACAAAAGCCACTATGAGCATCAATCCACTCAGAGTTCCTTCCATTAATCATGATAGAAAATCTCACACCTACAACACAATCCATGAGAAGTTTAGAAAACATATAAGGGAACCCATACCATTTAAGGATCTGATCAAGTGCTGGCCACCCCATACTATCATAAGCTTGTTCCATGTCAAGCTTCAATGCCATCAATCCCTTCTTGTTCTTGGAGAATTTAAACTTATGAACAATATCTTGTGCCAACAAGCAATGTTCAGAAATAGATCTACCCGGCATAAAGGCCATTTGCTCTTTAGTGATCAAATTAGATATGCACTTCTTCAATCTATTAACCAAAATAGTGGCTGCAATTTTGTAGTTAGTCTGACATAAACTAATCAGCCTGTAATAAGAGGGAGTTAATGGGATTTTGATTTTGGCAATCAAGACAATAAGAGTATCCTTCCAAGTCTTGTTCATATGGCCAAAATTATGGAAGCTCCTAATAGCTGCCCATAAGGATCTCCATACAATATCCCAATAGCATTTATAAAAAGAAGAAGTCACTCCATCCATACCTGGAGCTCTATTGTTGCCCTGCTGAAAAACCGTAGTCTGAAGTTCAGCCAATGTAAAATCCGAACACAATTCATCAACAGCACTTTGGCTTAATCTCTGCTTTTCCGAAACATTGGGCCAGCCATTTAACTCACAATTTCTGTTCCTCCATTTAGCTTCAAAGAAATGAGTGAATACCTTCTCAATTTCATCCTCTTCAACATGAGATATATTATTCACATCTCTAATTTGAACCACTCTATTCCCATTCCTTCTAGTCGAAGCAAAGTTATGGAACATCTTTGAATTGTTGTCACCTTCTTCATGCCATCTAGCCTTTTCCCTTTGATTCCACCATGTAGCCAACCGGTTCAAAGTAATACATTCAGTTCATGTACTTTACTTCTAAGCAAAATGAGATCCTCATTAGTCCAGCCAATTCCATCAGCCTCTTGTTTTGGAGTTCAAAGATATCCTTCTTCAAATCTTCCTTGAGAGTCTTCAGATTTTTACACTTGCTTTTGCTCCAAAAGAACAATGCCTTCATTGTTCTACAATTCTTTCTTTGAAGGACTTCACTATGATCACTAAAATCATTCTTCTTCCAAGAATAATATACAATGCTTCTAGCCACTAGATAAGACCTCCAAGTATCTTCAAATTTGATATTATTCCTCTTGACTTGAATCTTCCCATTCAATTTAATGGCAATCGGACTATGATCCGATGCCACTCTTGCTAAATGTCTAGTCATAGCTGCCGGGATTCTCTGAATAGCAATAGAGTTCAACAAACACCTATCCAACCTTTCCCAAATCCGAGAAGTTCCTTCTTTGTTGTTACACCAAGTGTATTTTGGACCAATGCTCCTAACATCATGAAAATCTGAATTTGTAATAAATTGCATCATCTCCCTTGGCCCTATGGAAAAAAGAAATCTCTTACCTCCTCTCTTCTCCTCCTTGCTCAGAATACAATTAAAATCCCCACCAATGATAGATGGATTAGGTTCCTTCAAACCATCTTCAAGATGTCTCCAAAGATCCTCCCTTTCTTTACAACAACGACTCCCATAAACCGTTGCAATCTTCCATAATCCCATACTAGGGATCAACAGATCCCCCAAGATTACTTGTGAAGAAGTACCTTTGACCACAAAAGAAACAATTCTCTTATCCCACAGCACCACCATACCACCAGACAAGCCAACGGCTGGAACATGAAAAAAATCCCATTTATTCCCAATGAGATAATCAATCTCCTTCCTACCAATATGAGTCATCTTAGTCTCCAAAAGACCAACAAAACAAACATCCTGTTCTCTAATCACCTCCTTCAGATACAAGGCGGCCTCCCTCTTCCTAGTCCCCCTGCAATTCCAAAAAAGAAGAGTAGACATTTAATATTTGATTGGGGGAACCTCCCCACTCATGGAACTCACTCTTCCATCCCTTCTCTTCTTTTTTTGATCTGTTTCAATAGGTCCCAAAGATCTGATCTCCATGACTAATTTAACCTTACTGATCCCATTTTGAACTCCCAAACCAGAACTCTTCATATCTTTATCAACAAATTTTTCTACATTATTTCCTCCTTCATTAATCTCCTCAGTGCCCTGTCTACCCAATGCCTCAGAATTATCACCATCCACATTATTCTTCACGGGTTCATCACCAGAATCAACCATCAGAGCATCAAATCTATTACTAACCTCAATTGGGTGAGAATTTTTAACATAATTCTGCTGTCCACCATCCTCCTTATTCTGAACAAGCAATTTATCATACATAACGTTCAAATTACTTGCATTATCTCCCTTCTTCGGCTCAATAGGATCAGCCTTCTTCACAGGTTTGGACATCAAGTTACCCATCTTATTTATCTTTCTTTCATTCAATTTTCTCCCATCACCCCATGTCTTGAAAAAATGATTATTTTTGAAATGAACATGTATCCATGGGTTGTATTCTGACTTGATCATCCCGGAATTGGCTTCAGGGATGGTCTTCTCGGGCTTATCTGCAACCAATTTTGAAGTGGCCTGATCTGTAATCCCCTGAGCAACCTCATCAGGGCATTCATTCTTATTGTGACCCACACGACCATAATGATAACAAAGCAAATCCACCTTCTCATATTCCACCCGCTGAAAAAACCTGCCCGCTGAGCCTTCCACCCAAACTCCATTTGGTAACTTCTTCTCCAGATCATTTTAACACATATCCGAGCGAACTCCCTCTTCCCCCACCGGAAGGTATTACCATCAATGTACATGGGCGTCCCAAACCGAGATGCAATTCTTGTTAAATTGTCTTCATCCTAGCAATACAGCGGCAAACAGGGGAATCGTATCCATATGGGAGCGGTGATCCCCTTGAAGGAGTAAGGATCAAACTCAGCAGTCCACCGATCCATTCCAATAATGTGTCCTCCGATAAACCATGGTCCACCATTAAGTATTTCCTCCACAGCCTCCTCTGTCATGAAAGAACAAAGGATCCAATCCATTCCAATTGAGGTTAGATGAAAACCTCCATACTTACTCCACTATTTCCTCAGCTCCAAGCTACACATTGGGAATGACACATTGCTACCCAGAACTTTGATCACCACAGAGTGTCTCAGTACATGCTTATTTTTCTCCTCCATCTCCGAATTTAGCAAAACAGCAACCCCATCATCCGATAGTTCAACTTTTTCTCGGTTCCAATCAATCTTGATGTGCTTCGGCTTGGTCCACGCATTACCCACCTCATTCCATCTTTCTGGTTTATTTGCATTATTCGTCACCAAACCTTCAAATTCCAGATCCCTACCATGATCATTACCAAGATCAAGAACATCCACACATTCTTGATTCAAGCAAGAAGCCCAATCCTCTTTCGAACCATGAATATTAAAATAATCACAATCCTTCGACAAATCATCTCCAGATTTAGAAAAATCAAGATTCAGAATACCTGACCTCTCACGATCATCACGTCTCAAAGTTGGTTCATCTTCCATAATCACCTTTTTCCCTTTGCCTTCAATCACCGAAAGACGAGATGGAGGTCTCATCCCTTCTCTGATTACCACCCCATTACCGTCTCTACCACCAGTCTGAAACGACATTGGAGGTCGCAGATGAATAACTAATACATTTTTCTTTATTTAACTTTGCATCAAATTTTCTTAATTTTATCATTCCATTATTTTGTATAAAATATTTGTATCCAAGCACATAAAAATTGGATATGTTTGGTCTCCTAACTTTTAGAAATTCACAATACATTATATAATACTATCAAGATATTTATTCATTTATGTACATAACTAGTTGTGTTCATAGCCTCAACATCAAAAATACTTTGATAACTTTTATTCATTTATCATAGAATGGGTTACTTTAATGAAGAATCTATTTTTACTTTTAACTATTCCATTTTTTTGTCATTTCCTCTGAGCTAAAACATTGTGTTTTATATCAAATTTCTTACAAGCTATTTTAAACTTTTTATAGTCTTTTATGAGCCTCATATTCTATTTAAGTAATTTTGATGATAACAAATATATGCTTGAATGTTCTAATATATATGCTAAGTATTTCAAGTACATTGGTTCTATAGATGTACAAGATGACTACTTTTATGAGATATATATTACAAAACCTAAATTACATTAAAATTTAAACATAGAAGAACCCAAGATAGATTAAGATGGATAGCTTGGAGCTTCAGATATAATAGTTAAAGTTAAATACATTAAGAATTATATTAGAGGTCCATAGAAGTTTACTTATATCATTTAGTTTTCTCACAATCTTGACTTGCTATATATATTATTAATAAGGATATAATAACAACAATAGCAAGCCTTTACCACAGTATGTGGGGTCAGCTACATGAATCCTTTTTTCTCCATTGTATCATGTTAAGAGTGAGATTCACATTTAAATTTTATAAAAAAAAAGCCATTTTTAATATGTTTTAATCAAGCCTTTTTCAATCTACCTCTACCTTTCTTAACATAGGACAAATATAATATCTACTCTCTTAACTAGGCCATCAGAAGGCTCATATTTTATGTTACCAAATCATCTAAGGTGACTCTTTCTAATATTATCTACCACTGAAGCTACTCCAACCTTTTCACGTATATACACGTTTCACAGTCTTTCTATAAGAGTAAAGCCACTCATCGACCTAAGCATCTTCATCTCTGCAACACTTAACTTAATTTTATACTTCTTTTTTAGTGGCCATCAATCTACACCATAAAGAAATACTGGTATCACCAACATCTTATTAAATTTCCCCTTAAGTTTGAGGGGTACTTTTCTACCACACAACAAGACCAATGCATTCATCCACTTCAACAATCCAACTTGAATTTTACTAGAAATATCCCCATATATATCACCATCACTTTAACAATAGACCTATGATATATAAAATGTGTACTCTTATTAATAACTTGATCACCTAAAGTCATAATCCCCCACTATATTTATTACTACTAAAATTACAATCAATGTATTTTATTTTATATCTACTCAAATGAAAACCTATAGACTCTAAGGTTAACCTCCATAATTCAAGTTTACATTCAACTCACTCTTTAGTCATATCAAAAAGGAGAATATCATCAAAAAAAAGCATACCACAGGGTACATCATCCTGTAAATATCCAGTAAGAACATCCATGACTAAAACAAAAAGATATGGTTGTAAAGATGATTCTTGATATAATCCAACTGAAATAAGAAAATACATAATCAAACTATATTATGTTTGAACACACATAATAGCTCATGCATACATATCCTTAATGATTTAAATAGAAGCATCATTGACTCCTTTCTTTTCTAAAGCTCTTTAGAGCACTTCTTTTGAAACTTTATCATATGTTTTCTCTAAGTCAATAAATATCATATGTAGATCCTCACTATTCTCTCTATACTTTTCCATCAAACCTCTCAATAAATGTATAGCTTCCATAGTAGACCTACCCGACATGAATCCAAATTGATTTTGTGAAACATTAGTATTAGGTCGTAACCTATGCTTAATAATTCTCTCCCATATATAATTTTAAAATATGACACATTAACTTAATTCATGTATAATTCACACACTCTTGTGCATCACATTTATTCTAAAAAATAGGAATCAACACATTCTTTCCCTCCTTTAGCATCTTTTTAGTCTTTGAATTAATATTGAAAAGTTGTGTGAGCCAAGAGATTTTTAATCTCTTGATTTTTCCATACCTCTATTGGAATATCATAAAGTCCAACAACATTTTCACACTTCATTTTAGTTAAAGAATCTATAACTTCAGTTTTACTAATACGGTGATAAAAATAAAAATTAGGATGATAAGGTCACAAAATTCAATTGTATTTTTACAATCCTCATTGAAAGTTTTATTAAAATATCCCATCCATCTTTGTTGAATATCCTCTTCTAATAAAAACACTTTTTAATCCTCATCCATAATGTACTTCACTTGAACTAAATAATTACTTCTTCTATCTCTTTGCTTGGCTAACTTATGCATATATCTTTTGTCCTTCTTAGTGTTAAATTTATTATATAAATCATTAAAAGATTAATTCTTTGCATCGTATATTTCTTTCTTAGACTCCTTACATGGGCGTCTTTATGTCTTTCCCAATTTTCCAAGCTTTTACCTCTAAACAAATTTTTATAACAAAGATTCTTATTTTTTATCTTTTCTTGTACATTTTTATTCAACCACCAACTACTTTTACTATTAGAAGTTTTTCTTTTTGATACTCCAAGCACATCCTTTACAGCATTCTTAATATCACCAACTGCTTTTTTCTTTTTACATAATATTAAATTCCTCATGCACTATCAAATTAAATCTTATGATCTAGAATCTCACTCTCAAAAAGATTTTAATTAGTATTCTTTAAATGCCCCCATATAATTCTAGGATAATTTTTTATTTTATTTTTATATTCTACCCATTTATCTTAAAGTCAAAAACTAATAAATGATATTACATGAATAACTTTAATTCAAAATAAATTTATAATCTTTATAATCTAATTGAACTATTTTTCTTATAAGAAAAAAATAAATCTTATTTTTGTTATATCCATTCTTATAAGTGATGAGATGTTCTACTTTTTTCTTAAATAAGATATTAGTAATTATAAAATCATAAGCTACACTACGGGAAAACACGCGATTACCGTCGGATTTTCCGGCGGAAAAGTATGCGTCGGTAATAATGGAGCATGTAACGGCGACTTAATACGACGAAAAATTTACGACACGTTTTCCGGTGCAAAGGCCGCCGAAAATTTTCCGGCGGCCTGTTGCGCCGGCATATGCAACAGAATAAACCAACATTTCACGTTTCCGTCACATGTTACGGCAGAAAATAACCGGCGCAATTACCGGCGGAGAAAGCGCCGGTGTATTTAAACTCAACGAATTAAATCAGGCGCATAATGCGCTGGAATGTTTTCCGACGTCCTGGACGCCAAAAAATCTACCGGCGAAAGCCCTATTTTTTGAGCCCGAGCCCTTCTGGCCGCTCACTTGTTTCATCTCGTTCTCTCACATCGCCACTGTTTCGCTTGTCGCCCTCCGTCGCTCACCATAGATCAAGGTTACCGACGGTCACCAGACTTCGCCGACGGTCAACGGACTTCGCCCTCCGTCGCTAGCATACCTGGTCGTCGATGGTTGCTGTTATTTTCCCTTCTCCGGACATCTCGACGGCAAGGTTTTTTTTTTTTCGTTTAATTTTTTTGTTTGACCAAATATTTGCTTTAGCCATGGATGTTCTTACCATACATTTGCAAGAGGATGTTCTTACCATACATTTCCAAGAGGATGTACCCTAGTGTATGCATTATAGAAGATTTAAAGTTTAAGTTAAAATTATTTTAAAGCATATTAGTTAGGATGTTCTTACCATATTTTAAACCATACATTTTCCTCTTAAAGTAGTTGGACCTAATATCATGGACCAATAAAGATATGAGAAATCTTGCGCAAATCGGATCCTTCATCCACTCAACAGCGCTATGCAAGTAGTTGAACCTATAAAGTAGTTGGACCTAAGTTTATCGCATTCATGTGTAAAAAATTTAGATGCTGACGAAAGATAAGTTTAAATCATGCATCTTTTAGTCATCTCCGACCTTATCAAATAAAGCTTTTTTGAGTAAAACCTCAAAATACCTTCTTCTGATATCCTCCATAATCATCCCTTTAGACGGCTGAATGAAGCCCAATGCAATCCACATTCGGACTAAATAATCTTTATCATACGCATGATCTTGTGGGAACATACAACAAATTGCAAAACAATTTTGTGGATGATTTGGCAGAACTATATAGCTCAGTCTTAAGATGGAACTGATAGAATTCTGATACAATAAATTGCTTTCTAGAACAGTCCTCCAATGCCTTTCATCCAAGTGGTCATTCAGAACACCACCAATGACCTTAGCTGTCAACGGAGATCTTGAAAGCTTTTTAACTACAATGGCTCTTAATTACACAACTCTTATCTTATCTTATATATGAAAATTTTCAAAATATATATTGGTTTGACATACTTAAGCTGAGGAACATACTTATTTGCTAGTTTCCTCACATCTCTTTAAAACACGATAATCCATTTTTTGTTAGAGAAAAATATAATCAGTTTTAGATCTACTTAAGCGCGTTAATCCAATACTTATTTGCTCTTATATGTAGGTTATGGATATTAGAAATTAAAAAAGTTGGATGTATAACCGATTATCTCAAGGTTGAAAGACATTAACAGATGAATTCAATAATGGGGTGAACATTTTCATTCAGCAAGCGAAACAACTACCCAGCTTTATATCAGAAGGAAAGTTTCGATGTCCATATTCTAAACACAAAAATCTAGTGCACATAGAACAAGATGATGTAACTGTTGATCTGTATCATAGAGGATTCATGCCACGGTATTGGTATTGGACTTCTCATGGTGAGTATGAGCCACAATTTGATTATCAATGTGGTCCTTCTACAAGTAGTAATATTGCTGAGGCTGAAAATATCCGACCAAATCTTGAGGAATTAATTCATGATGTAAATGGAATAAAAATTGAACAAAATACATAAGAGTTACCGAATACGGAAGCACAAAATTTTTATGATTTATTACATGATGCCCAGCAAACAATCTGTAAAGGGTGCACGACTCACTCAAAATTATCTGTTGCTGTGAAGATGTTAAGCATATCAAGGCTGAATATAATATTGCTTGTGAATGTTTTAATCAATTCATTTAGCTGCTTAAGGAAACCAATCCGACAGATAATTTAATTCCTACATATCTATATCGGACAAAGAAATTAATTTCCAAACTTGGTTTGATATACACAAAGATAGATTGTTGTGTCAATGGATGTATGTTATACTTTAAAGAATATATCTCAGAAATTGCATGCTGTCATTACACACAGCCTCAGCCTGCTACACAGCCTCAGCCTGCTACACAGCCTTTACCCACTCCTAGAGCCAGTAGCCCGCAGCAGGCAATAGATGGTCCAATATTGATAGCACCTGAGGGTGACACGTACATACATTATCTTTTATTTAAGTTAACGAACATATTTATTTTATATTATATATTTGTCTCTCATAACCTTATTTTTATAGATTCTACCCATCAAAACAACTGACATAAAAAATACGGGGCATCATACGGAACATGTTTAATGCTCCTTACGTTTTTTGGAAGAAAGTCCCGAAAGAAGTCTGGGAAATGTGGTTTAGAGAGTTTGAGGTATTTTTGGGTATTATTTTTAATGTTATGTCTAATTAAATGATTTATTCTTTTTTACTTAAGCTAAAAAACATATATATTCTATATTGTATGTATTTGAAAGCATAAAAATTTTTGTTGGCTGCCCCAGGACAATGATAAAATAAGAAAGAATTTTGAGAAGCGTGGGTCCACTCGGATGCACGACATGTTTACAGACATTAGAAAGTCTGGCGAGCAACCATTATGGATTGGAGAGAGTATATGGGCTAAGTTGAATATTGCTTGTGGCAGCGCAGAGTATAGTAGGAGGAGGGATCAAAATCAACAGAACATAGCTTCTGATGTTGGGGGATTAGGTAGTTCCCTTCATACTATAGACTCCATTCCACATACTGAGCATAGATGACATTTGGTAATGAATTTTAAATGTTTTTTTTATTTTTCTTTAATACAAATATTAATAGAATTCTCTTAATTCTAACAGAAATAGGTGCTGGGTAGAGAACCAACTCTTATGAAATTTCATAGTCACACTCATAAGCGACAACAGGATCAACAATAGATTGATGAGAGAGCAAGAAAAGCACATGTAAGCATATATGTTTAATATTTTCTTTTTTTAGTTTAATTATATATATTTATATTCTAGTTTCACAGGAGGAGTATACACGGCTTCGAGAGAGTCATGCTGCATAAGGTGAGGGCTCTTCTGGCGGCTCTGTGGAGTTTCTGAGTATCGCATCTGGTCACAGGCTGTCGGAGGAATGCAGGATGGCAGAGTTTATGGTTCAGATTCCCAAGCTCAGACATACAAGGGGATGACTTCCTCTACTGCATCTAGCTTCGCATCCAATTTACATGAGTCCTTACAAGTTCAACAAATAAGTGCCCTTCAAGCTTAGCTAGAATAAGTAAGGAAATCACAAGCTGATTGGCAAACTCAGATGCAAGCACATGTTCAAATGCAGATGCAGATGAAGGAGCAACAGAATCAGTTGTTTGATGAAATACATAGAATGAGGGAACAGATTAGTGGAAAAGAGGTAGCTCCAGCTGAGGATGTGTCCAAAGATTCAGAGTAGTTCATTTTAGTCATTTGAACTTGTTTACTTATGTGATCATGTGTTAATGAACAATATGTGATGTTTTTAGTTCTTTGATGCTATTGAATAATGTTAACATGGATATTTATGTTTTTCAATGAACATTTATATTTTTGAGTATATGTTGAAGTTCTTTATATATGTTATGTCTATATCTGTCATATGGTAGTGTTTTCGTATAGGTTTGCAGGTGTGAAAATTTGATTGTTGGCTGGGAAGGCAATTTTTTTTGTCAATGCTACAGGTTTCCGACAGATTTTGCGCCGGTACTTCGACGGAAACGACGATACAACGAATCGGGTCGATCTATCCGGCATTTTTGTGTACGCCGGACATTACCGGCGTATTTTTCGCCGGCTTTTACCGGCGTATGGTTTGCGCCGTAAACAACCCGTAGGTTATTTACGGCGCACCAATGGCGCTTTATCCGCCGGTAATTACAGGCGGACATATGCGAAGCAAAGTTCCGGCGTAGTTAGCGTCGGAATTTACAGGTTGAAAGTCGCCAACTCCGTAACGTTTTTTTGCGCCGGTAATGCGCCGAAAAGTGCGCCGGAACCGTTTCTAGCGCATTATAAGCGTCAGAAGATATTTATCGACGCGAACCAAACCGCCGTAGGGAATTTCGCCGGAACGTGCGCCGGAAACCATTATTTCCGTCGGATTTCACATATTATCGGCGGATTTTATCCGCCGGTAATACCGGGTTTTCCTGTAGTGTTAGAATAAATTTTAATATGATCCTACCAACTTCATTAGTTGCTCCAAAATCATAGCCACTTGAATGCTTTTAAAATCTGTCCATTTAAATCTTCTCTAATAAAAGCTCTTTTTTATAATATATCTTTTATAATATTTCGTCTAAGTCATTCTAAAATTTTAATTTTAAATATATATCCAAAACTAATTGAGAAACATAAGCCCTTGTAATCTTAATAATCTTAGCATTAATAATAATATCTAAAGCTATAATTCTATATCTAATTATATTAATTTTATATTATTATTCTTCAAACTTTTATCAATAATCATACATATACCATTTCTAATACGACTCCAACTCGAATAGTACTATAGTTTAAATCATAACCTATCAATCTCCTTAGCATTCTCTCTAACCTATTGAGTTTCTTGAATGTATAGAATAGTTATCTTCCTATAAATTAAAATATCTATGCATTCTATTAATTATATGTACATATTTTAATTTAATATATCCATTTTACATTATTTAATTAGTATTATATTAAATCAATAAGCAAAATATTTTTATGTTAAATACTATATATATATAGCAAATTTTACATCCCATTTGCAAATAATGAAGTGATTATTAATATTTTATAAAACCACCTTAAATATTTTAGCTCTTTCATTGTAAGATCATTTGAGCTTACAATAAATCTTTTTTTTATTCTAAGCCATTTGGCTTAGTAAATTCATATTATACTTAGATTTGATTGCACTCACTTGTGCAGGATTACATAGATTGCAATAAACTTCTTTGATTTTAAAAATTGAGATTTAGAGGAAAAATTTGAGATTTAATATATTTTAAGCCTAAGAGTTAGATAATGTGGTTATAAATCAGGCA
>NW_021318852.1:661700-668738 GCF_001605985.2 Dendrobium catenatum
TGTCATATTCTTCATATATTTTATGGTAGTCTTTGATATTTTCAGTACATCTTGCTACTGTTGCATGTAGGTAGGTAGATGTTTTCCTTTTGGTACTGAAATTGACTTCAGGATACTGCATTTACTGAAGTCTTTTTGCATCTACCTGCAGATGGTATATGGCGTTCACATCTGTATTCGTAGACTTTTATGTATTGCAGATCTTTGTGTTGAATCATTGCTGATCATATGAACTTCCACATTATACTCCATGACTTGTGCGAAATCTTCTTCTATTGTATTGCTTGTAATGTTGAATATGGTTGACTGTAAGAGTGTTACAACATTCACTATTATGCTTATTGTAACCTCTCAATATTGTTGTATATTATTATTCGCATATTGATTGACATGATCATCGTGTTCATCAAGAGCCTACATTGTTGCTCATGAACCAGTTCCAATTGCAAACTCCTAACCTTTAAAGAAAATTTGGCATATACATGATAAATTTGATATTCATCATTTGTTTGATATTCACCCTTTGTCTAGCATGAAGGATTTCAACATTTGTTCGAAGCTTCATGCTGTTGGTTGTAGACTTCTATGCTTATCATGTCCATAGTGGAGATATTGATAGATCTCCAGTTCTGTTCATGAGCATACCCCTGCACTATCCATGGGTAAATCATTGCATGCATATAAGAATCTTGTTCTTATTTTCTTTACATTTTTCATGTTGATGTATACATTCCATGTATTGTTCATGAGCATATCATTATATACCTCTTGCCATCATTCATAAATATTTCATTCAATATTTTGCAGATCTATTGTCACATGGCAAGTTATCATATTCTTCATTTGATCATTGCATGCATACCAATTTGATTCAAGGGACTTTGATTTTTTTTATTCTTTGCTTACAATCAACACCTCCATCATTAGCTTCAATTGAAGAAATGTTACAATATCTTGTACATCATTCTTATTTGTTTGTAATTGATGGTTAATGAGAGGTAGGGATTTTCCCCAACCTCATCAAGAGTTTGTATGTGTTAGAATTGGAATGTTATTACATTTTTTTAAGTATTATATGTACATATTTTAATTTAACATATCCATTTTACATGATTTAATGAGTATTATATTAAATCAACAAGCAAAATATTTTTATGTTATATATATATAAAAGTAAAACATGTAAAAATTGTGCTTGTTATTTTTCTTTTCCTTGCATTTGTGTTATTTTTTCATTTGTTGTACATGAAAATTTTTAAAATTGTTTATTAGTTTATACATTTTTCAATTAGAATCTAAAATAAAAAAAATAAAAACCCCAATTCTCCCCTCCTATGGGGGTGCCATAGTCTTCCAAGATTTCTTACTTTCAAACTCTTGAGAATGGTCACTATGGATTATAAATATTATGATCTAGTGCTTTTTTTAATATGCATGGAAAATTATTTGAATTCATTGAAGTATTCATTAAATGTGTTAATTTTTTTTTTTTTTGAATTTAGTGTAATTGTTCCTAATATTAAAAATATAGAACTTTCTGCTAAACTTACTCTACTAATTTGTTCAAGTGATTCCATGTGTAGAAACTTTAATGGTCTAGAGGTTATTACTATCATAATTAACTTAAATGAATTTTTTAAATTTTTTTGCTAGTTGGCATGCATTGCATGAACCTTATTAGAAAGTCTTAATTTTGGTATTACTTCTATTAAGTATAAATTTGTAAAGGCATATTTTCATTCTTTAATTAAATCACTATATTAACTCACTTTAATTTCTAATTTTTCAATATTTGTAACTTCATCAACTTCTAAATATTCCTTTTCTTATTTTAATGTTCCAAGCTATACTAATTAAAAGTCACATGCATAGGCACTTCAATTAATAAGGTTTTTTTATTGAATATTTAATTTCTTTTTGGTAGAAAAAGATAAATCTAGCTTTCCACCCTTAAGTAATTCATAAAGTATATTTTTAAATATAGGTTGAATATTCACAAGATTGATTACATAAGAGTTTGGGTATTCATCAAATTAATTCTAAGTCTGAGATTTTCCCAAATGTGTGCATATGCATAAAACATCATTGCATAACTGTGGTTTATTTAGAGAACTTTTTAAGCATTTAATAGAATGTTTTTCATATTTCTTATAAATATCTGGCTTATAAATAATTTTATAGTAAAATCCTTTTAAAACTACTTCATCATTAAGCTTAATTAGGTTTGACCCTGATGAAAAATATAATCTCAAAACCTTTATCATAAAATTTACTTAGATTTACTAGATATATTTTAGACCATATACTCAACAAACATTTTAAATTGAAAAGAAAAAGCTTATACAATATTTTCCAAAATTGATAATATTTTTAGTTATATATCATTATAAATAATTACTTTATAACCATCCCTAGGTTCTAATATTGAAATTTTATTTTTATCTCTAATCACATGTTTTGAGTAACCAAAGTTGAGATGCCACATGTCCAACATTCCTATATGGAGGCATATTCATATAAAAAAAATTGCAATCTTTTTTTTTTTTTTTTTTTTTTTTTTAAAAATTTTTTTTTTTTTTTTTTTTTTTTTGAAAATGTTTTTGTACAATTTTATTGAAAATAAATTGTGTATAATGCTTATGTTCAAAACAAGCATGAACACCTATATTTACATTAAAATGTGGCATCATAACTCTTGAATTTCCATCACAATCTTTTTTTTTTTTTTGAAATTTAGTGAAAAATCACATAGAATATGTCTCAAATATGTGATTATAAAAAAGCAACATTCTCCGATGAATTGGCCACACCCTTTTACCATAGTCCTTTTATGTATTTTCTTCGAAAACTTGTACTTTTTTTGAAAAATTATGATGAATCATAGAGAATGTGCCTAAAGTATGTGATTATAAAAACACTTCCTATGATGAATGAGCCACACTCTCTTACCATAGTCCTTTTATGTATTTTCCTGTCATTGCACACGCCTTTTATCATAGTCATATTATTCTGATTAATAAATTTTGAATTGGTTCAAAACCAAGGTAATAGTGGCATTCTTTTGTGCCAAGATGAACATCAGATAGATATTTAATTATGTAAAAAATTTCTTTACAAGATGCTTTTTGATAAGGAATTCAATGCTTCTTTCATTGATTAGATCAAGGCTTGCATTACAAATGTTAATTTCTCTATCCTTTTAAACAGAAGCCTCCACAAGATTTTTCTTACATCAATTGGGCTGAGATGAGGTTTTCATCTTTCCTCTACCTTTTTATTTCGTTAGGCATGATTTGCTTGCACCCTAGACAATCTATTTGAGAATGAACTCTTTTCTAATATTTTTAATTGCAATCTAATTGCGACTGACGTGCTCAAGCTTATCAAATAATATTAATGTCATAAATGATTGCCTATAAACATTTTATTCTCTCTGGACTTTCATAATATCAACATAAAATGTATGATTGACACGATCATTTATATATTAACTAGATAGAAATCTAAGATTCTCTCTTTTGAGCTACCTTTACTTAACTAAAATATGTATTTAATTTTTTTTTTTTTGGGGGGGGGCTCTTTTATACCCAAGGGAACTCCATAAAATTTTGATAAAATTCACTCCAAAATTCTCTTTAATAGCAACCCTAGCTCCCCCAAAACCCATCTTATATATTGATGTAATGCTTGCAAGCCCAAAGATAAGGGTTGCCTTGGTATATTATCAACCCTAAAAATAAACTTTTATGCTAAAAGCAATTAGATATATAATTTCCTCACTGCAAACTCCCTATAAAAAACTAGTTGGAAGAACTCCTACCATAATATTAAACTCTTCCTTAATCTTGTGGCTTTCCACCTTTAAAAAAGCTCAACAAAGCCAGCTCATAGAGTTAAGCATCTCATCTAGATCTCTGGGATATGGAGCTTCATCCATAGGATTCTTAGGTAATAGCCTTTTGAGCTAATTGTGGGGAATGTTTAAAGTATTTCCTGTACTGCAACAGAACTCTCTTTCTCATTTCATCTCAAATCAATCATCATTTAAGGATGACTCATTGTTTCTTGTTTATATTCATTGAATATTCATTGTTTGATTTTATGGCAATCAATGAAGGTGTTAAAATTCTTGATCATCTTAATAAAATAAGCACTGCCGTTCCACCTTATTTTAAATCTTATAGTACTGAAATGAAATCAGTTAACCTTAACTGTTGGTTGGTCTTTCACATTCAATCATCTCTTAAATGCCTCCCTCTACACAATGCCCTCCTTTTGGAGAAGTTATTACTAAGGCCGGATGCAGAACATCATTCGAAAATCAATCAGAATGTGCCATATCAGGGGTACCAAGTAGTACCGAGCCACGGCACCAAGCGCAAGGGTGATGTGGCACATTCTGATTGGTCTCCAAACAACTTTCGACGTCCGCACATAATAATTAATACTCTTGAGGTCAACCCTTTTGAAAATTTTGTACTGCATTCAAGGGGACACTAACTTCTAGCTCATTATGCCACTCTTATATGGGGCAAATTATTGGGTCAAGTGACCGAACGCAGAGATAGGTCCGGATATTAATAAAATATTATTTTAAAATTAGCGCAAGTAAAGCACAAGTAAAACGCAACTAAAGCGCAGGTAAAGCGCAACTAAAGCACAACTAAAACGCAACTAAAGCGCAAGTCAAAAAGCGCAACCAAAGAGCAACCAAAGCGCAACTAAAGCGCAAGTCAAAAAGCGCAACTAAAGCGCAAGGTGACGCGGCAAATTTTTATTGGATGTCCGAACATATTTTCCGCCTCCGGTCACCTGACCCAATAATTTGCCCTTATATGGAAGGAGAGGATCGAGAAAATATTTTCTATCATTTTAAAATTTCATACATCCAAACCTTTGAAAAAAGTGCAACATCACATGATATCTACTATAGATATGAAGGGATCGAGATCCCCTACGAGGCGTTGGGTACAGTTCTCGAAAATTTCCTTTCCCTCATGCCAGGTTTTAAGGCCGAGCCTGAATTGGGAAAAACGAAAATAAACAAAGATAACAGCCGTGGCCCCAACAAAAATATGGCAAACAAATAGCCAATAAGATCGTCAATGGCGGCCTAGAATTTATACACTGACGAGTTAGGTGGAGGAGCGGGAGGCAACCGATTAGGAGTTCGCCGGCTGCTAGAATTGGAACCTGAGCCTGCTTCATCATTCTGTGTTGACTCGCCAAAACGTCGGCTATTCCCATTGATGCTGTTGGATCTAAACGACTCCGAGGAAGGGCCGTTTGCAGCGGCATCAAATGCAGACCTCCAATCATCAGCTGAAGCAGTGGCAGCTCTTGGAGTGTTTTCTGTAAATGTAGCTCAATTAGAAAAGATGTCATTAGCATTGATTGCTTTACAGAAATAGAAGCAGGTAAAACTAAAGCTTTGTTTGAGATGGCTTTCTTATTACTTCTTAATGCAGCTTCTTAGTACAAAATTTTTAATTTTTGTACTAGAAAACAATTTAAGAAGCAGAAAGAAAGCCCTCCCAAACAAAGCTTAAGAACGACTTTCTTACTGCTTCTTGAAGCGGCTTTCTACTACAAAAAAATAATTTTACTAGAAAAATATTTTAAAAAACAGTAAGAAAACTATCCCATATGAAGTCTAAAATAGAATAGAACAATTTCTCCAGAGAAGAAAATCATTATAGTAATCACTTAGAACAAAAAGAACTGAAATTTAAGAAATTTTTTTTCATCCTCTGACATTAAAATTATCCATTTGACCAAATGGTGAATTTCTACATTTATTGTGCATATCAAAATCACTTGAGTCTTATTTTAATTACAATATGGTCAAAAATATCCCTTCAATTGTTTCCTCAAATATAATCATTACTTGATTTATCCTTCCTAATTTTGCTATGCATCAAATATAATATTCTCATTATAGCACATTCAACTTAAATATCAATGACTTTTTTACTACCCAACAATCAAATTCATTTTGACCGACTTAACACAAACATCACAGAGGAATGTTAAAAGGGAGATATTTTTGGCTCTGACTAGCATTTGGAGCAAATGTAGCAAAACCTAATATTAAGATGTCATCAGAATTAAGTCCAACAGCTGGAGTCCTTGGACGGGGTCTTGGCATCCAATATCACATGTTGACAGAGCAGCATCTGATATTGGCAATCAACTAACCAATCTCGTCAAGGAAAATTTCTTTTTAAATAGCTGGCCTGCAGCTTAGAAAAGTTGGATAGTGCATAGTTAGACTGGCAAGCACAATCAACGTTCAATAACAACAGAAATTATTAAATTAAGAATGATGGATTTCATTAGAATTACCTGGGCACCGGGTAATTTCAGTAAAATCCAAAAATTTTCTATAACAAGTCAGCCAATTATTGAGGCGGCTAAGATATCCCTAAGAGTACGTATGGCTGTTTATGCGTCAACGACTGTCATTTTGCGTGTTTTTGTTCAGGTAACATTTCCTACCATATATTTATTTTTTTGGACATTGTTGTTGTAGTAGGATGTTTTATGTATCATTAACTTTATTAGTATATTGTCTACATACAATTTATAGTATTATATATCACGAGCGAAGTCATAGTGGGGGCCATAAGGACAAGCCCATCACATAACAATTTATTTTAAAAGTTAAAATATAAAAGGCGGCCCATTGTGCAGCCCATCACACAACACCTAAAAATCACATAGTAGTTGATACGTAATATTCTTATAAAATCCTATATTTCGTTATGCATATGTATATTGGTCATCAAAAGTAAGAACTTTGATAGGAAATACTTGATTTCAAGTATTTCCAAATCACTTCTATAGCAAATCTCGATGCAAGCTGCTGTTCGCAGTAGGAAAAACAGCAACACACCGGAAAAAACAGGGAAAATCTGAGAGAAATTTGGAGAAACAACTTGTATTTTACTAGTAGATGCAAGAAAAATAGCAAAGATACAAGGATCCTCTATTCGAGAGGAGGATCGCACTCTCCCAATCTCTAGAATTCGTTCTAGA
>NW_021318852.1:671516-691285 GCF_001605985.2 Dendrobium catenatum
TGCTCCCTCTCTCGCTGCGGTGGTAACCCCTGAGGTAGCTGAAAAACCTCTTGGAACTGCTGAATCAAAGGCTGAATGGAGAGAGGGATGTCCCCTCCTTCCTCCAATCTCGCTCCCTCCAAACTGTGCAGCTCCACCAAAGCCTGCCGACTGAATGTCCCTCACCATGGTTTTAAGAGAAACTAGGGATTTGGAAAGTCCCGCATCTCCCTTGATTACCACCTTCTTTCCCTCGACCTCAACTCCATCGTGAGTGCTCCCCAATTCACCTTGTTGTCCCCCAAAATTTACAGCCATTTCTGTCCAAGATGACATCTATACTCCCCAGCTCCAGCGGAAGGAAATCTTCCTTCACCTGCATCCCCTGGATCGTCAGTTGTACTCCTCTCCAAATCCCCTGACCCCTCTCCATCTTCCCTGTGCCCATCATCACCCCATAGCAGCCAGTATCCACCAATCTCACTCCCAGTTGATCAACGATCTGTGTGGAAATGAAATTGTGAGTTGCCCCACTATCAATCAGCACCACCACCTCCTTGTCCTCTCTCTCCCCTCACTTTCATGGTGTGATTTGTAGTGAATCCCACCACTGAGTTCAAGGAAACCTCTGCCATATCCAAGTGTAGCTTCTCCTCCATCTCCTCCTCTATCTCTAGCTCACCTCCCTCAGTTTCCTCGTCATTGTAGACGGTGAGAACCTGAAGAGTTCGGTCCTTGCACTGATGCCCTAGTGTGTACTTCTCATCGCAGCGAAAACACAACCCCTTAGCCCTCTTCTCCTGCATCTCAGCCGTTTGAAATTTCCGCCACTTCCCCCTCCTCCTGTCCTCTCCCTTGGTGCTTCTCGTGGTACTCCCTGGGCAGTTCCCTTGGGGGCTAGGAAGGTAGTCGTCATCTTGTAGGATCCCCCAGAGCTACTGCTATGAGCTCCCCTTTCCAGGTGCTTATAGTCCTCCACAAACTGTGCCAACTCCATGGCTTCTCCCAAGTCCTGTGGTCGCATCACCCTGACAGCTGCTCTGATCTCCAATTTAAGGCCCTTCATGAAGTTCCCCTCCAACACAGTCTCAGAGAGACGATCTAGCCTGCTCGCGAGGTACTCAAACCTGTCGCGGTAATCGGCGACCGTTCCCTCCTGTGTCAGGGCAAAGAACTGCTTGTAGAAGTCTCCTCCCCTACTGGCTCGGAAACGCTCTAGCAGACAGTCCTTGAACTCCCTCCAGCTTCAAATAGGCCTCCTCATGTCCCGCCACTGGTACCAAGCTAAAGCTTTCCCTTCCAAACACAGTCCTGCTACTGTTAATTTCTCCTCCTCGATCAACCCATTGACCGCAAAATATCGCTCCACCTTGTAGATCCAGCAATGTGCGTCCTCGCCCTCAAAGATGGCCATCTTCAACTTCCTCACCCTCGACTCTCCACCGTTTCCCCTAAATCCTCCGTAACCCCCCACTCCCCGAGGGGAAAAAGCTCCCCAGTGGTCACGACCTTCCCTCTGTCGATCGTAACCATGTCCTTCCTCATACTCCTCCCTTCTCCTCTCCTCTTCAGCACCTCGACGGTAGAACTCATCCCTTTTCCCAAAAATTTCAGCACCTCTTCTCTCATAGCCCATGCTCATCTCCTCCCAAGAAAGTGGTTCTAGCAGAGGCATTCTGTCATCCCGTCAAGGATCACCACTTCCGTAGAGTCCCTCCCCCTCAATGGGTTCGGGTTCCCGTATCTCCCATTGTCGCCGGTGGCTTCCCTTGCTTCCGATGTCGTCGGGTTTGGCTTTCCCTCCAACATCTTCTTCATCATTTCCTCCAAGGCCGTGAACCTCCCATCCATCTTTTCATGGATGCATGCAAATTGATTTTGAAATCCATCGGTTCTTTCTTCCAAATCGGTCTTCAGTTGGCCGATTTCTCCCTCCATAACTTCTACCTTCCTTCCGGCCATCTTTTCTCCCACAGTTGTCGAGAATTCCTCTTGCGGAAGACGATTCCTTACCAAAATTTCAGAATTTCAGCCGTCGATGGTCCCAAGACGATGCTCTGATACCAATTTGATAGGAAATATCAAGTATTTCCAAATCACTTCTATAGCAAATCTCGACGCAAACTGCTGTTCGCAGCAGGAAAAACAGCAACACAGTGGAAAAAACAGGAAAAATCTGAGAGAAATTTGGAGAAACAACTTGTATTTTACTAGTAGATGCAAGAAAAATAGCAAAGATACAAGGATCCTCTATTCGATAGGAGGATCGCACTCTCACAATCTCTAGAATTCGTTCTAGAGCCCAAGCCTCCAAGAAAACTCTAATTGCAATCAATCAAACATCATCCCTCATAATCTCCCTCCTCTTACTTAATACAAAATATTTCCTAATTGATTTTCCCTCCCTAAGCCTAGCCGCCCAACCCAAATTGAAATTTGAATCAAGTGGGGCCCCCATGTGGGCGGGCCAAAAGATAGGAGGCGGAATCTGTCCGCCTCCTATAGACCTGAACCGGCCTTTGGGCCCGTTCTACTGGTTCCTTGTGAGGAACCGGCTGCACATCAAACTTGTATAAGCTAATTTAGTTTTTAAATTCATTAACCTAGGTTTAGTTTTAATGTTACTCAACATGGAGATTATTGATTGATGAGAAAGTAATGTATGTGATAGTTTGGACTTAAAAGGGATATTAAATTTGATATACAACTACTATTCTTACATAAAGAATTGCATAACTAGAAAATACTAACCTCATTTTCTTTGATCCCCGTAACCAGCTAAGAGTCAAGCAGAGAGCAATTCAAAGAAGGAGAATGTAAGGTTAAGGCGAGATTTTGATAGTTAAAATCTGGTTGAAGTCCCATAGACAATATCAAGGATAATGCTTGGTTTGGATTGCACTTCAAAGAATCCCCATCTTAGGAATTCTTGAAGATGAGTAGAAGCAGTAAGCTCAGTTATAATTACTTGGATGAGGACAAGACTTCAAAAATAAAGACCTAGAGAAAGCGCTTATTGAGTGTACTGTGAGAGTTTATATATAAAAGCTTGGGCTATATTACTTTATAGATGGTGACCTCAACCATAACAAACATATAGATTTTTTACCAACTTTATTGAATATGAAGACGTATATTTGGATACCCATGATGTGGAAGAAAACATTGAGATGGTTGAGAGAGATAAAGTGTTACAATACAACTATCTTGACGAAGAATGCTCCAGCCCAATACACAATAACTAAATATGCAATAGCATTGTTAGTACTGGGGCCTATGAAGTCATCCTTAAGTTGGGAGAAAATGCGCTGATTTTCTTGGTGATAGGACACCAAAGATGTGAGCTAGCAATACGATAAAATGCAAGTGAGAAAAAGCAATAGTATAAATTTTTTGTCTGTTTTGGATGGTTACTGTAAATTAACTCAAAAGCTTTATCTAAATTATTATTTGCTTGCAATTATCCATCCTAAAATCGTGTATACAGCTCATGAGGACTTCTATTAATCAGTTATACAAACTCATACTCAACCTATCCTTGCAAGAGATAAAAAGGAGAGAGCAAGCACCACTTTTTTGAAGAGAAAGCAGGAGAGGCAACGGAAGTACAATCAATTCAAGTCACACCATGCCGTTCTATGAAGGGTTGATGATTCTTTTTTATCAAGCGATCATATTAAATTTGAGAATAATCAAATAAAGTTGGAGCAGATATAGGATTATTTGACCTATCTTTTTCATAATTTTATGCTTGAGGAAGAGCGGGATAGAAATGAGCGAGGCAGTGCCTACTACAAGCCATTAACTCATTTGAGGCTGGGAATGAGGTGCAGAAAGAGCTAGAGATGGAGTAGGAGGTACAGGACGAGGTGGAGGACATACGAAACAAATCCTTGCCATTGTTTCTATAGAATAGGAGATTAGGAGGCAGGGGATGGCAGTCCATCTCTTGTAATTATACATAAGAGCGAGGCACAATTATTAGGATTTAAAAAGACAAAAGAATTAAAAGAATTTGATTGGGATTTTATAGATCCTTTAAAAAAGAGGCTCAAGCCCCATGGATCCATGCATCATTTGATCCTATCTGCCTGATTGATGAAGATTAACTACCCTCCTTTAAGTTTGGATGTTAAGATTGATTGATAACTCTAAAGAGAAAGAAATAAGAGTGAGCAGTAGAAGCACAATATGGTTCCCCATCAATTGAATGGTCCCACTACCTAGTTAGATAGCAATCTAAGAAATCTTTTAATTTATTGAAAATATGATTCCAACATTTTAAAGATTTTTGTACTAATTTTAATTTCCATTTTTGCACCATAATGATTTTTATGTTGTTTAATAAGGCACCAAAACCGATATTACCTAAAGACCTATGGAGTATGTTGCACAGATACGCCTATTTACGAGGCATGCTGTATCGGATATGGATGTGCCTCCGATATGGCACATATACGTATCGGAAATGGCTTTGCCGTGTCCAATTAAAATATTATTTAAATTTGATCAGACATGCGTATCGAATACGCGTCCTATTAAAAAACGAAAAAAGAGCCGCAATTTTCCCTATTTATTTCGGCTATCCGCTCGATATCCCTATTCATTTATGCGGCTTAAATATTTCGACAAGCTAGATTTTTCGTTTCCGTATAGGTGTTCATCTTCTTCGTTATAGTCGAAGGAGTGGCTCGACGACGCGAGCATAGCAGGGGACATGATCATCCTTCGTCGACAAAGAGGCTCGACGACGCGAGCATTAAAGCCGACATGATCCTTCGTCGACGGAGCGGCTCGACAACACGAACAGTGAAGGTGACATGAGCATTGAAGGTTCGTTTTCTTTGTTCTTCGTGTTTTTAATCGTAGGCTCGGTACCGGAACTCGGTACCGCTCGGTACTGAGCAATACTGAAACTCAGTACCGCTTGGTACTGGAACTCGATACTGCTCGGTACTGCTCGGTACAGAGGGGTATCGAATAGTACCGAGCAGTACTGAGAAGGTCGAACCCCGCCAGGGAGTAGCGCCCCCTTGGACCCCCGGCATAGGCGCAACATATCTACACTTTAAATTAAAATTTTTCATGTTTCAAATTCATGTGGACTAATTTGTGTCGATCCTTCGTAGTATAATGAGCTCTAGTTTTGTAGGAATTGGGTCTGATGATGGTCCATCAGAGATCAATATTAAAGATAACAAACCTATATGGAGTTATGTGACAAAAAATAGGTAAAATGTCAGAAGGGGGAGGCAATATTACATTCAAATGCAATTTTTGTAATGTCACATACAAATGATCATATTATAGAGTGAAAGATCATTTATTGAAGATTAGTGGTCATGGAATTAAAGTATGTCTGAAGATAAGTTCATCACAACTGGCTGAATTACAAATGAAAATTAGTGAAGCTAAGCAAATGATTAAAAAAGAGTTTCCAAAATATATTCCACTTCCAAGCACCCATGCTTCATATCCTTCATCATCCTCTTCAATTAGAAGTGATGACAATATTGTAAATAAAAGACCTTTTCGAATGGAGGGATTTGAATCAAAAAGAAGAAAACATGTTGTAAATAGTGCTTTGGAGAAAGCATTTAATTTACAAATGAGAGAACAACTAGATAGAGAAATAGCTAGAATGTTTTACTCAGCTGGACTTCCTTTTAACCTAGCAAGGAATTCACATTACAAGAATGCCTTTACCTATGCATGCAATAATAATCTTGCAGGATACGTGCCACCTGGATATAATGTCATTAGAACGAAGTAGTTGCAAAGAGAGAGGGATACTATTGAGAAGTTGCTCGAGCCTACTAGAGGAGTTTGGAAGGAAAAAGGAGTTACTTTGGTTGGTGATGGGTGGACAGATCCACAAACAAGGCCACCTATCAACTTCATGGCTGTAATAGAGAGCTATCCTATATTTATCAAAACTGTAAACTGTGAAGGACAATACAAGGATAAGTTCTTCATTTCTAATTTAATCAAAGAAGTTATCATGATAGTGGGGCCTTCAAACATCATCCAGGTCATTAGTGATAATGCACATGTTTGTAAAGCTGCAAGTCTACTTGTAGAGCAAGCATATCCATGTGTTGTGCATATGCTTAATATTGCCTTGAAGAACATTTGTGCAGCTAAGAATACCGAGGCAAATGAAATCACCTACAATGAATATCATTGGATCTCAGTGATTACTGGAGATGCAATTCTAATTAAGAATTTTATTATGAATCACTCCATGAGACTCTCTATGTTCAATGATTTCTCTAATTTGAAGATGCTTGCAGTTGCTGAAACTCAGTTTTCCTCAGTTATAGTGATGTTGAGAAGATTCAAAAAAATAAAAAATGCTGTTCAAGCTATGGTGATTGGTGATTAGTGAAAAATGATCCTGTTATAGAGAAGATGATGTTGAAAAGGCTATATATGTAAATGAGAAGCTTTTAGAAGATTTATGATGGGATGAGATTGAATATATCAGAAATTTCACATATCCAATTTAAAAGATACTGAGAGTAGCTGATACGGATAAGTCTTGTTTACATCTCATTTATGAGATATGGGAGTCAATGCTAGCTAAAGTAAAAGAAATTATATATAGACATGAGAGGAAGGCACTTTATGAAGACTCAAGCTTCTGGAATGTTATTTATGTTATTCTAAAAGATAGGTAGAGCAAAAGTAATACACATTTACATTGCATGGCTCATCACTAAATCCCAGGTAAATTTCAACATTTTTCATTATTAATTCACAATTTGTTGTTTAGTAATTTCAACATTTTTTTCATTATTTCATTTTAATGTTTTTCGAAGATATTCAACAAAAGAATGGCTTTAAGAGGATCCTCAAAGAGTTTCTCCACAGAAAGATTTAGAAATTTCAAATATGAGGAAGATATGTTTGAAGCGTTATTTTTCAAATGAGGAGAGAAGAAGTGTCAATATTGAGCTTGCTAAATTTTTTTATTATTTAGAGGACTTTGGTGACCAAGAGTCATTGTGTGATAGGTGGAGAATTGATCCGAAAATATGATGGATTATACATAGAGCTTCAGCACCTCTACTTCAAACAATCGCCATAAAATTATTTGGCCAAGTTTCATCCTTATCTTGTTGTGAAAGAAATTGAAGCACATATTCATTCATCTAATCAATGAAGAGAAATAAAATTACTCCATAACGGACTGAAGATTTAATTTATATTTTCTCTCAAGGAAAACTCCAACTTATATGGAAATAGACAACAAGATGTGGGATGTTGCTGGAGATGGATTTGATTCTCTTGAGGATATGGGAATATTAAAAATTGCTAATCTTTCACTTGATGAGCATGAATTGAAAGCTATGATATCTATTGAAGATGATATAGAAATTCAAAGACAAACCACTAAAGAAACTAATCCTATCATTCCTTCTATTAAATAGTTGAAACTTCATGCTCTAGACAATTTATATTTTTTTTTGTTATTGTACTAGACATTTAAATATTTAATGCTTACTTTTATTTTGATATTATAAGATACAATTCTACAAATTATGTTGCTTTAATTTTTTTTTTGTCATTTCAAATATTACGTTTTGATTACTTTCTTAATTTTTATGTATGATTTATATATTATAATGTTGTATATGCGCTATATCCGTATCATATATTTTTAAGAATTGACGTGTCCAGTATCCGTATCCGTACAACATAGCCTATGGATCTAGCATCATCATATTAGATAAACCAATTGATCAGTACTATAGATTAGCAATCTCCACTTGCATAAAGCTCGAGAGAAATGACTCATTCAAGTGGACCAACCCCATCATGAATGCTATATGGCATGAAAAACTATGGTTGTGAAAACCGGACCGGATATTGAATCAGAAGAAAAAGGGGTTAAAAGTTTAATGGTTCGATCAGGGTTAAACCCTAAATATTAAAACTATTTAAATATTATCTAAATGAATAATAATGGTATAATAATCATGTAACAATATAAATTTATGCCTAAAAAAAATACACAAATAATAGTTTCTATAGTTTTAAATTTAAATAATTCAATTTTTAAATTTTATTCACACTTAATATAAATTTATAAATTTAAAATAAATTATTATTAATTTATATATGTACTTATGTATAATTTATATCTATATGTTTTATACAAAATTTCTATTCTAAATTTATATCTATAAATATTTCATGTCAAAAAATTTATCATTAATAAATCAATAAAATAATTTTTATATTGCATGTATAAATAAATTATTATTATTAACTAAAAAATATATATTATTCACATTATAAAGAATTAATTAAGAAACCTGTTTAAAAATTTATACTATATACGTTGTGAGCTTCATAACATCAACTAATATATTTACTCCCACATCACTTGAAAACTTTCTCTTACTATTGTTTATATAGTTTTTCGGATTGCATATGTTAGGAACTCACATGGAGTTGTGGGGCCATATAAATATACTTCATTAGTATTTTGGAGCAAATAATTATGATAAGAATTTCATGTTTATTTAAAAGTTAAGTATTTAAAATTTAAATTAATTTATTAAATAGTGAATATTATTTAGTATTAATCCTTAATGTAATAAATTACTTTAGGCAATTGAACCGGCCGGTTTGAAAGAACTGGGATCGATTCACCAATTGAACTGACGGTTTTGGCCAGCTCTGGGCAGTTGGATGCAGAAGCGGTTTTCAGGATGTATTGAAACAGTCTTATGAAGGGTTCATAATTGAATTGGTTGGAACGGCCGGTCCAATCCAGCTTTTAAAATCTTGGGAAAAACTCCTAAAATTATAAGATGGCACATGAATCATAAATTTTCCAAAGAACTGTAACAAAGTTCATTAGAAGATATGTGAGATCTCATTTCCTACAAAGTCCATGACATTGTATGAATTTGGCCCTTCTTGCACCTCAGAGAAGTTAACAAGGAGTTCGTTTTGCAAGTACTTTCCTAGCTTACTTGAGATGTCATAGTTATTTGACATTAAGGAGAACTCTTCTTCTCCAAATTTGCTTAGGCATAAAGGAAGACCGCCATAAATGAGGTCCTAAGGTCTACAATATGATAAGTAATTTGGTATTCAAAAATTTATGCAAACTATTGTCACATATAGTCTGAAGAGTGAATTATCATTTCAACAGAGACTATGGAGTGATTGTAATATAAAAGTTAATCTACCTAATTTCAAAAAAAAAAAAAATCTTTTAAAAGTTACACATGATCATATACATTTGTATAGAAATCATCTGTGTAAACTTCTTTCACTATAATAAAGATCAATAGGTCTATTCAAATATTATTGAATCATTCTATAAACATTATGTTTTAGTTCACAACAACAACAACAACATCAAGCCTTTATCCCACTACGTGAGGTAGGCTACATGAATCCTTTTTCATAAAGCATTGCAGGCCTCACTACCATCTTATAGAATTTTCCCTTAAGTTTGAGGGATACTTTTCTATCACACAACAAGCCCGATGCATTCCTCCACTTCAACCATCCAACTTGAATTCTGCTGATAATATTGTAAACATTATGTTTTAGTTCAATTATATAAAATTCTATTGTAAACATTATCGTTTCAATTCATTTCTATTTAGAACTATTATGTCATAATTGTTGTGATTTCTCTATGATGTGATATAGATGTTGGATTGCTTTGTACTATGATATAGCTATTGTATTTAATGTTGTTGTGCCATGACTGTTAGATTACACCCTATTTTAACCAGATTCAACCTGTGATCAAATCTTGCTTGAACCTTATTCGAAAAGGATTTCAACCTTTGTTTGAACCATGTTCAAACCATATTATCTAAAATAGATAAGCATTATGATCAAAGTGTCCATAAGCAAATTATTCAGAATTGAGAAAAAGATTTACAAATGGATCTTTTTTTCAGCCATGGATACTATTAATTTGATTTTGTTCCAAAAATCAAAGCTATAGATAACTTTGATGCCTAGAATATTTTTGTTCAAAAACATAAAATTGGACTTGATTATATATAAAGTGCAGAATGATAATAACATGAACTTTATGTAGGTTAAGATGACCCTTCAAAATAGAAAACACAAAATAATGTTTTCTTTTGTATAAAAATTTGGGCAAAGGAAAAAAAGGAATAAATAGAACAAAAGTGTTCATACACTTAAGGAGAGATAAGTGAATGGTAAAGTCTAACTAGAAACCATAACTAATGATTGAATGCAATGTTTAAAATTGTGCAATTGGGTATTGAGGCATTTTTTGTTCATGAGGTGAGGCATAAGTCTCAAAATAATAAAAAAATTTGTAAAATGATAATAAATGTCAAAAGTGATGTTTTATATAATACCTAAATAATATGTTAAATGATGGCATATTTACTTCATATTTAATTATGAATTAATAAATTGACATACATATGAAATAAAAAATTGCACAAGATATAAAGTAACAAGTGATAAATTACATGAAATAGAACTAAAATACAAATATTCTAAGAGCAAAACAATAGTAATTATAGAAATTGCATAAAATTATCATATAACATCAAATTCAACTTCAAATTTATTCTTTCTAAATTTTCTACTCATTTGCATTTGATTCATAATGAAAGATGAAATAGTTGGCAACAACTTAGGAATCATCTGCACTGTTGTTACTGAGGTGGTCTTTATCTGAGTTGTCACCATAAAAAATCGGTTTATCCCTTGCCTCATTTGGTAGAGTCGAATGCCGCGGGCTAGAGGTAGAGGCAATCGAGAGGAAGTTAATGCACTCGAATGTGCATAAATGCGTGATTTATGTTAATTTTAACAAAAAATATATACAAATAGGGTGAGGCGTAAGCCTCAGGCTAGCAAGATGAGGCGTGCCTCAAGGCAGGCCTTAGCCAAGCTGAGGCGCAAGCCTCATAAAAAAGCTAGAGGCGTAAGTATCGAGGCGTTTTTAACTAGAATTGTGCTGAGGGGGGACTCAAGGTGAGCCTCATATTGCGCAATTTTAAACAATGATTGAATGAAAAAGCATAAATAGAGACCATAACCTTACACAGCTAAAGATTTTATCAAATAATTAAGTTGAACTAAAGCTTATAGCTTTAAGAAGATTAAGAAGATATCTTGAGTTGATTTGCTCCTTTTTTCTCGTTTGGATCTTCTTCTTTTTAATTCATTGATTCTCGCGTTCTTAATCTTTTTATCATTGTTTATACACTGCCTCCTTAATATTTCTAATGTGCTCTCAATTCCCTTTCTCGTTCCCCTTGCCTCAAAGAGATTAGATAGAAAATGGATCTTCACACACACACACACACACACACAAAATATATATATATATATACATAGAGAGAGAGAGGCAATTTTGTTTGGCCTAAATCTATAAGGGCCTAAAGTTTGGTCGAGGGGACCAAATTTTTCATAATTCATTGATTGATTCATAAATAAAATAAATCCAAACTTATAAGCTAACACATAAAAAACTAAATATATAAGATAACCATAATAATTGATAAGACATATTCCCTCAACATAACTTTGTGATATTAGATAAGCTAACATAACGGAATATTTTTCTTAGTAAGGTGATGCTAAGTCTCAAGGTATATTGATAAGACATATTGCCTAAGATAAAGAAGGCATTACTAGGGATAATGGGGCACAAATCTCAAGGTGTTTTTCGTATGCCTTGTGCGCCTCAAAAATTTTTTTCAAACCATGTAAAATAGTGAGAAAAACAAACAAAGTAGCAATTTTTAGTTATGAGCGAAATAAGAAGTGAAATAAGTTTTCACGTATTATAAATTTGGACTTGAAAGAATCTTCAAATCAAGTAACCCACATGTGTCTTTACTCCAAGAGAGCATCAAAACAAGAAATTAGGTTTGGGTAATCATTGATGCATACTTCTACATTTTTCTTTGGCTATAATATAAAATCTTTTCGGGCAATTTAACATTAGCAAGTGAAAACCCTAGGAACCTCAAGTACACTAACTTGATTTTAATGATAATAAACATGTATTTGGAATTTGCTGATGTGTTTATTAAGTATTTTGAGGATCATCGAATGAAGATTTCTTTTCATTGTTTGGTAGTTGATACAAGTTCGCGAAACACTCAGATAAAATTGGAAGTCATGAAATAAGGTCAAGCATATCAAATAAGGCAAAGGGAAAAAGTTTCTGAGGCTTTTTTCCATGCAAGTCATAGTGCAGGCCAAGGTTTAAAATTACGTAATTAGATATTGAGACGTTTTTCATTCATGAGGCGAGGCATAAGCCTCAAGGCATTTTGAGACATAATCCTCAAAATCATACAATTGCGTAAGGTGAAAATAAAGATTAAAAGTAACTTTTATGTAATACCCAAATAATATGTTAAGAATGACATTAACTTTTTATTGAGTTATAAAGTAACAATTTGATATACTTATGAAAGAAAAAATTATACAAGACATAAAATGGCAAGTAATAAATTACGTAAAATATAATTGAAATTCAACTATTACAAGAGCAAAAGAATAAAAATATAAGAATGGTATAAAAATATCATATAATATCAAATTCAACTCTAAATTCCTTCTTTTCAAATTCTCTGCTCATCCACATTTAATTTCTAAGGAAAACTAAAATAGTTAGCAACAACTCAGAAATTATCTATATTGTCATCACTGAGGGAGGCCTTGATGTATTTATCGATGAAATCTTTATTGTGAAATTGATTGACGTCCTCTTAAAGTGGCGATGGAATAGTCATTTGAGTGATGGTGAAGTTGAAATTTAGATTTGCAGATAGATTTTGGTCTAAAACTTCTAAAGATTAAAAATGGTTTTTCATGGAAAAAAAAATAATGAGAAGCTCCAAATCAAATGTTTGAGATGTTAGGGAGCTAATCTTGGTGTTTGTATAGTTTTTGGATCAATAATTGAAAAGATATGAAACTTTCAATTTGGTTGCTCACAGCAAAAAATTGCCTCTTTATATTGGCATTTTGGCTATGGTTTCTTAGGGTTTTTAGAGAGTTGAGGCCTTAGAAGAATATGAGAGATATGTGGAAATATTAAGAGAGTTTGGATATGTTTGAGGTTAATGGTTGCTAAGCTTGAGACTAAGTAGAAAATATGAAAATTGTCTCAGGAAAAGGATGAATAATGAAAATAAGAGATAACTAAAGACTTGACAAAGCCTAAGATGATCATCCACCAAATTTTTATTCAATAAATCAAAAGTACAAAGAAAGGCCTACTTATATACTTTTCCAAGCCTAAACTTTGGAAAGCCTTAGGAGCCAAAAAAAGACTATTACATGAATTGATAACATGTACTAATACTAAAAGAAAATAAATTAAATTAAAATTTCTAAACATATAAAAATTCAGCTTGGCCACAAATGCCAAATGTGTTCTTACAATTAATCAATTTATAAAAATCTTTGACTTTTTGACTTGTATGGCCCAGCTACACATCAAGAGGCCTTAAATCAACCTTTTAAATCATTCTCTCATGATTTAAAAAAGTATTATGAGATGTTGATGGGTTTACTTGGAGAGTTTTGCATGATAACTAGCCCAAATTCTAGTGATGGGTCTTAGTTTGTGATCTTGTCATTGGTCATTGTCTTAGTGCTGCATTGGTCCTTATTTGAGTCATCGTCATAAATTGACCTCTCCCCTGTCGCATTTTATGGAGTCCAATGCCTTGCAATATGATTTTTCTTCAGATATTTCAGTTATCTTCCTCTTTCATAAATATTTTTCATCAACATAAAGATGAGAGTACTATTACAAAATTTTCAGAGGAGGTAATGGTGATGTGCAACTTCCACTCATGGGTATAAACGAGTCTAATCTAATCGAGCTCGAGTCATGTCTAGCTAGAGCTCGAATCACCAACTAAATCATGAGATCAAACTCAACCTCAAAGTTGAGTCGAGCTTAAAGAGTGAGCTCGAGTTTGGCTCGTGACAATAAAAACATGCTGGCGAGCTGCTCGTGTGATCTCGACAAAAGCAACGAAGGAGAGGAAGAACGATTGCCAGAGAAGAAAAGTATGTGTCGTTGAAGAAGAAGAAAAAGAAGAAGAAGATGTGCCTTTATCTGCTGCATGAGATGTTGGATTTTTTTTTTATATATTTTTCTTGGGAACAATGAAGCTTTACTTTTTTTTCTACACTGATGCAACATTATTAATGCAAGATAGCTTTTCTTTAGAAGTGCGGCTTTTTTTTTTCAAATCTTACCTATGCTAGCATCTTCTAACAAGAGAAAAAAATCAAGGCTGATTTTTTTAAGAAAAATCCCCTATTATCTTTATTATTACAAGCTAGCTTGGGAGCTGAGTCTTATCAAGCTCAAGATCGCAACTCAATAAGCTTGGCTCGTGAGCTCGTTATCGAGTCAAACTCAAGCCAGCTCAGCTCACTTGCACCCTACTTCCAAGCGATCCCCAGTGGTAACTACGACGATAGAAGTTGCATCAGAGGCGAATGATTGGAGGTTGAGGCAGTCAAAAGGAAGTTGTTGTGGCTCAAGGCGTGAAGGCATGATCTGTTTGGGAGTTTAGTATGTGATGCCATAAACCACCAAAATGTTCTAAAAATAAATGAATGCCATTAACATTTATTTATCCTTATTTATCCATCAATTTAAAAATTACTATTAACTAATGAACTTTAACTTAAATGATATATTCCCTTAATTCCCTAGAATGGTTGGAAGTTTGAGTATTGTATATGAGACATGCTTAAAACAAAGGTTTTAAAAATCGGACCAGACTGCTCGGTTCAACCGCTTGAGCTGGGAAACGGTTGAATTGGGAACTAGTTTGGCAACCAATCCAGCCCTACATGCAAAGCCAGATTGCAATCATACCGGCCAAAAACCGGTTGAAACGCTAGCTGAAATGGCTAACTGTCAGACCGGATGTGTTGGAAAGAACTAGCCGGTTCAGAAATATACTAATTTGAGCAGCTGATCGCACATCTAAGAGCTGAAATTGGGTTTAGGGTGAATAACGCAAGTTGTAAGCGCCCAGGGACGCGATTTTGGTATTTCTCTCATAGCTATATCTCTCAAACCCTACGGGAGTGACGAATTAACAAAAAGGAGAGACTCACAATGGCATTTTTCGTACGCGCGCCGCTCACAGATCATTTGGTGAGTCTTGTTTTGCAACCATAGCTTCCATTACCAAGTGATTTTATGCACGATGCCTTCCTTCGTGCGCACGTCACTCGCAAATTATTTGGTGAGTCTTGTTTTGCAACCATAGCTTCCATTATCAAGTGATTTATGAATGGTTATAAGTAGAAATATTTTCTACATGTTATTTAAGGATTTGACTTTTATCAGAGTTCTCTTCCTTTCATGATTTCTCATTCTTCATTTCATGAAATGTATTTTCGTAACAAATGGAATTACTATGGAAGATGCACCAAGTTATTCAATTTTTACTGTTATCAAGTATCCATGGTGGGCGCTTATCTACTTTTCAAAGTTTGATGCAGTGATTTCTTTCTAAATATCAATGTACCTTGCGTTAATGAGTTTTCCTTTGGGTGGTTGTGTTGAGCTCACTATTAGTCCATTATAATGAAGCATCGTATTGTTCTATAATCAAGGCTTGCTGCATATTCCTTGACGATTATTGTATTACTATTTAATTTCTAGTAACATAGTTCAAAATTATTGTATTATTATTACGGTGATTTTATTATTTTTAAATAAAATTAGTATTTATTATGTCATCCGGTTCGACCCAAGTTCGAAACAGTCAAACCGTGAACCTATCAATCTTTAAGTTCATTGTCTGGTCCAGTTTTCACAACCTTGCTTAGAACTGAAAAATTGCCTAGTTCCTACACGGAGTTGGGTCGTACTAGGACTATAATTGAGCTTGTGCCCTATTTTGAGATAAGCTTCTACCTTACCAAGTTTAAAAATATATAATATTACAATACAAAAATATAAAGAAGTTTTTTAGATTGTGATTCTACGTTGATACAAGAAGCTATACAACATTTATTCTTGAAACTAGGTTTATCTAGTAGCAAGCTAGCATTTGCAAGTTGAACTCAAAATATTCTGCTGCATTTAAATTTGCTGACTGAGTAAGCAAATTCTCAGCTATCTACTTTTAGAAGGAAATAAATTAAGAATGCGCCTTCATAAATATAGCAAAATGAGAAAGTTGAATTAACAATTGGAAAGGAACTTAGTGCCGGGAAAAAAAACTCCAAGTCCAGGTCAAATTACAGTTATTCCTCATACTACAGAAAAAAATGAAATAAAAGACATCTTTCAGATTACTCACTAGATAAAAAAAGAGAAGTTACCTTCTCCAGTACTACTTTCTGACCAAGTAGCAGCAGCTGCTCGATTGTCATGTATGCTAAGTGAACGAGTAAGCTTTGTCAGAATGGATGACTGCCTTTGAAACCGCTCTCTCTTCCGCTTTACATTTTGATCTTCCTGTAGAAGTTCTTCAATCCTAGCAGTGCTCTGAGCACTAGAAACAATTAAAAAGAAAAATATTGGTTAAACATTAATTAAAATAAACCGCAAAACCGAACAACACTAGCAATGGAAAATATATCATATCTGGTTACATGGAATGGATGCAAAATAATGTGCAGCACTCCACGGGCTGCTAGTTAGATGTTACTCAGTTTGCATTTGGAAACAAAACATTAAAGCTGACAACGATCCGATGATAAGAAAACACAATGTGGACCTTATACACAGTATGTAATAAGTAATTATTTGCAATTCTAAGCTTATGTTTATCCTTCACTTGTCTGAGCCCAGGTCCAGGCATGAGATGAGCCTGACCTAGACAATGCAGGTCCAGGTTCACCTTTCAATAATTTTGATATTGAATGATTCGTGAGAGCATCTGTCAACAAGGAACCATGTGATTTAATAGCTGCCTACAACAACAACATAAAACCTTTATCCCACTACATGGGGTCCGCTACATGAATCCTTTTTCTCCATTGTATCATATTAAGAGTCAAAATCTCATTTAAATCTAATAAAGAAATGTCATTTCTAATATTTTCTAACCAAATCTTTTTAGGTCTACCTCTACCTTTCTTAACAAAAACTAAATCTAATACCTCTACTTTCAGTTATCGAGAGGCCATCATTTTATGTGACCAAAACATCAAAGGCGACTCTCTCTAATCTTATCTTCCATTGGAGCTACTCTGTGGGCTCCGAACATTCGGCCCGGCCTCCGCCCGCACTGTTTTGCTTTTTCTTTTTGGCGAGGAAGTTTTAACGGAATAAGTTCCAGGATAAATTTTGGGAAGGCAGATGGGTTTGTAGATAAGACACTACCCAGAGTATCGCCCTTATTTTTGTGAGGACTTTATGATCTAAGTTCTAGTTTCCTATAGGCGCAAGCCCATATAGTTAATTACCCCTCTCGATAACGAGAGAGAACTTTTGATTAAGGCTAGTCGTCAATCAGATACAGTGTATTCATAGATACGCAGTATCAAGCGTATAGTAGCAGCAATGGGCATAGGTTTGGGAGTTTGAGGTTTGAAAGACTTGATATTTAAAATTGAAATTGCACCATCTTACACTTAAAACGCATAATGGGGGAATGGATGATGGACCCGATCAAAATCCCATGGTTATATCGTCCCGGGCCATCGTGGTCTCTGGTCTACTTAGTCAGAGGAGATAGTCTACCCAACCTGACAAAAGGATCCATGTCGGCAGCCATGGGTTGCTTCGTTCAAGGGTACCTTATAGACCTGAGAGGAATACTTGTCTAAGGGGACAAATTTGAATCCATCTTAGCTAACAGAGGACTTTGTGCCCTATCGATCATACCATATTGATTCATATCTCAAGGATTTAATACCAATAAGGGACATATTGGCTCTAGCCATAACCAGTATTTCGTGGTGTCATTTGGTGGCAAAACCACTAGGTTCAAAGAACCCCGGGTCATAACGTTTATACTGCAGTACCATTTGGCAGAAAAACCGCCGGTTAGAGGACATGTACCACGTCCTTATAGACCTGGGAGGAATGCTTGTCTAAGGGGACAAATTTGAATCCATCTTAGCTAACAGAGGGCTTTGTGCCCTATCGATCATACCATATTGATTCATATCTCAAGGACTTAATACCAATAAGGGACGTATTGGCTCTGGCCATAACCAGTATTTCGTGGTGTCATTTGGTGGCAAAACCACTAGGTTCAAAGGGCCCCGGGTCATAAAGTTTATAATGCGGTATCATTTGGCAGAAAAACCGCCGGTTAGAGGACATGTACCACGTCCTTGGTAGAAGATTATCTGAGAATGGATCCTAGTGATATTTTCAATCAGGCATTTTGCTCTTTGTGAGCTGAAGTTATATTTTAATTTATCCTCCTCAGCAAACTTTTGTGGAGGATGAATGGTTTTTGCTTTAAATTATTTGATAGTTGGATTTAAATTTTAAATATTTTTGGAATTTTGAGATTTTTTGAATTTTTGTGGGTATTTAGGATAGTATTTGAAAATATTTGTGAACCCTTCCGGTTGAGATAAACATTCAACACGGCCATCATCGGGATGTTTGGGGTCATTCATTTGAAGATATTTCTATTTTATGGATGAACCTTGTCAACTCTGTTGAGCTATCAACAGAGGATCGGGTTCCTCGGGCTTCATGTCTTTGTTTGTGAATTTCCTTCGTTAAAGGCCTTGAAGGCCTAATACGAATATATAAAATAAATATTCTGGTCAACTTCGTGATCGTATATTTATCTAACAGTTCGAATCCTGTCTACTCCTATTTACTTAGGAAGATCGGATTTCGGAGGCTTTATGCCTTTATTTAGTGAATTCTCTTTATTATAGGCCTTGAAGGCCTAATATGAATGTATTAAAACAAATACACCGGTCCCCACAACCGTGTATTTGTTTAAAGGTTCGAACCTTATCGACTTCTATTAATTCGTATAGAAGGATTGGGTTCGAACTTTAATTCACTTATTGACCCGCACAGTATCCCTAGACGTCACGTGTACCAATAACACGCTCGGTAGGGCCCATGCAAGTTTTGTTCACATTTACCCCTTGTGTACCTATGTGTATACATATTACAGTGCATGTGCAGTGGTATTTTGAAATATTTATAGTTGTGTAGGTAATTGCCATTTGAATACACTATTTCATTTGAGAGCTTATACACGCCTTCTGTCCGCTAGTACGAGTGTTGCAGATCCAGTGGCAGTATGTTCTGGATGTCATGAGGCATTTCATCATTTTGATGTTGACTCCCCTTTTCTTATTCACCGGGGAGGCTCTTCTTGAGATTTTATGACCACTGTTTTGAAAAGGACTCTTTTCAAGATCATTAGTGTAGTAGATTTGTTACTTCCGGTGTTTGTGGACACCAGAACTGTTTTCTTCTTAAGTATAGAATTAAGAAGAGACTTTGGAACACCAGGAAGTTTAGTTCTAATTTGTTCAAACCTCTCTTCCATTCTGTCAGGTGTCCTTTTTCATACATTGAGTTGCCCTTGTACCCGACGTACTTGAAGATCTTGATCACCGTTGTCGTAGGTGATATCTGTACTTGGGCTCACAGTGGTTCGTTGTACCTACGATATACCCACTGTTGTTATCCACAAGTGACTCGTGTGTATTTACAGGGCCTCATTGTATCCACTACGACCTCTTGGAAGTATTCGTAAAAGAAATATTGTTGCCAACATCATACCCACCTTTCACCAATCTCAAGTGGATTGATGATTGCATTTACTGCA
>NW_021318852.1:691385-713405 GCF_001605985.2 Dendrobium catenatum
CGGAACTTATTTAGTTAAAACTCCCTCGCCGAATAGAAAAGAAAAGAGCGAGCAGAGGTCGGGGCCGAATTTTCAGAGCCCACAGTAAACTCAAATTTCAAGCTACTAAGTAATTGAATTTCTATGTTAAATTCCAAATGGCACATGTGGCAGCTTGGGAGACCATTCCAAACTTTTAAAAGGAGATTAGCAAATTCTTTTAACCAGCTATAAATAGTTTCATAAATCATCATGTTAAGATCTATTTAAAAAGGGTTGTGATATGTGGAGATCATGAAAAGATAAAGATTCAAGTCAATAAAGATATAAGAACTCGAAAAGAGTTGGAAGGTGTTGAAAATAATAATTTGGATAAATACATAAAATTGATAATGAACAACAGTAAAAAATTAATGTTGCCAAAGAAACAAAAAATTGATGCATCTAGGTTATATAAGTTTCTTGTATTCATACAATGCGTGCATGGGAATCAACAAACCAACCTCACTGAGCTATATAATTGATTCAGCATGTCTTCCTTTGCCTTTTCCACTTGACATAGCACAACAGCCTGCTCAATCAACCGAGATATTATAAAACTGAAAAAATACAGAAGATATTCTGCTCAGGCGGTTAATCTTGTGAAGAATATTTACCTTGGGAACATTCGCAGCAAGGCTGTTCAAAACAGCTTCCACATAACCACGGACCTCTTGAGACATCCATCTAAGTTCCTCTTCTGGGTCAGCAGGTCTCCTTGCCATTGTTTCCTAACACAAATGCTTATTTCAATTAAATTCTAACTCCTAATGAATAAAAACATAAAAGAAAAAAAATCAAAATGGTGCTTTTTTATTTTTTTTATTTTATTTTTTTATTTTTTTAAATCAAAATGATCCCTTGACTCTTTATGAAAAGCTCAAAATGGTCTTCAACTATATTAAATAACAATTTTGATACCTCAAGTCTTTAAAGAGGAACCAAAATAATCCATGGTGAGATTATTTTGGTTCCTATTTAAAGAGTTGAGGGACCAAAATGATCCTTTAATATAATTGAGAATCATTTTGGCACTCATAAAAAGTCAAGGGGCATTTTGATCATATTCTGAAAAACATAAGTACAAAATCAAATATTTTAACCAGTATATGGCATTAACTTTTCCAGTAGAAAATTGCCACGTGCATTTTCATGGGGAGAGCAATTTAATTCAACATTGTAATAAAAATTAGGAGCACAATTATCATGCAAATACCTGAAATTCAATTACATCAAGACAAAATATGTTAGTATGCAACATTATATCACGCATTATTATGGTATGTTGCAGCCAAATAAGGAAAAATATAATTTGTACGGACAGAAGTTATTGTCCTAAATTTTTCTCCCAATAACTCTATAAGCTAAATTGTTTGCATACATATTATTTTAACTCAAATAAAAGGCAGTCACTTGATTTATAAAGCTAAATTTCACACATTTTCAAAATATGCATCCCTTTTGTTGCCATTATGATTAATCATACCGTCGCAAATCTTTATATTAATTTTCTTTATGTAACATTGTACTCCTATTTCTGGTTAAATTCTAAAAAGGAGCATTATTTATATATAATTATACAAAAAAAAAATTAAAATATAATCGAACAAGGAGCAAAAATGTAAAATTTATTTGTATTTTTAGTGAAAATGAAAAATTAATTTGCGTTTTGATGTTTTTACTGAAAACTCAAGTTAATTTTGGGTCTTCATTGAAAACGAAAAATTCTGAAAATAAAATTCACGTTTTCCAACTTACCATCAATTTTCTTACAAGGAATTGTTAGGCTGCAATTAAGATTTATCTAAAGTAAGATTTATTGTTAGGCTGCGAGTATGATTTAACTTAGTAGGATTTAATAAATATGATAATAATTAAATTACTTTCTGAATCTTTCAATTAGTGTAAAATTTTGAAAGAGATTTGATATAATAAGTATTAAATTAATTTAAATTTAGATAAACTATAGTGAATCTAATTAAGCATCACACCAATTAATAATTAACATTTATTAACTAATAGAATACATCTTACAAAATAAATCAATTAAGAAAATAGACTTTAATTAATAGCTTACTTAACACATATTGTATTTATATATTGATATGTCTATGATAAAATTATTTGATCAGCACAAATCTTTAGGCAATATTTGAGTTGGAAACTTCTAGAATTAAATTTAGGAACATCCTAACACCAATTCAACAAAAATCAATGTCAAAGTAATAATATCTATGAAAAACCAATAACATTAAAAATGACCAAAATATGATTCAAACGAGCATATATATATATATATATATAATATATATATATATATATATATATATATCTCGACACATTCTCTTCCAACGCCTTCCCCATCGTACTAGTGTCATTCACGTGTTAACTAGTCTCCAGCTAGCTGTTCAAGTTTAGCAAAGTTATATGCTTGCTTATAGGTTTGAAAATGACATTCTCACTCTAAACCTAAACCCATAATGGCATTAGACATCACATTATATGATATTGATAAAACTTATTCAAACAATCTTGTCCAAACATAATAATATATGACAAAGTTTTGAACAAAAGCTTCAATTAAGGTTTAACACAGTAGCATAAAGTCTGATCAAATTTGGAACCTGCTAGAACAAGGGTTTGATCATGTTTTAAACAATGTTCAATCAAAGTTTGAGTGAGAAATTCAAATATGGTCGAACAAGATTCTATCATGAGGTGGAATAAGTTTGACTATGAGTGGGCTCTGAAAATTCTACGCGTTCTGGTCTCTCCGCACCAACACTTTTCTTGTTGTGACAGCGAGAGATCCAACGAGCTTAGTTTGGCATATTGGGTTTTAGATAAGACACTATCCAGAGATTTCGTCCTCATGTTAACCTCTGTTATGAAAAAAAAATGCATTACCTCTGTCGAACCCGCAAAAATCGCAGAAATCCCGCCGAGGCACTGTTCCTTCGTCGCTCTCACATCGCCTCCCATGAATCTTGCGAATCCCAACCTCGAACGTACCCCAACTGCGTCGTTTAATACGAATCGGGTTGAAGCCAAGGGGCTGCTCCTTCTGCTCTTCCCACACGCGAATCCCTGCAAGCTTCTGACCCCTTTCCTCCCACGATCTTCCAAGGTCAGAACCCACGACCTTGCTTCCATCGTCACTCCCGATCTCCATTGGAGCCGACGACCCCATCCCGACCTGTCGCTTCTTCGGCCCAGAGAGAGAGAAGAGAGAGAGAGAGAGAGAGAGAGAGAGAGAGGAGAAGAAAGAGCTCCTAAACTTTGCCCTACCTTGCCTCCCCCTCCGCCGACTTTGCTCCTTCGAAGACCTCCAGTGCCTCTCGGTTCGGAAGTCACGACATTCCTGATTGGGTAATAACAGAAGCTCGCTAGGTGTGAAGGTAACTTCTCCCTTTCGTCCGCTTTTTTTGGCCAAATCCCGTGAAAATGCCAAACAGAGAATGAAAGGGGAAAGGAGGGATTTTTTTTTTCATTATATAATTAGTATTTATAATTAATTATAGTTAATAATTTAATTATAATTAATTATTAATTAAGTATAGTTAACTAATAAATATGGTTAATCAATGATTAATTATAATTATTTGTTAATTATATTAATTATTAATTAATTATAATTGTAATTAATGAATTAATTATAATCAATTAATGATTACTGATTATAATTAATCATTATTATTTATAATTAGTTATTTATTAATTATAATTGTAATTAATTAATTGTTAATTAATTATAATTGATTATTATTGATTAATTAATTATAATTAACTATAATTAAAAAAGTGCTCCCCTCTCCTTCCCTCGATCCACGTACCAACACCGGCAACCCGCGAAGGTACGAATTTTCCAAAACTCAATTTCTCGTTCTCAAAGTTTGCTACTAACTAAAATCGCTCATGCACGCCTTTATTGCGCGCGGTGGGATGGGACCCCGGTGCGGCGCCTACGACAAGGCGAGTAATCACCTAAAACCCCTACTTCAATGTTCGTGGCCGACCGGAAAACCACCCATGCACGCCTTTATTGGCGTGATGGGATGGGACCTCGGGTGCGGCACCTACGGCGAGGCGGGTCACTCATAAGTACCCCGAGCGGGGGAAAGCAAACTATCTTTTTTAAACAAGTACGTCAAAGACCCCATGCACGCCTTTATGCGCGTGGTGGGAAGAAAGATCACGGCCGCGGTGTCCTAGTCCGAGGACAGCTACCATGCACGCCTTTATTGCGCGTGGTGGGAAAGGCCCAGTTTTTCCGTAGTTTTCCCCTAAACGGCGAGAGATGCCGGGAGGCTGCCGAAATTTTGGATGAAAACATACTGTAATCAGACCTGTTTGAACTCAAAAGAACAAGAACTTGGACTTGCAACAAATGACTTAAGCGACGCAAACATAAAGATTGCTAGAACTTGAAACTTGTACTTTAGACAGAATTGAACTCAAGTGAACTTGCAAAATAACAAGGACATGAATTGAACATTTGAACTCAAGCAAATACTTGAGTTGGGCTACAAAGAACTTGAATTTGAACTCGGACTCAGATTTGAACAGAATTTGAACAACATTTGGACAGCAGGGGACATAGAACTTGAGCTTGCTACTTGAACTCAAGCAAGAACTTGATTTAGACAACAAGACTTGAACTTTCAAGACCACATGGAATTGAACTTTAGAATTGACAAATATAAGATCAAAACGAAAGTACTAAAATCAAAGTGATAATGTTGGTCAACTATAAGCAAGTAAATACATAGAATCTTCAATGAACATTGCAAGTCGTCCATAAATGGTGGTAACTAGTATGAAACACTCACAATATTCATGCTAATGGAAAGGAATGGATAGTTGCAACAGGTATAAAGATATACATGCTCATGAATAACATGCAAGTGATGAGCTCATAATTGAATACAAATAAATAAACATAGAATTTGTATTGAATGAAAAAGGAATTTCAATATGGCATGCTCACAATCAACATGGCAAAGTCTTCAATCAACATCAAGATGCTATCACAGGAATACATATGGAATTTGTGGTAGAAAGGAAGACTTGCAATGACTATAGAATCTACGAACATCATTTACTCATAAATGATGATGAAGACTCATGCAATCAAATGTACCCAAGCTTGCAAGCAATGAAATTGATAAGGGCATGTAAGAAGATTGTAGTAATCTTTTCTACGCCCACCTAGGGACACTAACGAAAAGTATAAATAGTATAAGACAATGCAACTTGTCCACGAATGAGTATAGAAGACATGTTTACAATCAAGTACATGAAGAATGGTGAAAGAGACATCATGTCCGTAGCACATTCAAGGTACCTACCACTTGTTGTGGCAAAGACACTATAACATCTCCATGGTCGATAATTATCCAACATCAGTCAAATGCACCAGCCCTTTATAAGCAAGGATAGAAGATACATAATGAAGTACAAATATCCAAAGGTTGTAGAGTACTCGTTATACATACCACATGCTATTTGCAAGCAGAAGCAAATGAGATACGACAAGTGCAAAATATCTACAAGTCATTATAGAAGAGCTGTCGTACACCCGATGTGTCATCTGCAGGGTAAATACAGAAGGGAACTATAGCAGATACGAACTCTTACAAGATGTCGTAGAAGACCCGCTATATAACACATATTATTTACAAGCATCTATAAATGTAAGATAGGAGATTATTAGTACACTACGATCCACCTGCAAAAAAAAACAACGAGTAGTGCACGACAGTCTACTTGTACGAAGCTGCGAAAAACTCTATTCAGAAGCTGCTACGCCACGCCACCGGATCTGCAACACTCATACAAGAAGACAGAAGGCGACTACAAGCTGCGCGGGTCGATAAGCGAATTCAAGTTCGAACCCGATCCTTCTATGCGGATCAATAGGAGTCGACAAGGTTCGAACCATCAACTAAATATACGGTTGTGACGGCCGATATATTTATTTTAATACATTCATATTAGACCTTCAATGCCTATAATCAAGAGAACTCACTAATAAAGGTATAAAACCTACGAGAAACCCGATCCTTGGTCAACAGCTCGGCCGAGTCGACAAGGTTCAATCTATAAATGGAAAAGACCCTCACACCCCGATGATAGCCGTGTTGAATACAAATCTCAACCGGAGGGGTCCATTCCAAATAATTCAAAATGCCCACAAAAACCCATAAATCCCAAAATTCGAAAATCCAAAAAATATTTAAAATTAAAAAATCAAACCATTAAGCACTTAAAGAAAATACTCATTCACCCTCCACAATAATTTGTTGAGGTAGATAAATTAAAATTTACTTCAGCTCACAAAGAACTAGTGCCTAGTCGAAAATATTACTAGGATTCATTCTCAAACAATCTCCTGCCAGTAAGGACGTGGCACGTGTCCTCTAACCGGCGGTTTCGCTGCCAAATGGCACCGCAGGATAAACGGTTATGACCCGGGGCCCTCTAAACCGAGTGGTTTTGCCGCCAAATGGCACCACAAAATACCGGTTATGGCCAGAGCCAATACGCTTCTTAATGGCATCAAATCCTTGAGAAATGAATCAATAGGATATGACTGATAGGGCACAAAGCCCTTTGTTAGCTAAGGTGGATTCAAATTTGTCCCCTTAAACAAACATTCAACCCAGGTCTACAAGATCCCCTTGGACGAAGCAACCCATGGCTGCCGATAATGATCCTTCTGTCAGGTTGGATCAACTACCTCCTCTGACTAAGTAGACCAGGGACCACGATGGCCCGGGACGACGGAACCATTGGATCTTGATCGGGTCTATCATCCATTCCCCCAAAATTCGTTTTAAGATGGTGAAATTTTCAATTTTAAATATCAAACTTCCCAAATTCTCCAATATCCAAGCTCATGCCGCTGCTATATGTCAGATACTTCGTAAATATACGTATCTGATTGACAACTAGCCTTAATCGAAATTTCTCTCTCATTATCGGGAGGGGTAATTAACTATAGGGGCTTGCGCCTATAGGAAACCAGAACTCAAATCATAAAGCCCTCGCAAAATGAGGGCGAAATCTCTGGGTAGTATGTTATCTACAAACCCATCTGTCTTCCAAAATTTACCCCGAAGCTTAATTCCGTTAAAACTCCCTCGCCGAAGAAAAGCACACAGTAGCGGGCAGAGGCCGGGGCCAAATTGTCGGAGCCCACACCTCATTTTGTGAGGACTTTATGATATGAGTTTTGGTTTCCTATAGGCGCAAGCTCCAATAACAAGAGAGAACTTTTGATTAAGGCTAGTTGTTAAAGAGGTAGCATAGGTCGCAAATCCAGTGTATAATAGCAACAGTTTTAGTGTTTGAATTTGGGATATAGATTTTGAAGTTTGAGACTTAAAATTTATTACCATAAACTTAAAACTCGTGATGAGAGAATGAAGAAGAGCCTAATCACGATCCCATGGTTCTGTTGTCCCGGACTGCCATGGTCCCTGGTCTACTTATTCAAAGGAGGTAGTCGACCCAACTTGACAGAAGACACCTTATCAGCAGCCATGGGATGCTTCGTCTAAGAATACCTTATAGACCTGGGGTGGTATTTGTCTAAGTTGATAAATTTGAATCCACCTTAGCTGATAGAGGGCTTTATGCCTATCAAATATATCCTATGATTCATTACTCAAGGATTTGACGTTGTTAGGGAACATACAGGTTTTGATCATGATCGTAATATAATGGTGTCATTTTGTGGTAAAATCACGCAATCAGAGGGGACGTGTCATGTCTCTACTGGGAAGAGATTATTTGAGGATGAATCTTAGTAATACACCAGACACGGCATTCACTCTTTGTGAGCTGAGGTTAATTTCGAATTTATCACTCCCAACAAACGATTGTTAGAGATGGATGGATTTTAGTTTTAAAGTTTTTAGGTGATAGATTTAATTTTAGGGGTTTAGACTTTAATAGATTTAAAATTTGACCCCTTCGGTTGAGATTTTTTATCAACACAACCATCATCTGGGTGACGTTAAAGTCGCTGTACTATTTTTGTAGGAATTTGAAAGGCATTTCATTATTCAAGTCAGGTCAACTCCAATCATATACCTAGCCTTCCATGGCATTTGTAGGAATTTGAAAAGCAATGAGGAGGCCAGGGCCGAATTTTCGAAGCCCGCATGAATTAAGTTAACAAATATTCCACGCTTCACTCATACAGCTAGCCTTCCCCTGGCTTGGTCTTATGTGATAATATTAAAGCAGCAGCTGCTGAATCAAGCTTGGTATCATCTGATGTTAAAGCCCGAGATTCTGAGTTAATCATGCAGTTTCAAAGGGAAACAAGAGCTGGTTGATGTGAATTGTTCTCAATTTCTGGGGCGGGACCTGAGTTTGTGGGATTCAAGGAAGATAAAGACGTGACAGGGTTTTTTTTTTTCTTTTTTTTTATCATTCCGGGTATAATATGCGACATTGTTTTGGTTTATAAAATTTAGGGCTTCACTTGAAATTTCCGAATTCAACTCGACAAGTTCCCTTAGCTGCGCATGCTTATGCTCATTCATTTCTTCATTCACAGGAACAAGTACTTTTTTTTTTTTTTTTTCAACCATTGCTGAAGCACTTTCCAAAGACTTTTCATCTGCTGCTTCTATGCAGACATGCAAATCTATGTAGATATGCAAATTCTATGTGGACTTTCCAAAGACTTTTGCCAGAGCTTCCTGATCTCTCCGGGTTCTAAATGACAATTCTATCCGCTATCAATTTCCTCATGTTAGGATTGGCATACATATCATCTGAGATCATACGATCTTTGTCTTTTCTTCATCCAATCATCCAGCAAATCACCTGATCTTTTCTTCCTCTCTGAATTAGTTGCAGGTAAATTTAATCGGCAACCTTCACTACCATCTATTAGGAATTTATACAGGCCCTGGACAACACTTTTTCTGCCACCTCACATGGTTCCCTTTTATGTTTTCTGCTCAGCTCTTCTTCCTTTGATTGAGCAGGTTCATCACTACAAATCTGTTCAGTACGTTTATCTTCTGTATTTATTTATTTTTTTTTAGATTTGGGCACTAGTTTAGATTCTTCACCTATTCCTGCCGAATCTCTACTCACAGCAATAGCGATGCCATCATAGCTCCCCATTTCAGATAATTCTGGCAGCAACTTGGCTTATTTCCCCACAGTTTGATTTGAAATCTTTTCACTAATGTAATGTTGCTGGATCAATGTGATAGTACTTAGCGGATGATCCCGAGGTGCTTCATAGATCATCCATTTCCACTTCCTTTTGTACAAACGCCTCTTAAGCTATGCAAGGTGCACCCAAGAGGCTGCCAACGGAACAGCTTCTATAAAGGCTTTGTTTTCTTGTCACATTCATACAAGTTTTCCAGTGGAACTAATGGATGCCAATTTGATATTTAAGGCTAATTGCAATGCAAAAGAAACATCTATTCATCACAGTTTCCAATATGGCACCACAACGAAAATCCCTTTATATAATCTATAGTCATTTAGGAACATGAATTTCATTGTTGACAATTCTTTGGCATGGTAAGGTATTTGAATTATGATTTCGACATTCACATTTACTTTGCACCAAAGCAATGATCCCACAAATCAATGAAGTAGGCCATCTCATTAATCCATGAGATCAATGATACCTCCTCAATAATCCTACGGGTTATCCAATTGTAATTAACGGTATAGCTATTTTTAGTCCAGGATTTTGTATTTTCCCTATTAAAGGCTATCCAAGGATTGTTAGATTATACACACTGATGAAATCAAATACTCAACCAACTATCCAGTTCTTCTCAGCTTTTCACTTCAACAAGTAGCTGAAGCTCTTTGTTAGCACATGATGTTTCTCTATGGTCAAAAAATGGTTTAACTTAATTTTATAATGTCTAAATACTAACAAAGTGATTTGTTGATGCTATCAAGAATTTCTGTATTTTTTATTTGAACAATAGTATATTTTGTTTTCTATTTTATTTTATTTTCTTTTTAGCTATCCAATGATGGAAAAGCATCTAATGATCATAACTCGAGCAAACGTGGTGAAGCGACAAACTAAGAAATATGGTGTCCGCAAAAGCTATCCAAATCACGCCGACCAAAAGTTAAAATCACCTAAACAACATCCATTTGCAAAAGAAATAGCGTCAATGCTTTTGGAATGGCTAAAACAACTTGAATAAACAATCATATTGCTAGGGGTCATCGCGGGAATAAAAAAACTTAGACATGTAAAGTAACAATGTGATCCCGAATTATATGAGCAATGAGAATATGTAGAAACCTATGTTGCACGGATACGCCTATTTATGAGGCATGCTGTATTGGACACATGTCGGATATGGATACGCCTCCGATATGACAAGGATACGTGTCGAATACGGCTTTGTCGTGTCCAATTAAAATATTATTTAAATTTGATCGGATAAACACGTCCTATTAAAAAAAATAGAGCTGCAATTTGCCCTATTCATTTCGGCTATTCGCTCGATATCCCTATTTATTTATGCGGCTTAAACATTTCGGCGAGCTAGGTTTTTCGTTTCCGCACAGGTGTTCGTCTTCTTCATTATAGTCGGAGCGGCTTGACGATGCGAGCATAAAGGGGACGGGATCATCCTTCATCGACAAAGAGGGTTGAAGACCCGAGCATTAAAGCCGACAGAATCATTCGTCGACGGTGCGACTCGACAACACGAACAGTGAAGGCGATGTGAGCATTGAAGGTTCGTTTTCTTCATTCTTCATTTTCTTAATTGTAGGCTCGGTACCGAAACTCGATACTGCTCGGTACTTGGTACCGCTCGGTACCGCTCGGTACTGCTCGGTACCTCTCGGTACCGGAACTCGATATCGCTCGGTACTGCTCAGTACAGATGGGTATCAAATGGTACCAAATAGTATCGGTCAGGTCGAACTCCGCCAAGGGGCAGCACCCCCTTGTGGGGGCATAGGCGCAACATATCTACACTTTTAATTAAAAATTTTCATATTTTAAATTCATGTTAATTAATTTGTGTCAATCATTCGTAGTATAATGAGCTATAGTGGTGTAGGAATTGGGTCTACTGATGTTGAAGATAACAAACCTCTGTGGGGTTATGTGACAAAAATAGGTAAAACATCAGAAGGGAGTGGCAATATTGCATTCAAATGCAATTTTTGTAATGCCACGTACAAATAATCATATTATAAAGTGAAAGCTCATTTGTTGAAGATTAGTGGTCATGAAATTAAAGTATGCTTGAATATAAGCTCATCACAAATGGCTGAATTGCAAAGAAAAATCAGTGAAGCTAAGCAAAGGAGTAAAAAAGAGCTTCCAAAACATATTCCACTTCCATGCACTCATGCTTCATATCCTTCATCATCTTCTTCAATTAGAAGTGATGACAGTACTGTTAATAAGGGGCCTTTTCGGATGGAGGGATTTGAACCAAAAAGAAGAAAACATGTTATAGATAGTGCTTTGGAAAAAGCATTTAATTTACAAATGAGATAACAACTAGATGGGGAAATGGCTAGAATATTTTACTCAGCTAGACTTCCTTTTAACCTAGCAAGGAATTCACATTACAAGAATGCATTTACCTATGCATGCAATAATAATCTTGCAGGATACATGCCACCTAGATATAATGTCATTAGAACGAAGTTGTTGCAAAGAGAGAGGGATAATAATGAGAAGTTGATCGAGCCTACTAGACGAGTTTGGAAGAAAAAAGGAATTACTTTGGTTCGTGATGGGTGAAAAAAGGAATTACTTTGGTTTGTGATGGTGGACAGATCCACAAAGAAGATCACTTATCAACTTCATGTCTATAACAGGGAGCTATCATAGGTTTATCAATGTTGTAAACCGTGAAAGACAATACAAGGATAAGTTCTTCATTTCTAATTTAATCAAAGAAGTTATCATGATGGTGGGGCCTTCAAACATCATCCAGGTCATTACTGATAATGCATCTGTTTGTAGAGTTGCAGGTCTATTTGTAGAGCAAGCCTATCCTCATATTTTCTGAACACCATGTGTTGTGCATACGCTTAATCTTGCCTTGAAGAACATTTGTGCAGTTAAGAATGCAGAGGCAAATGAAATCACCTACAATGAATGTCATTGAATAACAGTTATTGCTTGAGATGCAGTTGTAATTAAGAATTTTATTATAAATCACTCCATGAGACTCTCTATGTTCAATGATTTCTCTAATTTGAAGATGCTTGCAGTTGCTGAAACTCGGTTTGCCTCGACCATAGTGATGTTGAGAAGATTCAAAAAAATAAAAAATGCTCTTCAAGCTAATGGTGATCAGTGACAAATGATCTTGTTATAGGGAAGATGATATTGGAAAGGCTAGATATATAAAGGAGAAGCTTTTAGATGATTTATGGTGGGATGAGATTGAATACATCATAAATTTCACAAATCCAATTTATGAAATGTTGAGAGTAGCTAATATGAATAAGTCTTGTTTACATATCATTTATGAGATGTGGGATTCAATGCTTATCAAAGTAAAGGAAATTATATATAGACATGAGAGGAAGGCACTTCATGAAGACTTAAACTTCTGGGATATTATTTATGCTATTCTAGAAGATAGGTGGAGCAAAAGTAATACACATTTACATTGCTTGGCTCGCTCAATAAATCCCAAGTAAATTTCAACATTTTTTAATATTAATTCACAATTTGTTGTTTAGTAATTTCATTATTTTTTTCATTATTTCATTTTAATATTTTTTGAAGATATTCAACTAAAGAATGACTTTAAGAGGATCCTTTAAGAGTTTTTTCCACATAAAGATTTAAAAATTTCAAATATGAAGAAGATATGTTTGAAGCGTTATTTTCCAAATGAGGTGAGAAGAAGTGTCACTATTGAGCATGCTAAATTTTTTTGTCATTTAGAGGACTTTGGTGACCAAGAATCATTGCATGATAGGTGGAGAATTGAACCAAAAATGTGGTGGATTATATATGGAGCTTCAGCATCTCTACTTCAAACAATCGCCATAAAATTGCTTGGCCAAGTTTCATCTTCATCTTGTTATGAAAGAAATTGGAGCACATACTCGTTCATTCAATCAATGAAGAGAAATAAAATTACTCCACAACAGGCTGAAAATTTAGTTTATGTGCATACAAATCTTCGGCTTCTCTCAAGGAAAACTCCAACTTATATGGAAGGAGACAACAGGATGTGGGATGTTGCTGGAGATGGATTTGAACCTCTTGAGGATATGGGAATATTAGAAATTGCTAATCTTTCACTTGATGAGCTTGAATTAGAAGCTATGATATTTATTGAAGATGATATAGAAACTCAAAGACAAACCACTGAAGAAGTTAATCATATCATTCCTTCTATTGAATAGTTGAAATTTCATTTGCTTGACAATTTAACTTCTTGTTTTTTTTTGTTGTACTAAACATTTAAATATTTAAAGCTTAATTTTATTTTAATTTTTTTTTGTCATTTCAAATATTACACTTTGATTATTTTCTTAATTTTTATGTATTATTTATATATTATAATGACGTATCCGCGCCGTATCAGTGCAACATAGGTAGAAACAAACAAACAAATAATAATAATAATAACAAAATCAATCAATTAATCAAATTAAAAAAAATAACTTTATCCCACTAAACTATCTCCCCCATACCTCTAGATAATTACACTCATAACTCCAGCACGTTCAGCACGAAACTCAGGTCATCACTCTTAAATCAAAATTTATCTCAATCCCTCACAACCTCCTAAATCAAAATTTCTCTTGATCCCTCACAACCGCAGATCTCCTTCCCTTCATGCGAGACCCCAGATCGAAGCAACACTACCATAACTCGTCACCCGTAACCCATCACCCTCACACTCATGATTGATGCACGTGCAGTCTCTCATGCCTCACTGCACCTTCTCGTCTTCACCCAGGCCAAACCATCCAGCCGCCTAGCAGGCACCTTATGCCAACAACAGTTGCTTGCAACAGCCAGGTCATGCGGCTGACCGCCCCTAGGCCACCCTAGATGTTGGCCAACCTCGCCAGATTATCTCTCTTTCTTCCTATTTTTCTTCAACTTCTTCACGCTCCTCCACTTCTTGTTTCATCTCTATCTCTTTCTCTCCATAAAATTGAGGGAGAACCTTCATCCTCCCTCAACCTCTACAAGGCACTTCTTCCTCTCCTTCTGCATGATCTTCCTCCATCTCCCTCTCCAAAGATAGGGCAATAAAATAAACAAAAAAGAGTGAAGCAAAATTATATATATATATATATGTGTGTGTGTGTGTGTGTGTGTGTGTGTGTGTGTAACAACAATACTTTATCCCACTGTGGGATCGACTACATAAATCCTTTTTCTCCATTGTGTACTGTTAAGATGCAAATTCACATCTAAATCTAATAAATAAAGGTCATTTCTAATATTTTCTAACAAAGTCTTTTAGGTCTGCCTCTACATTTTTTAACATAAATCAAATCTAATACATCAACTTTCCTAACTGAGACATCGAAAGGCCGCCATTTTCTGTGAACAAACCATCTAAGGCGACTCTCTCTAATCTTATCTTCCACTAGAGCTACTCCAACCTTTTCATATATATGCTCATTCTATATCCTGTCTCTAAGAGTAAAGTCACTCATCCACTTGAGCATCCTCTTCTCCGTAACACATAAAGCATTGTAGGTCTACTGCCATCTTATAAAATTTTACCTTAAGTTTGAGAGGGACTATTCTATCACACAACAAGTCCGATGCATTCCTCCACTTCAACCATCTGAATTGAATTCTACTAATATTATCCCCATCAATTTCACCATCACTCTGAACAATAGACCCAAGATATCTAAAATGTGTACACTTATTAATGACTAGATAGCCAAATATCACACTCCCCCACTAGATCTATTATTACTAAATTTACACTCCATATATTCAGTTTTAGATCTACTCAAATGAAAACCTTTAGACTCTAAAGTTGACCTCCATAATTCAACTTTACCTTCAACTCCCTCTCTAATCAACAAGAAGAATATCATCAGAAAAAAGCATACACCAGGGTACAACCTCTTGCAAATGTTTAGTGAGAACATCCATGATTAAAGCAAAAAAGATATGGGCTTAAGGCTGATCCTTAATGTAATCCAGCTGAAATAGAAAAATATTTGGTCAAACCACCTTTTGTTTGAACACAAGTAACAACTTTTGCATACATATCCTTAATGACTTAAATATAAGCATTATTAACCCCTTTCTTATGTAGAACTATCCATAACACTTCTCTTAGAACTTTATCATATGCTTTCTCTAAATCAATAAAAATCGTATGTAGATCCTCCTTATTCTCTATACTTCTCCATCAAACCTCTCAATAAATGTATAGCTTTCATAGTAGTTCTACCTAGCATGAATCCAAATTGGTTTTAAGAAACATTAGTGTCATGCTGCAACCTATACTCCATAACTCTCTTCCATAATTTTAAAGTATGACACATTAACTTAGTCCCTCTATAATTCGCACGATCTTATGCATAAGCTTAATTGTTAAAAATAGGAATCAACAAACTCATTCTCCATTCATTTGGCATCTTTTGCCTTCAAAATAATATTAAGAAATTTAGTAATCCAAGAAATTCATTCATCTCCTAAGCATTTTCATACCTCTATTGGAATATCATCAGGTCCAAAAGCTTTTCCATGCTTCATTTTCTTTAAGTCTCTTAACATCAGTTTTATTAATACGTTGATAAAAACAAAAAAAATTATTTTCACTTAGGGTGCTAAGGCCACTAAAGTCAATCACATTCTTACAATCTTCATTAAAAAGTTTAGCAAAATATCTCATCCACCTTTGTTGAATATCTTCTTATAATAAAAGTACTTTTTGATCATCATCCTTAATACGCTTCACTTGAACTAAATCCTTACTACTCTTATCACATTATTTAGCTAACATATACATATATCTTTCGCCCTCCTTAGCATCTAATCTATTACATAAATCGTTAAAAGCTAAAATCTTTATATGACATATTGCATTCTCAGACTCCTTATGGGTCTTTGTATATATATTTCCTAGTTATCAGAATTTGTATAACTAAACTCATTTTTATAACAAATCCTCTTATATTTTATCTTTTCTTGCACATTTTAATTTCACCACCAATTATTTTTCTATTAGTAGCTTGTTTCTCTGATACTCCAAGCATATCTTTCGCAATATTCTTAATATTACTAGCTATTTTTTTCACAAAAAATTAGCTTCCTTATGCACAGACAAAATCTTAAGATCTAAAATCTTCCTCTCAAAAATATTTTTGTTAATAATTTTTAGATGCCCCCATCTAAGCCTAAGAACGATTTACTTTATTTTTTTTGTCCCTTCATCTTAAAGTCTAAAACTAATAAGCAATGTTGGGTACATAAACTTTCACTCGGAATAACTTTACAATCTTTGCAATCTAAACGACTATTTTTCTTATAAGAAAATAATCAATATGAATTTTACTTTATCCATTCTTATAAGTAATAAGATGTTCACCTTTTTCTTAAATAAGGTATTAGCAATTGCAAAATCATAGGCCAAAGAAAAATATAATATGATCTTACTATCTTCATTAGTCGCTCCAAAGCCATAGCCACCATGAATTTTCAAAATCATCTACCTCTCTACCAACATGTCAATTTAAATCTCCTCTAATAAAAACTCTTTTTTCAAGAAGTATCATTTGTATTAATTCTTATAGGTCATTCCAAAATTTTAATTTTAAACGCATATCTAAACCTACTTGAAGAGCATAAGTGCTTATAATATTAATAATCTTAGCATCAACAACAATCTTTAAAGCTATAATTCTATCTCTAATTCTATTAATTTTTACAATATTATCTTTCAAAATCTTATCTATAATCACACCTACATTATTTCTAGTAAGACTCATACCAGAATATCATAGTTTAAATTCAAAATTATCAATCCCCTTAGCCTTCTCTCCAACCCATTTAATTTCTTGAATGCATAGAATACTTATCTTTCTATGAATAATAATATTTATTAACTTTATTAATTTGCATGTAAGTGAACTTATATAAAAATACATTATCACCCATATATATATATATATATATACCTATCCTAATTTTAGTTTCATGGACTAGCTTCTTTGCCCACATCTGTTCATGATGTGGGAACCATTGTCTATTTAACACTGCACCCGGGTATATATATATTGGCTCATCACCGTGGTCATCGTAATCAAACACTCGCCATGCATGAAGGCATACCTCACTCTTTTTTTCTTGCTTCAACAACATGTTTGATTGATCTTAATCTAGCCATGAAGAACAAGAATCATATGAAGACCCTGCATCCGTTCTACCTTTGATTCGATCAAAAAGAACAAGATTATATGACGACCCTACATCCACTGTATATTTGATCCAGAAGGGGAAAATAAGATTATACAAATAGCACACGCCCTTTGTATCTTTGATCCAGCTAGGAAGACTAAAAGTGTCAAAATTTTAACTAATAGGAGGCCACTTCTTAAAAATCTGAGAAAGAAACAAAATCTGATATGTAAATTACATAACTTCTTGTCCAAATTACATTGCTAAATGCCATGAACGTCTCTCATGGCACCCTATGGATGTACGAGCAAACAAAATAAACTTTATCAAAATTATAAATTCATAACAAAATAGAGTTCTTAGAAAATACACGCATGCATATTAAAATTGGTGTAAGAAAGCCGAGGAGGTAGGAATAATCTCAATCACGTCAGAGAATTAGAATTTACCTTAAAAATTCATTTGATTTCTAATAATGATGGAAAATGCTAGAAAATAAGAACTAATCCTGAATTTCTACAAATGTTTGAAATTATAAAGAAATTGCACATAAAATATATATGTTAGTATTATACAAAAGAAGTTATAAAGTGCATCAATTAAATAAGACAAATGCTTATAGTTTGACTCGATCGATTAGATCAATAAGCCAAGGACCAAAGATTAAACTCACTAGCTCCTAGTGGATGCAAGGGCCGTCATGAAATGTTGTCAATCGGTACACTTTGTATAACATGTAAGATTGTAAGCATATTTTAAAAAAATAAAAAATTCAAGGCAAGGAACAGTTTGTGCTATATACCTAAAACTTGGGTCAATTAATTAGAGCCATCCAGCATCTCTTAATAAATTAAAGCTATTGATATTCCAACTTAAAACGCAGAATTACTATTATTTAAACTTGGGCATTCCAATGGAAATGAGCTCCATGTAAGACCCATAATTTAGGCAACTCACAAGTAGAGCAGTAAGTCCTAACCTAATTAAATTTGAGCCTTCAAATGAATGTAAGCTCCCTTTTAAACAAATTTGGACCTTTCAATGGATGCAAACCCCCCTTTTAAACAAATTGGAGCCTTTCAATGGATGTAAGCCCCTTTTTAAATACAATCTAGCCTCTCGATGAATGTAAGCCCCCTTTTAAACCAATTCAGGCCTTCCAATGGATTTAACAACATCCTAATTAAATCCTTCGAGCATTTCAATAGATGTAAGCTGCAAATCAATTTAGGATTTCTAATGGATGAAACCCCCTATTCAAATCAAATTCAACCAGCTCATACGCTAACAAGCCAACCAAATCTATTAATACCAAAATATTAATATACTAAAATCTATATACAACCACCTTAGTCTATTCGGGATCCCTGAAAGGAGACAACCCATGACTGTTAATCAGTTTCTTTAGACATTATGGCTTCTTTTCCTTTAATGTTAGTAGACTAAGGTCGCTAGTATTCCCACGATGACGGAATCATAGGATCTTGATCGGGCCTACCTCCAACCCCACAAGCATCTCCTATTAATTCAAATAGATCTCAAAGTACTAAGCGTAATTTTAAAATTGTTTCAATGTAACAATCCTTAATAAGGAGTGTCCTTCCACGAGTGAGAGAAAATCAACTATGACAGTTTGCATTCATATGAGGTTTAAATTTCACATTTAAATAAACCCTGACATAAATATCGAGGGAAATCATGTTAATTAAAAAAGTAATCTACCTTATGAAGAATGGAATCCTTACTTCGAAGGCGGTGTTTGAGAGCCTTTTTTCTTGAGCGAACATGATGGTAGCTATCTTACAAAAATAAAATAAATATATAGATCTCTTTCTAACTATATGTATATGTAAATAGATAGATAAAAAATATCTTACAAAAACAAGACATAAATATTAGGGTTTCACACTATAAAAGAGAAAGCATAGATTCTAAATCATATCAAAAAAAGAAAATCAAACATAAGTAATATAGCAAATCAGGAAATCATGAAGAAGTCCAAAGAAAGCATCATGGAGAAGGACAAGGCCCATTTACAGGATCACAAGCAAAAACTCAAAGAACCCAAGACGTAACAAAGATATTAAAACAATTTAACTTGGCAAATAAATTATAATTGAATTCCATTTATGCTTAAATTATAATTGTTGTTGAATTACATTTATAAATTTTAAATTTTATTTTTATTGAAAATTTATCAAATTGAATTTTAAATATTGTATTTTGAATTTAAAGAGTTGGTAGAATGTATTGTAATTCATTTTGCCTGGTTGAGTGGCCGGCAAACCCCTCCCATCAACGGGAATTAAGAAATCCACCCCGCAACCCCAAAATCCCTTTTCAATTCATGGCATGGAGAGATTCATGTATAGTTTTAAACACTCCTTATGTTTTGAAATGAAGTAAGTTTAGGCGGATTCAAAGAAAATTGGAGACTTGTCCCGTTGTCCGTCTTGGCTTTTTGTCTTGGTGGTCAGATGTAGGGATTCAGCTTAGTGGGTAAGTTAGTTATACTCGTCCTACCCTCTACCTCTTTCTTCCAACATCCAAGGCAACCATTTCTCACTTCCATCCATTCCACAAAGCATTATTCACCCTCTCCAATCCCCCACACCACATGGAGACTGTTCCAAGCTCTCAGCCTCCCACCTCCTTCAAGGGGCCTTAGTATGTGGAAACCAACAACAATACCAATTTCCATTTCAACCACTTCACCCCAGCTCCAGAACTCATTCTTACTTCCTGTCCTATCTTTCCACATGTCATTCCAACTATTAAACTTACATTAACCTCCAACAAAAGAATTCTAAAACCTAACTAATTGGTTCTCAAGTTTTGGCCATTCAAGTGCACATCATCTACCACATTATTCCCAGTCCATCTACACATTATTCCCCATCATACACAACCATCTTCACACCTTTCAAGTCCTGGCTGCCACCAGTTCAAGGGATACACCAATAAGCACCTAATTCTGAGACAGATGTAAACAATTCTATGTTGCTTTCTTTTCAATCAGTCATCAGTTTAAAAATATAAACAGGAAAAATGCTCAATTAACGAAAAAGATTGAATTCCACAAATAAAAATAATAATAGAAGTTCCTCAAAAAAATGCAATTAAACACAGATAACAATGAATAGATCAATACTCACTAGTGAGCCATCTGAATGACTTTGTCTCAAAGATCCAACATCAGAACCTGGCAGATTCTTGGGAGCAGTTCCCTTATAAGCAACTTTTCTAATCTTATTCATCCATTCAACTTTGTCACCCACGCTCTCAGCCTTCAGCAGCACAGCACTGTGAGCTGTAACAAAAATAAATCTATCATAATAAATGCTAAAATATCACCGAAACAAATAGTAAAAAATTAATGAATATAAACCTTTCAAAACAGTTTTGTATGGAACTTTGCTGGTTATCTTGAACACAAGGGCTGAACTTTTAGAATCTGGTCCATTTGCCTTTTTGGAGTCTTTCAAACTTTTAACGGTTTCTTCTTCATCGGGCACCTCATCAATGTTGCACTCCTGTAGAATTGAAGTACCAGTCCTAAGATTAATTTACATTTACAAAGTTATTTTAATGATTCCAGGTACCAGATATAAACATATAATTAGATAATAAACAGACTGGAAGATAAAAAGTTGTCTATTTATCAGCTTGGTAAGAAATTTATCATGAAGAAGATAGACCAAATCCTAAATTTTGGGTTTTGACTTCCCTTGGACTTGCTAGCTCATTAATATTTTGAGTTGGAAGTTAGCTCATTATGAGTTGTTTTTAGTTCATTTATTGAACTAAAAAGGTAACTCATTATTATTTGGAGTTGGCCCTTTCTCTTCCCCATATTTCCTCTTGGCTTTTGATTTCCCGTGACTTGCCTCTTCTCCTTCCCTTTGTCTATTCATTTTCTTGTGCCGGATGTTTTCCCGTGCCTTGTCCCTTGGTTTCCCGTGGCTGGCTGTTTTCCCATGCTTTGTCCCTTGGTTTCCCGTGGCTGGCTGTTGGTTTCCTGCGCTGGGTGGTTTTCCAGTGCCTTTGCCCCTTTGGTTCTTGCGGCTGGCTGCTTGGTTCTACAGCTGGCTGCTCGGTTGTCGGTTCTATGGCTTTTCTGCTTGGTTCCAGTGGGCTTCCTTCTCTGTTTTGCTGTACCGTTTGCGGCTGCTGTGTTGTGGCTTTTGGCCTTCCATTTCCTATTTTTAATTAAGGTATTAAGTATATTTTTTGGGGCTGTTTAACTGCCTTCTTTTGCCTACATATAGAAGTTGTTTTGGATGGTTAAGAGAGGTGAAAATGCAATTTTTGGAGTAAGAAAACCTGAGGGTTTTTTGGAAAAGCTTGAGAGCTTTGTCCATTTCTTCTTCTTCCTTCTAGGACAGCTTGCGAGCTTCTCCTCTTTCATCTCGGCCTCTTATTCCTTCTTCTCTTCGCAAGATCGACATCATCAGTATCTTTCGTCTCAAGGAATGCAAGTTTAGGATTTTATGTCAAAGTTTGTATGCGTCATTAGTATGTGTTGTTTGTAAGTCCTTTTATAATAGTAAAGTTGTATTTTGTCTATTTCTTGTAATTTCTTTATCCTAGTAAGGTCATATTTTTCTAGCAAAAAAATT
>NW_021318852.1:716047-863606 GCF_001605985.2 Dendrobium catenatum
GTTTTCCCGTGCCTTTGCCCCTTTGGTTCTTGAGGCTGGCTGCTCGGTTCTGTGGCTTTTCTGCTTGGTTCCCGTGGACTTCCTTCTCTATTTTGCTGTACCGTTTGGGGCTGCTGTGTTGTGGCTTTTGGCCTTCCATTTTCTATTTTTAATTAAGGTATTAAGTAGATTTTTATGGGCTGTTTAGCTGCCTTCTTTTGCCTATATATAGAAGTTGTTTTGGATGGTTAAAATATGGTACCGTTTGGGGCTGCTGTGTTGTGGCTTTTGGCCTTCCATTTTCTATTTTTAATTAAGGTATTAAGTAGATTTTTATGGGCTGTTTAGCTGCCTTCTTTTGCCTATATATAGAAGTTGTTTTGGATGGTTAAAATATATGAAAATGCAATTTTTGGAGTAAGAAAACCAGAGGGTTTTTTGGAAAAGCTTGAGAGCTTTGTTCATTTCTTCTTCTTCCTTCTAGGAAAGCTTGCGAGCTTCTCCTCTTTCGTCTCGACCTCTTATCCCTTCTTCTCTCCGCAAGATCGACGCCATCAGTATCTTTCTTCTCAATGAATGCAGGTTTAGGATTTTATGTCAAAGTTTGTATGCGTCATTAGTATGTGTCGTTTGTAAGTCCTTTTATAATAGTAAAGTTTTATTTTGTCTATTTTGTGTAATTTTCTTTTATCCTAGGAAGTCTAGCTTTTGCTTGCAAAATTTTGGGAAGGCTTCCCAAATTTTTGCTTGCATCAAATATCATATCCAAGATCCTATATCTTGCATAATATACAGAAAATTTTCAAAATAGTCCCCAAACAATTCGTGCATGGGGAATTTAGTCCCAGAGTATCATGTTATACCAATTTAATCCTTTGACTATATAAAATTTATCCAAAATAATATCTCATATTGTAATTTTAATATAAAAATGATCTCAATTTAATCCTTTGAATTTATAAAATCATTTTGGATCAATTTTGTATAGTCGAGAGAGTAAATTAGAGCAACATTATACTCTAAAACCAAAATGACTATATACAAATAATTGGAGGACTAATTTGAAATTTAACCCTTGTAATATATATTAAAAAATAATAAAAGTGATTTAACTAACTAAAGTTTTCTTCCAGCATAATATCACTCGAAAGTCATAACAACCTTTTATGAAGTTCAAATAAAAACTCTATACCATTGAGCTTCTTATGGCAGTACAACAAGAAAAAAATTGATCACAACTGCTACAAGAGCAAGGAAGAGGATGAAGACTACTTGGGATTTGAGATCAAAGTAAATGCTTTCAATTAAATTTATTAACAAAATCAAACAATGCTTAACTCCGACCCAGCCACCCACTCACCTGCAAACACATGCAGGAGGCACATGCAAGCATGCATGGCGTGTTGACAAGAAACAACAAATATGTTGAATATCACATCGCATCATATTTGCATGCCAAATGCAAAAAGAGAGAGAACAGAGAGAAAGAAAATAGAAAAAAGCAGGGAGAAAGAGAAAGAGAATGTACATTATCATAGTACTGCAGGTTATAGCATGCCATAGTGTGAATTTGTAGCATCCATGCACTGAGTAAGAAAGTCTAAACACAGATCATACCTCCAAAGTGATGACACCACGAAAGTGTCTCTCCTCTTGCTTCTTGGTGTATCCAAGCTAATCAGAAATGAAGACCAAATGCATTATTTCCAAGCTTAAAATTTCAAATTAGAACAATAAGCATTTTCAGCACTAACTTTCAATATCAAAATGAGCAAGAGGACACTAACCTTACCACTCTTCTCATTTAAAACAAACCAACGTCTACTCCAGCCGTTTGTCTTTGCACTTTTTTTCAATAAGAAACCTGCAAGAATAAGAAAAAAGCATCATAACGATGTCATGAGCAATAAATATACTATTTATAACAATATCAGTTCGGAAAACAACATGTCAGTGATGTCCTAAAGTTCAAAGTTTTGTGCTATACAGGTTAACAAATCAAGTTTTAACAAGTTCTGGTGCCTCTTTCAGAGTCATTAACAGCATGCTCAGAATAAACAGAGATGCCATTTCTGTAAACCTGTTACATGCCACAATAAACTAGTTGCGGTTTCCACCAGGATTAGATTTGAAAGTTATAATGGCTATCAGAAATTTTATCCATCACAGCACCGCTTACAGCCACAAGAATAATCACAAACAAACCAGCATATAATCATTCGTGGTTTCCATTTCCTGAGGTTATATTGTATACTTAACTTTCAAATTTAGTTTTGAACATGCTTACTCATAAAGCCACAAATTTGTAACAAAAAAGGGTCACATAAATGATATATCAGACTTGGACAAGCCAACAAACTATCTTTTTACTTATTTTTCTTTTTATGGCATGAACAGCCAAATAAAACGATTTTTCAGACTAAATGAAAAAATTCAAGTTAAGCAAATATACCAGCGGTTATCTCTCCACCAGGCCCAGCAACCTGCAAATTTGAACCGTCTTTTGCATCTTTATCTTTTTCTGAGTTGGACTTCTCTTTCATTGACTTCAAGTTACCACCTGATTGTTGGTGTCCAGGTTGAGGACTTGCTGCCTAATATACGAATAAATAATAATGTTTCAAAACGAAACACCAAAAAATTAAAAAACACACACTCAAAAACCAAATAAGCAGCAAATTAATCAGGTCACTGTTCATATAGTGTATCAAATGACATAAATGTACAGATCAAATAATGCATGTGTCAAAACGAAAGGGAAACACCCACTCTGTTTAGAATAGCCTGTTCAGCCTCATGTGCCTTCTTAGAAGATCGGCTCTTGTGTTCTTCTTCGCGCCGTTGTCTATCCATCCTGCTCACACATATACGCATCAAAGGGAGCATGCAACCAATTCAAACAGAGGAAAGTTCGTAGTTAAAAGGAAACAAGTAATCTGAATAGTTTACTTAAGGACTAAATAACTTGAGGTAAGTCATGCATACCAATAACATCTTAAGCATATTGAATTTGTTTAACACAACCAAACAGCATAACACACCAAGTTAATGGCTCTAAAAATCTCAGTACGACAAATTGTCCAACTACAAGAACTAAGAACCATAAACAAAAGGGAGCAACTTCAAAGCAATTGTTTAGAAAATAACAGAGTATATAGCACCAAAATGATTTCCAGATCTGATAAAATGCATTTTCTGCAACTGAAGCAAACTACCTTCTCTGCAATAAGCGGATAAAGTGTTGAGGAGGAACAAATGCACGCTCCATATCAACTAGTGCGACAACCATTTTTTTTGCCTCATTTCTGAAATTTTCTAGAGCATTTGTTGCAATTGCAATGACCTTCCCAAAAGAGCAGCATAAATTAAAAAGAAACCACCATAACCTATAAATGTTAAAAATGAACTTGAGAAAGAGAAATAAACATAAACAATAATAACCTCCCGCTTGAATGGAGGGTATCTTCCAAGTCCTGGTGTGGCATTTGCAGCTGCAGAAACTATTTCTATCAAAACACGGTGAACCTGCCCGCCAAAGTCACATTGCAAAATGAAGAAAAAGAAAATAATGAAACAAAAAAATTTAGAAAAATTTAAACAAATGGATAAAATCATATGCTTCGAACTCACCTCCTCCACACAAAGACGCGAAGGTTCTTTCGCAAGTTCTAGAACTCCCTTAATTAACGACCTTAAACCTTTCTCCGGAGAAATAAGATATGGTTGATAACCATCAGCTTCTAGCACAACCTAAAATGTAAAATAAAGTAGAAAACAAAAATCAGGAATAACATTATGGCGGCATGTAATCAGAATGAAAAAGGAAGTAATTTTACATTACCCTCTTAACATTGTTTATGTCAAAGTGCTTGTCCAGTGGAAGCTGTTTGATCTTGTTAGGAAAGTTTCCTTCAAAACTTGCAACAACTTTCCAACCCCCTCCCTATTTAGCAATTAAAGAGACATCAAATATCATCGGTAAATTTCAGAACTGAACTAAAAATAGCAAATTCCAGTGCTGCTGCTTTTATTATATGATAAATTATTCGATGCTACACCAAGATCTCATATAATCCTATCCGCATCCATCATACTTGCTCATGAATACAAAGGTTCACTGCTTCTACCCTGTCATTGTCGTAAATTTTCACCTCTCTGCATGCCACCTCCCCCCGGCTCCATTTTTCCTCTTCTTACCTATGACTTACTTTTTCCACAACCCCTTATCCTTTTTCTCCTTTTCTTGCTCTCCCTTGTATTCGTCCTTATAATTCAAATTTATACTTTGGACTGCACCGAGCTCACCCACCACCTCAAGAAATTCCCATTTTATACAATTCTCCCTTCGTTCATTCTGCTCCTGATGGGGACATCAGCAGCGATTTCGACACATGTACCTTTAGGAGATGCCGGAGATCGACGACCACGATCATGATCTGTATTTTCATCATTTTATGTAGTAGTTTATTTTTATCCCCCCCAAAACCCCAAAAAAAAAAAAACATATTTTGCAAGTCTCTTCTAACTCCTACTTAAATCCTCGTGATTGATCTCACTACCTCTTTCTACCGTCCCAACCCACTCTATTTGATTTTTTTTTCAAATGGTTAACTCCTTAATCTCCATTTCTAGTGGTCTATAATTCTCCTTGTGTTCATTCCACTCCCTCTCTCAAACCAGTCTATCACCCTTTCCCTTGTTAGATTTTACTACCTCTACATGCCTCATAACTCCCTCCCCCAAATTTATTTTGCATGTCTCTTCTAACCCATCCTCTTTTAATCCTCTTGATTCACCTCACTACATAGTTCTACCTACACAATCCACTCTCTATTTTTTTCTTTCCAATTGGCTAATCCCTTCCATCTCCATTTCCACCATGGTTTAAAGGATCGCCGAAAATTAATCTAAAATGTTATTTCCTATCAATTTAGGGATAAACGACCTTAAAAATCTTCTTTTTTTCTATCATAAAACTAAACAATTTTGATCAAGTTTTGCCTTATAAAGAACAGACTCTGCCCATTTCGAGCCCATAATAGTGTCCCACCATCATTATGATAAATCATTCAAGAAAATTAAATGAAAATGAACTAGATAAGCATCAAATTTGGGATTACATAAACATATAGCAAACTCATTCCTTTGAACCATGCAAATCTCACGTAGTTGTATCATGAAATAATTTATATAAATATTTTACAACGTGATTTCTCCAATATTATGATCCAATCATGTGCTCAAGGATGTGATAAAATACAATCATTTTGGCTAAGTCAACTTAATAGAGATTTTAGCTAAACATAATGTAAAAAATGAAGTGGTAGCAATGAGAGTGTATTGAACAATAAAAAATAAAAATTATGACTAGTTTATACACTATATAATATTTAAATATTATATTATATATAATTCTTTTCCACGAATATTTTATGTAATTCTTTATTTAAAAGATTATACATAATTAAATAATCATAACCTCTTTTTTTAATTTTAAATAAATTTTAAAACTATATTTAATGAATGATATTTAAAATAATTATTTCTTACATAAAAAGATGAAACCAAAAGCAAAATAAACACTAAAATTGATATTTCTAACATAAAATTGACACTAACTAAAAAAGATGAAACCAAATGCAGTTTGTTAAGTTAGTGGATATTAACTTTTACTGATTAAAATTGATATTAATTTTGGATATACCTAGTAGCATTTATAATTCTTCATGCTCTCCTGAGTATTAACATATTGTTTTATTTAGATATATTATATTAATGTACTATCCATACCCTCAAATTATGTCAGCGTCCTACTTTTTTGGAACTAGTCATACCCTTGGACAAATGTTATTTGGGAGCTCATTTCACTTGTTGTAACATCAATTCATTGGTTTTTATCATTCAAGCAACCTCCTTTCTCTTCTTGGTTAAGCTTAGCAACGCAACAAGAAATGGACTATCTAATGAAGGGGTGCAATTTCTCTTGTACAAAGAAGAGTTGGTGCATAATATGAGCCAAGGTGGGGTTGTTCATCCACTGCTTTGAACGCCAAATCTCAATGGTATAGGAGCAATTTTATTACAATAACTATATCATTTAGTTTTGCATGCAATTATTTGCATTTATTGACGTAGAACTTAGAAAATATGTAACACATAAAATTGCATAATTATGGACCACATAATCTGTTTGTTGCATATAGGCAAGTACCTACTGCCAAAAAAGCTATTAGTAGTGATATATTCAAGCTACAACAATACAGTTAATGCTTCTTTTAAGTTACTGAAGAGTTTTTATAAAACAAATGTGGTCCGTTTTGCAACAGAAAGTTCCATAACTAGTATATTAATTATTATCATGATTATCTTTATCTAAACTAGTTAATGTTTAGTATGTTGAATACGAGTATGATTGAAATATCAGTGCAAGTTTGATACACTAACCTCACCAGAGGTAATATGCAGGAGAAAATTGTCCTCAAACTCACGACAAAGCTCCAAAGCAATGGCCCTGGTTCCTTCAGAGGTATGAACCATTTGTTCACCAAGCCTAAACAGTTCATCATGAACTAACTGTGACTTACTCTGGAGCCTGCAATATTCATGGAAGTGAATCCATATCAAACCTATTCAAATTAAAGTACTTATAGCACAAAAAACTAGCAACAATTACATAAAGCAAGGTCCAAAAATTCAGGAACAGCACGTTACTGGTTACTGACATCAGATAGATATTTGGTAAGTAACAAAAAGTATAATGCTCACAAGCTATTTAAAGCGGCCAAAAAAGAAACTTTACTGAATAAATATGCATATGGAAATGCCTGTTTCCCAGACTTTGAAAAAAAGGCATCTTTTCATATATGTTTAACTTGGATGACAACAGTTTGTTACAACAAAAAATTTATGAATATAAAAAATCAAGCCCAAAAGAACAACAAAAAAAAAACATTAATAATTCTTTCTAATAAACCAACACAACTATACAATTCCAGACTCCTGATTTTCTTAGTTGACACAGAATTATGATCAACATATCCAATTTGGTGCAGGTGAATTGGCACCGTTGCAGTACAAAATAAACTTCAACGGTTATTACTTATGATTCTCTTCAAAGCAAAGCTCTGCCAGATTGCTTTGATACTACAAGCTTGAAGCTTTTAATTTATGTGAAGTGTATGATTATAATTCTATAGCCGACCCCATATAGTGGGATAAAGGCTCTATTGTTGTTGTAAGAATATAATTCTGAAACTTATGCTCACTTCTTTGAATGAGAAAGATAAAGGCATACATTTCAATGTGTTTATAGGGAATCCATCACATCCCTACCTCGTGATCTGCTTTACTATGGGACATGAATACCATTTCTTTCATTTCATAATATTTCTCTAAAGTAAATTTCTATTTTGGTAAAAGGATCGTTGACTCCACTAACAAAAACTTTTTTAGGATCGGAGTTATGAGAACTAAAATATGTATATATCATAGAAAAACAAATACAAGAATTTTAGCCCATTTGGACAATATGAAATGCAGTTTTCCATTAGATTAAAAAATAAGAGGAAAGCTTATCATTCTTTTAATTTTCTTCACATATATAGAGTTGACACATAGATCAAATACTTTATAACATCATTTCAAACTATTCTCATATTCTATCTTAGATGGGCTGTAGTTTGATTTGAACTTTATTCAATGACATATCAATGATAATCAAATATTACTTCTATAAATATGGTTTTGTGGATCTCATTATTTTACTTATAATTAAGCAAAAATATTAGAATCCCTCGCATCTTTTTTATTGATTACAAAATCTTATTACATATTTGGAATTCTATTAAAAGTATGTAAATATAACTTCATGAAGATTAGGATTCAGGTCTCATTGCTTATGCTTCACTTGGTTAGGGGTCACTTCACTTTGGGTTCTAAACATTGATAAATAAAAATCTTTAATGTGTTCACTGCATGATCAGAAAATGGACTCACCATTAATGATAGGATAGGGTTGGCAATCTACTTGAAGCTCACTTGAATTTTGAATCAATTCAGAATTAAATCAACATATTTCAAGTTGATTATCAATCTTAAAAAAATTAACTCAAAATTTTTCAAGTCAAGTTTGAGCCTATTATGTCTTACTCGAATTTGATTCAAGTTGACTAAAATATTATTTACACATCTAAGTTTACATACCATTTAATAATTAAAATTCATGTTTATCTAATGGTTAAGCTGTGAGGGTTTGAGCCTTCTACTTCTGCATCTTTGTTTTTAATATTTATAGCATTGTCCCCTTCTCATACATGTTGGATTTGATCCAACGATTCAGCTTCTTAAAGAAGGGGCTAAAGACTCTTAAACTCTAGAAAAGAGAAGAACTCAACTCCAATATTCGCCACTTATTTATCAACCTATAAATACTAATTATCCCCCCTTTTTCCCACTGCCTTTACGATGAAGAATTAACAATCGCTCATCTTATTTATCTAGACCTCAAGGAAAACTCTTTGATTCTCCTTTTTCACCAAGGTTCCTTGCCATAATTTTCTTCCACCTTCCCACACAATAGCGAGCAAAAAGAGAAAAGGATAATACCTCATCTTTCAATATAGTAGACTTCTCACATTTTTTTAACTTTCTCATGCTTTTTCACCTATTTCCCTCTCTCAATCTCTAGTCTGTAATTTGGCCTATCTTGGTCTCTAGTATTTTTCAAAAGAGGCAATAAAAGAGATCATGCATGTATTGTTAGCCAATTATCCTTAATAGAGGTTCTTTCTTAATCTATTATTCAATCTTCCTCCTATTTATGATGTTTCTTAATATTTAACAAAGGTTTTAAGAGCTACATGTTTGTTTTATATATTTCTTAGATGAAATCTTGTATTTTTATTTAGATTGTTAGATTAACACATGCAGTAAAGCCTTATTATGATCTTATTATTTTTGTGGGTATTATGCAAAGAAAGGAAGGTCTTGACTCTTGATTAAGAAATGCTGCTTAGAATGTTATATTCCTAGAGTGTTATATTTCTTTACAATGTAATAATTCTATCAATCAATTTATTTGTAGACATGCTTATTGTATAACCTTCCCTAAAGATACTTAAGAAGAGTGATCATGATCTTAAGACTACTGCACTTAATATGATCATGCATAAGCTTTGTGATTATATCTTGTGTTGAACTTTCTTCTGTTGATCCAGATATTACTTATCTATTATCTTGTTTGCTTTAGGTTGTGCTCAATAATGAGTTGATAGTAGGATAAGATGATAATCTGCAAAGGCAGGAGTTTGGACCAATGACGTATGGGAGGCCCACATTACATATGCAATACGCCTGATTTTACATGAGTTAGTTGTTAGTTCTAACGTTTTACAGATAATATAATTGATCACTTGATTACACTCGTAAACATAAAATGCTTGTTAGCAATAATCCATAATTTTCGGTATTCTATCCAGCTACTTGCAGTGCATAGTTTCAGTATTTTATCCATGTTGTTTTTCCATCCAAATGTTTTCCTATGCAGGTTTAATTTATCTTATACAGATACAATACTTGTTTTCCTATACAGCTGTAATCCCTGCCTGTACATTATACATATAAATACTTGCTAATCCTTATTGTGTAACTTGATTATATGTAGATAAAACATTTGACCTCGTTTATTTATTCTTGTTTCCATGATTAGGTTATTGCAATCTTACAGATACATAATTGATTATTGCTATATTAGCTTATTATCATATTAAGTAATCAAGTATTGAATGGAGAATCTAATGAATCGACAATTACACTGAGCTAGCTCACTATTTAATCCCTATCCTTGCATCACTTCCAGTACAATTGCGATTGAATATATATAGATATATGTGAGCTACCTCGGTGTAATTACTCAGTTATTGAATTCTTGCCTTGATTCTCAATTTAAGGTGTTTTCCTAAGGAGTTACACATTACATGCTATTTCACTTGGTTCTTGAGTTTTGACTTTTACCAGGAAAGATTGAAATGTGGAGACCTTTGTTGGTTACCTGGAGATAACACTGAACATTATAGTTGTTATAATCTAATCATGCTAAGATTTTAAGATTTAGTATATCAGCATGTAATTTAATTATTAATGTTTATATATTTTGTATAAACAATTTTTTTCTGGCCAGTTGAAATAAAGATTTAGGCCATTGCCATATCAGGAATTGGAGAGTTTGGACTTCAGGATTTGGTTACCTTTTGGTAGTGTGAAGCCAGAAGAGACTGTCTTCAAGTTGTCTTTAAAAGATAGCTGTTCGTAATGTTGAATTCATGCATATTTTAAGTCATTAATTTTTATTTGATTTTAAAAGGGTAGCTAAGATCATAAAGATTATGTCAGCACGTATTGTGGTTTAATTCTGAAATTTGAAATAAATTTTTGCATTGTGTTAGTTTAAGAATTGATTTAAAGTTTACGCTAATTACTTGTTATCTAGAGTTTATCAATCATCATATATCAATGCTAGACATTTCAAGTCATTCTAGTTCACTCAAAATGCTTTCAAGTGACTCGAATTTGGCTCCATTAGAATTTTCCATCTCAAATCGGTATATTTTGAGTGAGACAACTCAAATAACTCTTCGATTATGAGTATAGCTAAGCTTGATCATTCCAAATTAGAGTTAGGTTTGACTTTTTCTCAAACTGAACTCCATGTCACCATTAGAAAATATATGACTATCTTTTATTTAAAAAACATATTTACATAAGCATAATCCAACATAATAAGCATGTATGCATTCCAGGGCTCAATGTTTTTGGATTCAAATATAGTACCCTTATCTATACTCCATGGATACATCAATCATATTGATCAATCAAAAACGCCGCAACGCTCGCATTTCACACAGCATCATATTCTCAACAGTACGAAACTCAAGTTGTGAAGAAGAATGGCTCAATCAAACCCCCCCATTGCAGCCAAACATTGTGTGCAATTTAATTCCTTCAAAAGAATCTCCTCCAATTCAATGCCGCTCAAATAACTCCCCTCCTATCTATCACATCAGTGCATTTGCACACGATATATATAGATCTCTATTCATCAATGAAAATCATCATCTCTCTCATCCTGCACCCATCCATGCCTCTTTCTTGAACTTCTACACCGTTTTGTACCTGCAATTGTGCAAGTCCCAAATCTCCCTCTCTAAATGTTCTCTCTGAGCCAATCCAAGCCTCTCGCTCACACTCTTACTGTAGCACGAATACCTCATATCTCGTCAATCCTAGAGAAGCCCACAAGCTACTCCTGCCCTTGCATCTCTCACTTGAATCTATTGGTCTCGCATTATTGTGAAAATTCTTCTCCTTCTCTAGCTAATGTACCTAGCCTTTCACCACCGTAGCTATGATTACACCAACTTCAAGATCGCATTGCACTCGTGACCTTCCTCCTTCAATTTATTCACTTCTATAGTCAATTGGAAATCCCATGACCAGCAAGCTTCCTCAGCTCATGATAACTTCAAGACAAGTAAAATTCTCATCTCAGCCTCTCCATACGATTTTGCATTAGATAAATCCCCTTGCACACAAATGCAGGAAAAGAATTGAGCCGTTCATCTTTAATCTGATTAATATGACAATTGTGCTATAAAAATTCGATCAAGCTGAACATTAAATATCAATACGTCATCAGGCTAGAGTTTCACCTCCATTTATTGATCTTTGATCCCGGTTCAGGGAGATGAATCCTCACATTTGGCGGCCATGCTTAACCAAAGCCTGGTGATTAATTCGTTACTATAAAGTAGTGTTTAGTATGATTGTTGCATGGCTTCAGCATTGCCAACATGCCCAATATCTCCATTCGAAGGTATACAGTCCATTGTAATCAATGTTGAAACCACCGACCACAACGAGAACATTTCAGTGGAATGCTTGACCAATAATTCATTCTAAGAACTTAATAAGATAAAACATATAGAAATCATAAATTTTTTGCATAAAAAATTAATGCCATCATAATTAAAATATTTGATTTTTTTTTAGCATAGATCTATGATTTAACTTTAAGTCAGTTCAATTATGCCACAGCATAAAAAGTTCAAACACGCGAAATATTTTTAAACAACACTTAATATCAAATATGTGTTTACATATTGACAGTCGTGCTAAAATTTTAAGAAGCATGACATAAGATGTTTATGAATTAAAGAATTCTTAAAGCAGCTCGCACATCTTTAGATAATGTACAAGGGATCACAATTCAAGCATTGCTGTGATAGAAATGCATGAAAATGCAGATAGGCGTGCTGGTGCATCAAAAGAGGGGTTGAGTATAACTCATCACAGATATACTCAAATGACATAAAATTACTATGGACCTTCTTGCATGATTATAATGGTTCACAGGCATCCGAGTGATTCAAATGATCATGAAAACCCTTTCAGAATCATTATAATCTTGGATTGATCTAGCATATTGGCTAAAAACCCGAGCCTATTTTTTATTGATTCCTAGTTGATCTAAGCGTCTTGGTGAGTTGTCACCACCAGGTTGCCAGCCTAAAATACAAGGTTGTAAGATTTAGCCAACACAAAGTCACTTTCATTATTGTTGAAACAAGTGAGCCTGAACTATTTTTTAGATTTTGATGATTTCAAACATTATTAGATAAATCAATCAATGTTCAATGTTGTGTCCAGGTTACTTTATTAGGCTAACATTTCATTTCACGACATATGAAATAAAGTTGCATAAAACATATACGAAGCTAAATCAGAAAGAAAAAAAATGAGCTCAAAAAGTGCATAAATGGGATTTGTCAAATTCGTATAATATGTCTGTATTTTTTCTTTCGTAAGTCGTTGTTCGTTTAGGTGTATGATGAAAAGACAACAAAGCACACATTCACGAGTGGGGATCAAAATTGACCACTTGATTTATATAGTAAATTGTACTTTACGAATTTGATCGTACTGTACAAACAGTTATGACACCAATTAAATTAAGTGCTATATAAAAATTAATAAAATTTGAAATCAGATAATTAATCATATTGTACTATCTTGATCATATAATACAATCAAGCAAAACTCAATTTACAGGAATTCTCTCATAATGAACTAATTGGATAGTATGAACTTCTAAAATTAAAATTTAGGGTTTGCTTTAAATAAAAAAATTATGTTTTTGAACCGAAGAGAAGTGACGTAAGATATTCAACAAAGATGGGTTTTTTATATGGGTTATTAGGTAATTTGTCCCCTCCACCTTATTTTTTGCCTTAGCGGACAGCTTTTCACGTGCCAATTAAATTGCGAGCCCACTGTCCAACCGCTTCTTCGTGCGTTCCATTCGCTCCACAGCCCTTCCATCGTCTGAAGTTCGAAGCTCGATTGCTCGAAGGAATAAATAGTGTTTGTCGCTTCGTGCACACTGTAGCTCTTCTTTCCCTTATCCCTTATCGTCTTCTAAGTAATTTCTTTTTTTTTTTGCACTGCATTTCTTCCCGGTAGTTTCTTCGTGCACACTATAATTCTTCTTTCCTTCTCCTTTCCTGCTCTCCGCAACCCATAAGATGAAAACTCTTATGATATTTTCAGTTATAATTGCAGGTTTCATGCAAACTATTTCACTTATGATAAATTTTGATTTCATCTTCATGGTTATTAATCCATCAATTTAATCTAAGGTTTATGATACCAGTGAGCTCAAAGCAGCATGAAAAATGTTCATATTTCACAATACATATGTATGAATTACAGGCTTTAAGTTTCTGTATTTATACAGCCTGCAAAAGCTCAACTTGAAAAAGTTCCAATTTTTTGCTTTTTATTCTTCGTGCTGTCGATCAAAAGTATTTTTCTCTTCTTCTTACTGTTGATTTTTCAATTTAAAACAGAAGAATCAAAGGCCTGCTATATTTAAAGAGCAATTAAAATAAATAAATAAAATTAGTTCAAGCCAATATATATAAGTTTGTATTAGACTCGATCAAAAACTCAAAACAATTAAGTCAGAAAAAACTTGCATGATTATTTTAAAGTGTGATGGTTGATTTTAATAGTTTGAAATTATAAAATAATCCTCATCTTTCTAGATGGATCATTTTTTAATACATGTGAGTAATTAATGATTTGTCAAATATGACGTGTTGTGCTATGGTATATTGAATTAAACACTTTTTATAGAGGTGTTTAAAAATTTTTTATGGTTGATTGAAAGGAAAAGCAAGACCCCCCCTCTAAAAAATCAAGGTTGATTCTACCCCTGCAAAGAAATATTGGGCGAGTTGAATATTTGGGGGTGTCTGCGAAAGCTCAAGGGCTTCAGTAACAACAATAACAAAAACTTATCCAGTAAAAAGTAGGTTAAAAACTACAATCGAGGAAAAAGTAAAAATCTAGGAAAAAACAAAGTGGAACACACAAAAGTGAAGTGAAATCAACATTTAGTACCTTAATTGACAAAAAAATGAAAAATAAACCCAAATTCCCATTCCAAGCCAACCAAATTAGGAAGAGAGGATAAGAGAGCCCATATGCTTCAAGAGAAAGTAACTAAACAAATACTCATCTAAAAAAGAGTGCACTGCAAAGATCTTTTGGCATTCACTCAAGTTGGTTCTTCAATTGTCAAAGCTCATTGTCGGGAGCAAGCAAACAAGTTCAAAGACACAATTTATTGTCCATGCCATCGAATCATCTATTATCTGATAGAGGATTGTTATTTCTTCATTAATTGGCAATCAAAGAGCTACCAAATTGTGAGCTCATTCATTCTAATAGCATATATTCCATTCAAAAAAAATAAAAATAAAGACTAATGTCATCTAAATTTCCAGTCCAAGATGCATGAGATGACCATGAAAAAGCCTAGTCAAAGAGAGAGGAGGATGGGAACTTCTTTAAATCAACGAAGGTCAAACATATGATCAAAATGATATAAGCGATAGTGGTGGTTCGATGCAAAAGTTCCATTGAGAGGGAACTAAACCCAAAGGTCATTTCTCAATGAAGTCACCCATTGAAAATTCCTTGCCATATGAGACAAAATTTTTATATAGCTTCAAAAATCAAGGGGAAGTTAATTTTGAATTTTTTTCAATCCTCAAATATCAAAATTAAGATTGAGAAAGCCAAACATTGAGATGTAGAAACTCATTGACTCCCTTGATGAATATGAGCAATAACTCTGACGGTCACTCAAGTTAAAAGTATAAAAGCACAATCTCAAACTTGATCTAGAATCAATTGGGGTAGAAGGCACACATCCAAAATGACCTACATAGTCATAAAATATTGTGGTGAGTAAAGCTCAAAAGAGTGACAAAGCCTCTGGCACCTCCCACAAATCTAAGCAATAAGACCCTCAAGATAAAGCTCTCTTAACCTCCAAACAAGTAGTGCTACATTACGTCACCCTCGATTGGCTTTGAGGAAAAACTTCATTCCCCATTTAAGAAATAAAAGGATAACCAAAGGATAGTCACCAAAAAAATGTTCCTAACTTAATCGCAGCTCAAATGACTCTAATGATTCAAAAGAAAAAGCATGTTCACTCGGAGGGCATTCCTATTCAGCGTAATATGATCATTAAAACAAATAAGCGGTTACAACAGCGTCAACAAAGGGAAACATTGCACCCACCTAGCAATTATAAGGCAAGTTTATGAGAGTGATGTATACAACCATTTCTGCTAAGGTGGTGGCTCAATGGTTGCTTAAAAGATGGAAGCATTGACTTTTCATTGGGGCTTATAAATAGATACACCAATCCAAAGGTCAAGGGAAGACTCTCTAAACTCAAACCTTCTAGAGCAAACTAAGAAACATGAAGCCTATAAAATAACTACCTAGCTCACTTGACCTTGTAAATAAACAAGGTATATATTAGTTTGCATGGCTTCATTTTCTTTCTTTCCCCTATTTTATATTCTCTTTGCATATATTTTATTTCTCTCTCCATCACTTTGCTCCAATTGAAAGGCTAATAAAAATCTTCCTCATTTCTCTCTCTACACATTTTTGGTCCAGCTCTTAAACCTATGTAATCTCGAGTAGCTTCATAACCAAGAAAACAATGAGCAAAATATAATTCTAAAAAGTGTTTGCATACTCAAAAATCATACTTACACATGTTATCACTTACTAATGAATTTCACCCATCCCTAGAATATAATGAATGAAATAACAAAATTACATATATTCAAGATGCCTTAAATCAAATCATTAACAAACAAATGGAGGAAATTATAATAACATTCATAGAAATAGCGGAAATGCAACAAAGCAAAGAATATGGTTTAAAAACTTCAAAAAAATGCAAAAAAGTTGAGACGCTTCTTAAAGTGGATGATTAAGATAAAGAAACCTGGTTATTGATATAAGTGATCAGAAGGCAGGTGTTCCTTTGAAGGTCATGTCTTTTGACATATAACATAGTTACAATGATCTCCTACTTCACCTCAACCAAAAAAAAATCTAAAAAGCAATAACTGATCCCAAAAGAAATGCATCTAGTGTGATAGATGAGATAACATTTGTGCATTAGAAACACAACTGAGTAGCTTGTAAGAAAGTCTAGGAGTCCAGAGGGAGGAGGTGGAAAAAAGGATGATGAGAAGATGTACCCGGAAAGTAGATTTGGAAGCCTGAGCTTCATTCGACTACGTATCTGCTTGGCAAGGGTATCCACCAAAGCTACTCTACCAAGTTTGTTTTGAGGAGCACCAGTTAGTATAGATCTTAAACTCTCGCTCTCAGCTCGCCAAGCTGTTTCAAGTGAATTTTCTGAGCCTACAGATCCAGCCTGTGATGAAGCAATAGAAACGGACTGCCCAATTAGAGCAACCCATGGAATCTCAGATGCTTTTGGTGGACCCTGGCTAAGTAGAAGGGCCTGAGTAGCAGCAAGAGCTTTCTGATCTCCAGCAGCTTGATCAATCTTACTAATAACACCAACTGTTCTGGTTGCTGTCAAAAATAATAATAGAAGATATAATCAAAACATCAAATATCAAAGCCAAGTAGGAAATCAAAAATAAATACAAACCCTCTGCATCAAATTCCTTAGCTAGTCTGAGAGCTCTAGAGGAAGAAATTTCAGATGCTTGGGCAGCCGGAATAACCACCAATAGAATTGCATCATTACGTGCTGCATAATCACTCACCTAGAACCATTTAACACCAAGCACCAAAAGAACATTATGTAAGAAAAATGCAGGTACAATTTCTTAAGAAGATACCTAGAATGGTTCTAGGTGAAGAAATTTCAGATGCTTGAGCAGCCGGAATAACCACCAATAAAATTGCATCATTACGTGCCGCATAATCACTCACCTAGAACCATTTAACACCAAGCACCAAAAGAACAATATGCAAGAAAAATGCAGGTACAATTTCTTAAGAAGATACCTAGAATGTAACATGAAACATGCCTAGCATATCCACCAAATATAACAAGAAAAAACACTGTAAAAATATAAATAAAAAGCAAATTAATCTTTTTTTTTTCTTTTTGAGCAATTGATGACAGAACCAACAATCAGATTATACTTTATTTGTTCCAAATTTAAACACACTACTTAACTACGGATACAGATATAAACAACAACCCACCTAAACGAATTAGAAAAAAAAAAGGCAAAAGAAGATACCCACCATAGACTCGTCCATTGCCCGTTGGTCTAATCCAGGTAGATCTACTAATTTCAATGGAGGAGCTGAAATGAAAAAAAAGGTATAGTTTAGCGTCAACAATGTAAAAGCATAAGAGCCATTAAAAGAAAAAATTATTTACTTTCACCATAAATTCATGTAATTCAAACAAAATAAATGCCAAAGTGCTAGGAAACACTTGTAGATCTCAAGTATTTCCTATCAATATTCGGAAAACTGCGAGAATTCTCCACACAAAACCACGAAACAGTAGATAATTTGTATTATTTGATGAAAGGGAAACAGAAAATAACAAGATACAATTGATACTTTATTCGAGAGGACGGTCTTTCTCTCCCAAATCTCTAGACGCTGCTAGAGCCCAAAGAAACTAAGAGATCTCAAATGTCAACCAAAGTCAAGATGTCCTAACCCTATGAAAACAAACTATTTAATACATACAATCCAAAAGGATATCTCTAAACATTCCTACATTCAAATTTCCCTCCTAACTCCCTCAAAAATCCTTCCTAAATCGCTCTGTGGGATTTGCAGTTCGGTCAGCGCGTACAGGGAGGCAGAAGAGTTCCGCCTCTGTCCGTCTGAGACGGTACCATGTGGACCGGCTGGACTGGTCTAGTAATACTCTCCTCCCAAAGTGTCACCTTGTCATCAAGGTGGAACAAAGGAAACTACGGCTAAAGCACTTGATCAATCTCTCGCTCTCATCCTTCTGGATTTGGGGATAACGATACGAATAAATATTGATAGGTGAAACTACTTCCTTCATGATGATAGCATGCTCATGTCCCCGCGGAGAAGACAACCCCTGAGGCGGCTAAGAAATCTCACTAAACTGCTGAATCAATGGTTGTACTGAAAGAGGACTGATCCCCTCCGATCTATGTAGTTCCATCAGATAACCTTCCCCCACCTCCTGTATGCTCATCATCTTGGTTTTAAATGATATCATGGCTTTGGTGAGCCCTGTATGTCCCCTAATCACTACCTTTCTCCCATCCACCATCAGCTCCATTATCAATGCTCCCCAATTGACCTTGATATCCCCTAAGGTATGTAGTCGCTTCATTCCTAGAATCCTAGGATGATATCAGTACTCCCTAACTCCAATGGGAGAAAACCCTCCCTCACCTGAACCCCCTGTATGGTTAACACTACTCTCCCTTACATATCCCTGACCCGTCTCCACCTTCCCTGTACCCATCATCACTCCATAATACCCTATATCCACCAATGTCACCCCCAATTAGTCCACGACTTGGTTGGAAATGAAATTATGGGTAGCCACACTATCAATTAACACTACCACCTCACTGTGTGCTATCTCTCTCTTCATCTTCATGGTATAATTTAAAGTGAATCCCACCATTGAATTTAGGGAAACCTCCATCATCTAGATGCGGCTTATCCTCCACCTCTCTCTCTCCCATACTCTTACCTCCCTCCTCAGTTTTCTCGTCATCACAGACGGTGAGAACCTGAAGAATTCGATCCCTACACTTGTGCCTCGGAGTATACTTCTCATCACATCTGAAGCATAGTCCCTTCGCCCTCTTATCTTCCATCTCCCTCTCTGTCAGTTTTTTGAAGTTCCCCCCACTTCTTCCTCCTGTTGGATTCTCCCTGAGAATCTCATTAATGTTGCCTGATGCAGGCCTCTTGGGTGCTAAGAGTGGTCGTTGTCCTATAAGTGTCTCCTTAGCTACTACACTTGATTCCCTTCTCGAGATTCTTCTGATTTTTCACCATTTGTGCTAATTTCATGGCATCTCCCAAGTCATGAGACATCATGACTTTCACCGCCACTCTAATCTCTATCTTGAGCCCCTTCATGAAGTTTTCCTCCAATGCAGTCTCTGATAATCGCTCCACTCGACTAGCTAGGTGCTCGAACCGCTTACGATAGTCTGCCACTGATCCGTCCTGCACTAGTGCAAAAAACTACTGATAGAAGTCCTTTCCCCCGTTAGTTTGGAAACATTATAATAAACAATCCTTGAATGCTCTCCAGCTCCATATAGGTCTCTTTTAATCCCTCGACTGAAACCACAACAACGCCTTCCCTCCAAACATAGGCCTGCTGCTGTCAGTTTTTCCTCATCCGTCAACCCATTGACGGCGAAATACCTCTCCACCCTATAGATTCATTCATAAGCGTCCTCCCCATCAAAAATTGGCATCTTCAGCTTCCTCACTTTTGGATCTCACCCATTTCCTCGTATTCCTCCATACTTTACCCTCTCCCAAGTGCTTTGATCTCCCCACGTCTTCTAATTTTCTCTTACATGTTCATCTTCAAACCCCTCTTCACTTTCTTCCCTCCTTTCTCCAAAATTAGCACCCCCTTACCGTAATTTCCCTCCCTTCTCTCACAACCAGTACCCTTTACTCCTTGTTCCCTATTTCTCCATCTCTCTACATACCTTCCGCATTTCTCCTCAATGATTTCTACATCGTTCTCCCTCCTACATAAATCAGAATTCCTAGTTCTTCCCATTGGTCCCTTCGCCTCCGATTCCACCATTTGGATTTGATTTTCCAATAACTTTTTCACCATCAAATGAAGATCGGAAACTGTCTTCCACAGACGAAACCTTGTATTCTACGGATGAAATTTGATCCTCCACTGTGGCTTTTATTTGGCTCATCTCTCCTTCAAAATATTCTTCCAGCGCATCTACCCTCTTAGCCGCCATCAAAATTTCTAGATTTTGATCCAAAATTCAACAAGGGTTCCTTCCACCGGATGAAATTTCACCACTGAACTTTCAAAAAATCAGCCTCTAATGGTCCTAAGACTTGCTCTGATACCAATTTGATAGGAAACACTTATAGATCTCAAGTATTTCCTATCAATCTTCAGAAAACAGCGAGAATTCTCCACAAAAATCCACACAAAATCACGAAACAGTAGAAAATTTTTATTATTTAAGGAAAGGGAAACGAAAAATACCAAGATACAATTAATCCTCTAATTGAGAGGAGGATCTCTCTCCCAAATCTCTAGACGCTGCTAGAGCCCAAAGAAACTAAAAGATCTCAAATGTCAGCCAAATTCAAGATGCCCTAACCCTAGGAAAACAAACTATTTAATACATACAATTCAAAAGGAAATCTCTAAACATTCCCTATATTCAAATTTCCGTCCCAAATCGCTCTGTAATATTTGTGGTTCAGTCGGCGCGTTCAAGGAGGCGGAAGAGTTCCGCCTCTGTACACCTTAGCTGGTCCCATGTGGACTGGCTAAACCGGTCTAACGCAAAGCTTATGAGATGAATAGTATGGAAAAAGAATAATCATCAAAAAGTTTAGTAAACGATGGAAGATGGGAAGATGAAGAAGGGAGGGGAAGGGCATAAAACAAAGAGCTTAAAGTTGTGAAGTTATCCATTAATAACCCTTAAATTAGCTATAATGAAGCTATCCACAAGTTAAAGCAACTTTAAATTCTTCAATGATGAGGCGAGGGAATCCATTGTACAAAAAAGCTTGAAAAGCTAACTTTTTCCAAAGCACAGAATTTCTCTTGTTCCTCATAGGAATATAGTCTCACATGTTGGATTTTAGCACATAAGGCAACTCCATCCTAACTCCCTCATCCCACCCTGCACAACCCCCACATCCACTCCTTTGCTACAACATTTTTTTTTCTTTTTTTTCTTTTATTACCTGAAATAAAACTATATTTGATATCTTAAATCTATGTTAGTTTTATTCTTTTATTGAATATCACATAACTCAATTTATTTTGCGGTTTAAAAGATGGAAGTGGTGTGAGACCGATAATGCTTGTAAACTAGATTGAGATGTCATTGATGTTGGGTGTGCGATTGGATGGTGATGGGCACATTTTTTTAATAATGAAAGAATTTATGAAGCATGGACAAATAAAAAATCTTTATATGTCGGTCTTGGAGTTCTATCAAACATGGATGCATGCCCTAAGACTTGTCCGAATGCAAAAAAACTGTGCCTAATTTTTTTTTTTTCTAAACTTAATGTTGAACATGGTTATCACGCGTCAACACAAACCAAACACGCATAATTTTTTTTCTAATTCAGCAAATTTCCAATACGTGTTAGTGATTATATGTACTTTCTAGGGTTTCAAACATGGACACATGCCAAAATACTTGTTTTGGAGTTGTGTCAAACATGGACACATGCCTTAAGACTTGTCAATGCAAAAAAAAAACTCTACTTAAAATATTTTTTTTAAAACTTAAAGTCGAACATGGTTGTGACGCATGTCAACATAAACCAAACACGCACTATTTTTTTCTAGTTCAGCAAATTTCTAATTCATGTTAGTGATTATATGCACTTTATAGGGTGTCAACATATTTTGTAGAAAATCTAATGTAAATATTTTTTTTCTAAACTTAAAGTCGAACATGGTTGTGTGACATGTCAACATAAACCAAACACGCACAATTTTTTCTAGTTCAGCAAATTTCCAATTCATGTTAGTGATTATATGCACTTTCTAGGGTGTCAACATTTTTTTGTAGAAAATCAAATGTTGGTATTGATAAATCAAATCAAATGATTAACGATATTGATTTGTTTTTAGCAAATTAAAACACAATATGAAATATTGAAATTTAATTGTAATTAAACAAAAATATATTTACTCTTTCATTGGTATTTAAGTTTTTTTAGAAATATATGATATTAAATTTCATTGTGTTGTTTTTTGATAAAACATATTGACTTTAGTGTTTTAATTATACTTTATATAAATAGTTTATGAAATAAAACATCATGATTATGGCATGTCAAGTCCTATTCTGTACAGTCTTGTCACTACAAGTCGTGTTGTGTTAGATTCTCGTAACAGTTTTATGCTCCATATGTTGGTTTATAATCTAGGCTTAATTAACTAATATAACAATATAGTATGCTGATAGGAGTTGACTGAGTGACATTGGTAAGAACATATATGGAATACAGTGCTTATATTGATCAGTAAATTCATATATTTTAGGTAATATGTCAGCAAATTTCCAAGGATAAAATGTCCAGAATTAACCTGTGCTGGTACGTAGCTTCAAATAGATCTCATCACCACGACCCTTTCCAGATCCCTTGCTCAGCCTATCTTGTAGAGAATGCCTAAGAGCACCTATAAACCACATATGCATGTTACGGGCGTTTTTGTTTCAAATAAAATATCCAAGAATTTCTAAAAGCATTTGGCAGGATCCTAGGATATCTCACTTGCAGAAACCTGCTGCGATTTGTTGTCAATCTGCAGAACGATGGATTTGCTGCTCAAAGAGTTATCTCTCTGCAGATCAATGCTGATTGGCGCTCTAGTTGCTCCATTTTCCCCAGTGGGCTGCGCAGGAAAAAAATCAGCCAGCCCAATGAAAAATTCTAAGCAGAAAGCAACAGCAGATTGAACGTACCAGAACGGGGTGCCCGATCAAACTATTTAAAACTGCCGACTTTCCAGCACCCTAGGGTGGGAACAGAACAAAAATAAAAAAAGCACAAATTACGCGAATCCATATGAGATAGACGTCGATGCAAGATGAGACGAACTCTTTCCCAAGGGAGATCGCTCTTCCATGAGTTAGGAAAATGAACTTACAACGTTCCCGAGCGCAACGACGTTGAGAAATGTAGAACTCCGGCGGGGGGACTTCTCATCAACGTCCTCGTCCGAAAGGAGATTAGAGGCCTGTATCATGGACTCTGATAGCTGGATGAGCTCCTCTATTGCCTCCATGGCACTCGGACGACCAGCCGGTGACTCCCACTAAGAAGAGACGGATCTATGAACAAGAAACTTATGACCGAAACAAGAGAATCCCGATCAATAGCTGGAGAAGATAACTTGATGAGGATAGGACCGCCGGATCTTGGAACTTTTCCAACAGATAGAGGAGAATGGGAGATCCAGTCCCCTTCAACTAAATTTCGATAGGAAGAGGGTGGGAATCGGGGAAAGGCATGAGAGAGCGGGAGGCTAAGGATCTTAGTCGCCGCACTTTCGGTCGGAGGAACAAGAGGGACTTCGATGGCCGCGGCGTCGAAGAATGAAAAGTTGAAACGCGAATGGGAGAAGAAAGACGAGGTGGAATTTCCGTTTCTTCCAAAAATTGGGTGAGATATGTGTCCCAATTTTTGCAGATTTAAAATTTTTGGATTTACTGTACATAGCTTTCAAAATATTAAAATATATGTATTCAATATTTAAATTTTTTTTATAAATAGTATCCTCTTCATTCTTTAGCTTCCCTCTTTTCATTGCACAGATCAAGTGAACTGTGATAATAAGATATGATGATAGCCATCATTGGGTTGAGAGGCAACAATAATCAGGATAGGTATAATGGTCACTACATGTAAAAAGAAGTTAAGCTACTCATAAAATTTCATTAAGATTAGGGTAGATTTGCCTTTATCAAGGCACATCTATACCAAAAGCAGATATACGGGCAAAGGCGATGATAGAATGGAAAGTGTCACGGAGATCGATGGGATTGACATGGCTAGAAAATATGATATTGATTGACAATAATTGCCGCGATAACTTGGAGGAGGATCTAACATGGGGGTGAGGCCGAGGTTTAGAATATGGCCAATTCTTGAGATCGAGGCAAATCGTGTAATTTTTGACAGGTCCCAGTAAGGTCAGCATACGAGATATAATGGAGTTAGTGGAATGCTAGAATAGTGAAGTTTAAATATTAAATATATAAAATTCCAAGTGTTTTGTATGTAAATCTCCATAATTTCTGGATTTACAAAGGGAAAATCAAATTTATATGCATCATATCATATATAATAGTTTAAGATTCTTGGTTTATATTTATTTATAGGAATATGCTTGAAAGCTTATTTTTCATTTAAATATCTTTACTATAAAAAAATATAGTCATTGTCCCTCGTAATCCATATCAACCTTGTCAAATTTTCAAGTTCAAAATAGTTAGCGACATCATGTCCAACTCCTTTGGTTTGAGATTAATCCTTACATCGCAATGGTGAACATGAATTGGACAAGTAGTAACCCCACTTCAGCAGCCATGGGCTAGTTTTCCTAAATTTTGAATGATGTTATTGGTATACAATTTAAGTGATCTATAATAATTCATCTGTTGTATATTATATTTGAGCAAGATATTAAAGCTCATTTTGGTGGAAACTTATGTTTCGTTTGGGACGGTTTTTTATTGCTTCTTAAAACGGAGTTTTAGTACAAAAATTTTAATTTTTGTACTAAAATTCCGTTTTAAAAAGCAATAAAAAAGTAGTCCCAAACGAAACCTTAATGTAAAAATAGATGGAGGATAGATGAAGCAGATTCGAGCAAGGTTCGATATTTATTTTAACAATGTAAAAAATATATCTTGAATAGGTTAGCATATAATTTGAACCATATTCAAACATGATTTGAATCATATTCATTTGATCTTCATTTAAATAAAATTGCTAACATATTGAAGTTTGTTCAACCATTGTTCGATCCAAGTTAGAAACGTGCTAGAAAGTTCTTCGAACAATGAGCAAATTATGTTCGAGCCATTTAGCAATCTTGTTTGAGCTTATATTTAGAACATGTATGTTCTAGAGGTGAATCAAGCATCATATTACTATGGTATACAGAGGAAAATGAAAACAAGACAAATGTGTTGGAATTACTGGAAAACCGAACAAATGATTAATAGTTCCAAGAAATATTAGCCTCGAAGATCTCATTGATATTATATACACGGTTACATAGGCATATAAATAGATTTTACGTATAGTAAAACATAATGCATGGTATCATTTTCTCGAATAAAAAAAATGACAAAATATGATATTATATTCTTCTTCAATGAGATATATTTATTAAGTTAACATCGATCTCCCATTTGTTGTCAACTGCACAAAAAAAAAGAATTAAATACAAATTATAGCAATGATAAAAATATTTATATAAGCAAGGATCATATAATAGCAAATGAAGATGATACAAATTCTATTTGTCCCACTACAGGAAATTCATCAATTACTGGCGGTCTGGACCGGCGATTCTCCAACCGCCGGTAATAACAGCGGCTTAGCAGGCGGTCTAACCAATCGTTATGTAAATTAATGCCGTCGGAAATAGCGGCGGTCCGGAAACCGCCGGTTAACCCACCGGCATTAAATCTTACCGATGCGTTACTGGCGGCCTGAACCGCCGGTGTTAAGTAAATTTATTTCCGACTGTCTAAACCGCCGGAGAGCCGCCGGAAAATGCCCTAAAATAAGCCTTCCCGAGCCTTCCATTTCATTTCATCGCCAGCTGTCTCTCTCCTATGCGACGCTCACCCTTGTCTCCTCCGCCCTCTCGCGATAGAGATGCGTCCTTCGGCCATCAACGAGGTCCCTCCAGCCGCCTAAAAGTTCCTCCAAACGAAGATATTTCCCCCACTGCAATGCTGAAGACTCTCCCCGCTCCCCGTGCGTGAAACCGGCCTTCGAGGTTTGCGTTTTTTTTATGCATTTTGTTTCCATTTTGGTTAGATTACATCAAGGATTAGCCTTAAGCCAATTTGTTTTTGCTTTAGTCATGAATGTTCTCACTAGACATTTGCGAGAGGATGTTCTTTGTTGTATGCTTTTTGTTGATGATATTCTTCTTGTTGATAAGACTAGAGAGGGAGTTGATGGTAAACTTGAATTATGGAGGTCAACCATAGAGTCTAAAGGTTTTCACTTGAGTAGATCTAAAAATAAATATATGAAGTGTAATTTTAATAGTAATAGACCTAGTGAGTGGTTTGTGACTTTGGACGATCAAGTCATTAATAAAAGTACACGCTTTAGATATCTTGGACTATTGTTCAGAGTTATGGTGAAATAGAAGGGGATATTATCAGCAGAGTTCAAGTTGGATGGTTGAAATGGAGGAATGAATCGGGCTTGTTGTGTGATAGAAAAGTCCCCCTCAAACTTAAGAGAAAAATCTATAAAATGGCGGTTGAATGGCCGATACGCCGCCGGTACAAAACCGGCGGTCACCGGTGCTTTGACCGCCGGAACCTAACCGGCGGTATAAACCGCCGAAAAAGGTTTCCGGCACCGTTTTTATCGGCGGTTTTTGAACCGCCGACAAGCCGCCGGTGTTTTTCAAAACCACCGAAAAACTAATGGTAACTGCTGGAACAAACCGTCAGTAATGAGTGATTTTCCTGTAATGTCCAACACATTCTGTTGATCCACTAAAAACTAATTTAATAGTTGATGATGGATATTCCATTAACTTACAAGATACATAAAATGGTGGCTTCATAGATTCTTTATTACAAGAGTATTCAATAGATATCATAACCTCGCTATGTGATGCTTCTCAAATTAATAAACAACTAAATTTTAATTCTTCGTATATCTTGGGGTTGAAAATAATAACTCATAATGTGGACAACACATGACTAACTTTTATCCTATAAAGGTAGTGCCTAAAAATAACTCTAATTCAATGTATATTGATCAAATATTCTTATGTCTCCTCAATATATGTAGAAGTTGGACAATTTTTTTAGAGTAAATAATATTTGCAGAAGTTATATTTATATGCAATAAAGAAATTTTTTCAATTTAAGGTGGAGAAATAAGGAAAAGGCAATTTGTATAGCCATTGCACTTCTAAAAAATGTTCATAAAACATGTGAGATATGATGTTGGTATAGTAAAACATATTTGAGATTTGAAGCCATATACAAGAACACTCTTATTACTTTGATGTTAGATCCAAAGAACATCATTAAGTTCAACTATGGCTTAATGGACATATAATCATGGTAAGAGTTGTTGGATCTTACTATAATTAAAAGTCAAGATGATAATATCATATGTGAAGAAGGGCAATGGAAGTATTTTGTCTTATGAAAATATTTTGTGGTGTTGTGAACAAGCTATCACTCATATAAGAAGGTTTTATGAAGTATTCTTCTAGATTTTATCATTATATATGATCATGATGCTAAATATGCAAATTAAATCTAGTGATAATAATATCTTTAGTTTGACACTTTATGATGTTTAAATATATATGTTTACTTATATTTGGTTGTTTGTATTCAATATTGCAAAGCAACACTTATAAATTCATGTATGTCATTATTGTTAAGGGTAGATGAAGCATATATAAATTCAAGATGGGGAGATACTTTGCTCATTGATATAACTTGGTGGCAATAAGAATTTCAGACAGCTTTGATAGTATTATTAAGGTTGCACATTCATATACAGTGATATTGATATTAGTGTTATTGAGACACAATGCAAAGATAATTCTCTGAAAGATATGCCACCACAATGAATACAAAATTCTTTTTGTCAAATCTTCGAGAAGATGGAAATAAATAAATATATCCCATTGTGGATCAAAATATTATGGTGAGATACTCAATCTTTAATATAAGGAGATAATTATTTGTATAGCTAATTTTTGTGAACTCTGAATAACTAATAACACACATGTCTTAATTTAAAGTTTATTACATTGAGCTAACTCTGCCCATAAAAATAAATACGCATATTAATTCAATTGATCATCATAACATATTATATAGGCAAAATTATAAAAAGGAGCTGATTTTATATGATAATATGTAGAAAGAGCATAGGAACGAAAAAATTTAAAAAGGAGCAAAAACGGACTGCCAAATAACGCATTAGAAACCGAAAAATATTAATCTGATTTCTAAGAAACTGGAGCATTAAAATCCGGTTTCCATCGAAACATGAAAATCGGGTTTCTATAGAAACCCGATTTTAATGATCCGGTTTCTATATAAATCGGATAATTCTTATTTTAATAATATAATTTTTATATTTAAATATAATTAAACTGGTTAATTATATTTTTTCAAAAAAATAATTTGTTTTAGTTTTATAATATAAATTTTATAATTTAATTATTAAAATTCGGTTTACATAAATTTTGTAATTTAAATTGTATAATAAATTTTTATATGTAAATCATTTAATTTTTTAAAAAATATTAATTATAAATTTTTTATAAGTTATTTCTTTAATTATATATGAATTTTATTTATAATTTTGAAATATTAAATCATAACTTGATTCGACTATAAGCATGTCATGTTAAGAAACTGTTTGGTATCCAAATAATGGTTTAAACCTTAACAATTGCTTCAAGTCTTGATTTGGACACATTTTGGGCTCGGATTGAGTCTAATTTGGTGTCGTTGTGTTCGTATTTTGAGAACGTTCAGTTCGATTATAAATTGTTTGAAATCAGAGAGTTCAATATTTATACGAAATAACAAATATAAAATTTCATAGAAATTATAGATTATAAAATAAAATGTAATAATAAACAAAAATTAATATTATTCCTAAATTAAAATAATTATTATAGTAATTTCATAATTTTTTATAATTAATATTTTTTAAAATTATATGATTTACATATAACAAATACTATACAATTTAAATTATAAAATTTATATTATTAAAAAAAATAATTTATTTCTTAAAAAAATTAATTATATTTAAATATAAAATTAAAATAATAATTTATAGTTAAAAATAATTATATTTAAATTAATTTATATTTATAACAGGTTTAATTATATTTAAATATAAAATTTATATTATTAAAATAATAATTTATAGAAATCGGATTTTAAAAATCAGATTTCTATAGAAATCAGATATTGATGTTCTATAGAAACCTTTATGAATGATTTGTATTATTAAGGCTTCTGTATTAATGATTATGATGAATTTATTATGCCATCTTGAAGAGTAATATATATGTTTTATGATGATTTAAGAAAATTAATTTCTTACCACTTGATCCTAATTTTATAAGCTAGTACAAGTGTAGTTTGAAATATGTCTGACTGGATTATCTGCCTCTATTGCATCACATGCTTAATTAGAGGGGGCTAAAATAAGGCATAATAGAAATTAATATTAGAGAAAAATTAAATTTAAAATCATGAAAATCATAATTTTATATAGAAATAAAGTTAGGAATGAGAATAAATTTGGATATGATTACTATAGAGCTATACATTGATCTAATTTGGGATATGATTTAGGCTTTGTTTGGGACTGTTTTCTTTATGCTTCTTAAAGTGGCTTTCTAGTACAAAAATTAAAATGTTTATACAAGAAAGCCACTTTATTAAGTAATAAGAAATCTGTCCCAAACAAAACATTAATTGAGTCGAGAAGTGACCTATGACATGATCACCGTTTGATAATTACATTAAATTAGTAAATCTATGAATTTATAAATGAACATGCTTGAAGAAAGGCTAGATAGAATAATTGTTAGTCATCCATGTTAACCACTAAAACAAAAAAATATGCAAGCTATGAATAATTTTAATGTGAGTAGAGTTTTGATTATAATAAATAAGAAGGTAGCAAAGTGGGTATACCTTTAACCGTCAATTCCCTCATAGCTAAGATAACCCCATTAAACTTTGCTAGGGCCTCAATCTAAATTTCTACCATCACTATTCTCTCTAATTTCATCATCGTTTCTGCCAAAGGTAAAGACATACAAAAACCTATAATATATGAATGGAAGCTTTCTTCATATGCGACTCATAACACCTTTGCCTATGAAGTCACTAAATATTAAAAAAAAAAAATGACCTACACAAATCACAAAAACTATAGAAAATTGTAGTAGCAATCACTCCAAAATCCACACTCCCCAATATACCTCAAATCAACAAGTGGTTACTTTCTACTCTCTCTTAACTACATCTAAGCTAATCACCCATATCTAAGTATGCTCCCAACAAATTCTTGTAGGGCTGATTCTCTTAATACACCTAATTCCCCTGGCTCTGGAAATATTTCAAATAATATGTCCTCCTCTATATTGCCTTCAACTTCCAAACAAGTTCCTCTACCACACCAAGATAATTTTGTCGAACCATCCAATGAAGTTGCTACTTACTACTTCCCAATTTAAATATACTATTGTGCTCACAATAATGTGGCAATCCCTCCTCATATGTTGACTACCTCTAATCAACAACAACAATAATAAGGTTTTATCCCATTATGTAGGTTGTATATATGAATAATTTTTCTTCATTGTGATCTATTAAGAGTTAAATTCTCATTCAAATTTAATAAAAGAAATTCTTAATGTTTTCTAATCAAGTTTATTTTTTTAAGTTTACCTCTACCTTTCTTAACATAGGTCAAATCTAATATATTTAGGTTCGTTTGGGACGGCTTTTTTATTGCTTTTTTAAAACTAAGTTTTAGTATAAAAATAAAAAATTTTGTACCAAAATTCCGTTTTAGAAAACAGTAAAAAAGCCGTCCCAAACGAAGCCTTTGTCTCCTAATAAGGTCAACGGAAGGCCAACGCTTTATGTGACTAAATCACTCCCTTACCATGTTATCTCTTGGACACCTTGAACCACTTATGGCCTATTTAGGTCGGTTATAGGTTTCAAGTTCGTTATAAATTTGTTGTTTAAAAAGCACTTTTTAAAGTTTCTTTTGCTAAAGTTACTTGTTATTTAGAAAATTCAATAATGAAATTGCTTTGTTGTTATTTAAAAAAATTGCTTTGAGGCCCTCACATCAAAATTTACATTTAGTAAAACAAATAATTAAAAATCATTCAATAATATATATATATATATATATATATATATATCAATTTACTATATTTTTTAGAGCTAATTATAAATAATTGTTTACTAGAAATCACAAATAAAAAACTTCACCATCCAAGATCATACAAGGTATTGACATTGTAAAAGTGCATCTTCTGCATGTAAATTCTTTATAATAATAAATGTTGGTGCCATACTCATAACGCCATACCATATATAAGAGGAGAAAATCAAGAAGTAAGAAGTATAAAGGCTTAAAAAGAAGTTATATATTGTAATTCACAGAAAACTTTACATGTAATTCATCTAAATTCATCTATTAACATATCAACAACTTTGAGAACTAGAAGTAGCAAATATAAAAGTTCTAATTATTTTATATGCTTCAAATACTAAATTGTTATCTGTAAGAAACGCTTTATCAACCACTAAACTTTTCTATCAGTAGGCACATGTATTAAGGTCTCTCTTCTATTTTTGTCTTGCATAAAATTTGTAGTAAATTCATAGAATTCAACTTCTTCAAATATCTATATGATGTTTGCAATATCCTCTAATGCATCTAGGATTGTGCAAGTTATACAGACAACAATAAATGTACTTACGACAACACTAATAGATCATGAGACATCTATAAGATTCACAACCTGATTCATAATAAGTTATTTGGCTCTCGATCTAGATGTTTTGACCATTTTTTTCTTTTGTTATGAGAATGTCCATTTTGATGATATTTTTGTTTGACACCAACAACAATATCATCTTCAGAACCATTAACAGAGATATTAAGGGGTTCATCATTTGGGCTCAATTCCTCAAATGATGAATGTCCTTGGCATTCTCTTAATTTAGGAGATAATACTACATAGTTAAGAACCCAAACATCATTGCCAATTGCCACTATATGTTTGAACATCTTATCAAGTCTTTCTTCAAGTTCAAGCATAATGTCGTTATATTCGAACTTCTTAACAACAAGGATTGCTTATAGAAAATTACAAGTTTAGATTTAGAATTTGTAAAAGTCTATAGATTTGCAAATTTGAATGGAACTTTAAAGATGTAAACCTATAGTATCTCTTTCCACCATTCATCAAAAGCATTTATAGTTTCTTTAATGGATTACATCCTAGGTCAATCTAGACATAAAACAAATGTTTTTACAACTTTTACTCATTTAGTTAATCCCATTAATTCTTTAATTGTGGCCCATCATATCTTCTTCTCATTTGCTCATTGAAAATTTTCATTAGTTCATCAAATCATCCTTATTAAAATGAATAGCAAGCCTATTTTAAAAATATATTTTTTTTAATGTAGAAGTTTCAATAAAATTAAAATAATTTGGGCAATTTTTTTTAAAGTTATGATTAAAATTTTAATAATATAATTAAATATCCTAAAAAATAAAAAAAATTGGCCTAGTCGCTCACAGGCGACTTACAAATCCAATCAGCATACTATAAAAAAAGATAAAAGCACTGCAACAAGGTGCTCATTAAACAAGCGACTTGCTATAATACATGATTATTTTTACTTTTTATTTATTTTAAATCAAAATTATGTTTTTCAAAGAAAATGTAAATTTAATTAAGTTAAATATACAATAATTTTTTTACAATATTAGATTTCTTAAATATTTATTAAAAAATTAAATCTAATTTCAAAATATAGTAAGAATGTTATAATTAAAAAGGAAACAAAATAGTCAAAATCAAGGATGTAAAAACTAGACCGGACAACAAACCGGAAGAAGGAAAGGTTTCATAGTTCGACAGGCTCAATTGATCGACCTGTCGAACCGGATGACTTAATAAATAATAATATTTTTAAAATTTAATAAAATTAACATAATAGTGATGTCATCATTTTAAATATGAGAGAAAAAATTAAACAAAATATAAAATTATGAAATATAAAGCTTACATAATTACTTTAAAAATTTAATTTTTTAAATCTCACATAAGAATATAAGAACTCCAAACCTCATATATATAATTTTTAGAATATACAGTCATAATAATATGATAATTTTAAATTTAAATATTTTTAAATTTTACATAATTTTTATATTAATTTATTAAGTTTAATGTTATATTCAATATTAAATTAATTTATTTAATTATTTAAATAAAAATGATTGAACCATTCAACGATTCACCGGTGTTTCTTGTCGGTCATCCCGATTTAAAGCAAAGCCAGTTCATAAACCATATCGGATTAACCATCTTATTGATTCAAAGTTGAACTGGTCGAACCGAACGATTTTGTTTGATTTTTAAAACCCTAATCAAACTTAACAAAATGAGAATGTGAAATTAATTTAATTTTTTTAAAAAACTTTATATGTTTTAAATTATAATTTTTAAGGAAAACTTTATTAAAATTTACATTTTTCTTTGAAAAAAAATTGATTTAAAAAAAATAATAATGTATTGTAACAAGTAGGCCGTGCAACTTGCTACAGTGTTTTTAAATTTTTTCACTGACCGGACTTGTATGACTATTTTTAAATGTGTTTAGAATACTTAATTATATTATAAGTTTTTAATTATAACCATTAAAAATTTGCCTAAATAATTTTCATTCCCATTTTACAGGTGCACTATCATCCTTCTGTTTTTTCATCTATTTGCTCAAGCAAAAATAATTAGCAGGGAGATTGCAAAAGGTAAATTAGTAACAAAAAAGCCCAAATGCAAATCAATTGAAAAACTGTCATAGCCTTGAAGCAACCCAAGTAGTAAAGACTAAAGAGAACATTTGTATGTTCATAAAAATAATTGATGATTATAATTAAGCTTAAAACTGAAAACCATTCACAGCTCCATAACTTCTAAAAATATTCTTACTCAATAGTAGCTTTTATAGATAGCTGAAGCTGCCTTAACAAATCCTAGCAAACATAAATATTAACTATTTGAAGTACTAAAATGATTAGTTTAAGATTTTGTTTGACACAGTTTTCTTACTGCTACTTAAAACAGCTTTTTAATACAAAAATTAAATGTTTTTAAATCTACAAAATAGAAGAATAAGCATATAGGAATGCCTTAAGCTAGCAAAACAATACCACTTTTCAAATAAACCATTGCTTTAAGGATTAGACAAGTTAGATTAGCAACTAATTAGTAATTAAGAAAACACCTAAATTAAAAACTATACCACTTCTTGGATAATAAAAACTTGAATCTTTGATCAACTCAGTATTTAATTAGTGGACTCAATAGATATTTGTGTTTAACTCGGTAATTGGTCGTGTTCACATCTTCAAAAAGAATTTCAACTCGATAATTAAATGAGTAAAACATGGATAAGAGCCTACTCGATTAAACTAAATATATAGTATTTAAATTTACAATATTCTATTTTATTGTTTATAGTATTAATTTTAAAAATTCTTGGTGTTCAATTCAACTAGACAATGAACAAGCCAAAGAACATGAACAAGAATTTTCAGCTTGTTCGCAAAGCGGAATCACCAGTAAAGGGGTTACCCCTCATCACCACATCAAATTAATGTGTTATTTGGGATAACTTTTTTATTGCTTTCAAAATTAATTTTTTTTAATGCAATATTTTTTGAAATATAAATTTTTCTACTAAAAAACTGTTTTATAAATCATTCAAAAAGCTGTCAAAATGGAATCTTAAAAACTAAAAGTAACCATAAGTTCACTACAAATTGGGGTTGAAGCATAAGTTCACTACAAATCCATAGATCAATTCGGTTCTTTTGAAATCTGCATTAGAAAAACTAAAGGAAAACAAGAACTTCCTTTTTAAGACTTAAGACTTCATCCAATGATGAGAGCCATAGAAGTCCGTTATAAATCAGATAATAATACCTTTAAATGTATGTTGAGAAAGGCGCAGAGGAAGTGCAGCACAAATTAAGGCGCTGATATGTGCTAGCAATCATCATGAGTAGTTAAGATTGATATTTTAAAAACTATACCACTTCTTGGATAATAAAAACTTGAATCTTTGATCAACTCAGTATTTATTTTAATCAGATTCTAAAATAAAATAGATCTTATGGGCTCTCAAAAAATGGGAGATCAAAATGCTATAATGATTAGATCAAAACTGCCAGATGAAGTTGAGGAAACTCCGACCACGATGCATAACATAATGACGACAGTGATCTGACCAGAATACTTGATGTGGCTGAGATCAAAATGCCAGACGAAGCGACGCGCCAATGCTCGGAAGAGGTCGAGATGGACGATTTCGATGAAAGCGGAGGATCGAAATGCTAGACGAAGCGATGCGCAGATGCTCATATGAGATCGAGATAGAGCAGACGCGATTTTCCCTGGAAGAGATGCGACTAGGTCGAGAAGGACGAGATGCAAATTTCATTGGAAGTCGAACGAAGGAGGGGGGTGGGTGGGGGGACTGGAATTTATGGTGTATCCTTTCTGGACATTTCGCCCATAGAAGTCGTGGGAAGCGGGAAAAACACCCGCTCGATCAAAACAGCTGTTTGATTTTTAGAAAAAAGAGTTTTTAAAAAAATTCTGCTTTTAAAAAGTCCATAGCCAAACGGTCAAAAATGTATTTTATCAGTTTCTTCACACCACAAAGCAGTAAAAAAACTGAGCCAACGTGCCTTTATTAGATTCTAAGATAAAATAGATCTTATGGGCACTAAAAGATAGGAGATCAAAATGCTATAAGGATTAGATGAAAACTACGAGAAGAAGTTGAGGAAACTCCGACCCACGATGCATAGTGTAAAGAGGGAAAAATTATTATATGTGGTGTCCCAAGGCATTCGGAGGTCAATTTTTTTATGCCATGTCATCCAAAGCACCACGTCCTGATTGGCTTCTAGATGCCTCCGGACACCACACATAATAACTTCTCATAAAGACGATACATATCTTATCGGAATATTTGATATGGTTGAGATCAATATGCCATGTGAAGCGATGCGTCGATACTCGGACGAGGTCGAGGTGAGCTTGAAACAGATGAATTTCATTGAAAGTGGAAGATCAAAATGCTAGACGAAGCGCGTCAATACTCAGACAAGCTCGAGATGAAGGAGATGTGATTTTGGGAGATTCTCTTTTTGCCTCTGGTAATAAATTGCACAATGTTAAGTTTTAAGCTGCAAATTGAAGCTCCTTTTCTTATATATCCAATTTGATATCCAATCTTAAGAAAATCAAAAAAGAAGATTCCAGGAACCAGAGAGCTAGCCATTGAATCGTTCACTTCTCAAAAATGCTCTCATTAATCAAAGAGCTCTTGTTGATGGCACTAGTTAGAAAAGGGAAAGATGGCTTGAAATACCTTTATCAAAGAAATAAATGTCGAGCTAACAAGAATCACATTAATGAAATCACCTAACATGCTAATCAACTCTGCTCTCAAAATGATATTTCAAATGCCGCTATTGCTTATTTTACTTCTCTTCTCAATCAGGACAATGGCAATGAGATTCGTTACTCTAATCAAATTCCTAGAAACATGCTCTTACTATGGAATACAAGCATCAACTTCTAGTTGATTTCAATAAAGATGAGATCAATGCTGTCTTATTTAGTATTAAGTGTGATCTTATTTTAAAGAATTGCCTCTTTTAAATGTTCATGTTATATACTTGAGCCACAATTGGGATACGCACGTATGTCGTCCGTAAGCTGCTCCATCCTAATGCCAAACGTGACACTATATTTGTGAGTTGAACAGTGCGACGCCAGTGTTCACCAATGCATTTTTTTTAAATTAAAAAAAATTAGGTTATTAAATTTAGTCTATTAAGCAAGGTTGTGAAAACCAAAATGGACAACAAATCGAAAGAAGGAGAAGTTCACAGTTCGATCGGTCGAATCAGAGTCAAACATGATGACATAATAAATAATTATATTATTGAAATTTAATAAAACTACAATAATAATAATCTTATCATTTCAAATACGAGAAAAAAACTAAACGAAATAAAAAACTATAAAACATAAAACTTACATAATTATGAAAAAAATATATATTTTAAAATCTTATACAAGAGCAAAAAATTTTAAATCTCATAATTATAAGAATTTACACTCATAAGAACATGCTAATTTTTTGTGTTATATGATTAAATATATTTTACATTTGATTAAATATGCTAATTTTTATGTTACTAATTTATATTACATATTTAATATAAATATAATTCTAACATAAGTTTATAAATTAAATATAATCTATTATTAATTTATGTTATATGATTAAATATATTTTGCATGTATATGTTATATAACAAATTTAATTTAAAACTTTATATCTAAAAATAAGTTATGTAAAAATAATTTATCATTAATAAATATATATAATTATTTTTATAGTGTATAAATAACTAATTAATAATTTATAAATGCATTTTTTTTAATTTTAAATATTTTTTAGATAATTAACTTATTTTAAATAGTTCATTCATTTTAAATAATATAAAATGTTATAGCACAATTAAGATACAACATTAATATATTTGTATTCCAAATTAATTTATGAAATATGATTTATTTTTGTTAAAACAAATTATAAGTAGCCCTAATTCAAAAAACCGATAAATAGAAATATATGATTAAAAGTAAATATAAAAATATGAGAAAGAATATATACATAATATTCTTTTTGGTGTTAAGAAATGAAGGTCGGTTGGAGATAAGTTAATGCATTTTGAAGTGTTATTGCATTTTGGAGTGGAAAATGAGTTTTTCAGTTGGAGATGATCTAATAATAATTCATATGTGAATAAATGAATATAGTGGAAACACTCTTTCATTTAAATTTAGAGCATATACATTTACATTTCACATCTTGTCCACAAAAGAATCATATACAATATATAGTCATGAATAATACAATTCTATCACATCAATTTATCATTTACACATCCATGATTACAAAATAAAACACATAAAATAAAATATATAAACCATCAATCTGAATAAGTCTCACTCTATTGGATCCTTACCCTTTCTTGAAATCATGTAAACCACATAATTAGCAGAAGCCCAATTTATCACTAGAACCTATCACTATACTTACTACTAGTGGCAGAGCCATAAAATATATCTAGGGGGGGCCTAATTTTTTTTTTTTTAATTATTTTCCTTCAACTTTTTACATCCAAGATAAGGACCAATATAATCAGTATTAAAAATGATAAAACTTTATTAGTGAATTAGTTTATTTTCTTCCTTCACAAAATGACTTCAATCATCAAATCACTCGATTTTTACTAGTTTATTTCAGTTAAACTTAAATTCAAAGGGGAATTAAATTTTTTAAAGTACCAATTCACCCCCCCTCTTGGTAGCCTTGGGATATTCACTTAGGCTTAACAACCTAATTACAAGACTCGACATTAGTAACTTTGAATAAACTCTATTCTGATGTATCATAAGAAGTGCTATGTGCGGAATATTATAATAATCAATGTAGTTATATCTATGATTTATTAGTTGTTAGTACATATATGCCATTTCTATGCCTTGTCATGAACAATAGTGTAATATATCATTATATTTTAGTGCTTCTATCACTATGCATGTCATGTCACTTTGGTAGAAATGTAATATATGTCAAGTGTATAAATCGTGCATCAATATCATATAACGTTTATATTATATATCAGTAATATATATCATATAAGTATATAACAATGCAATTTATAATTTTTCATGTGTTCTATATCATATCATATGTCAATATCATGTGTATCATGTATATTATATAACTTATGCATGTCATATATTATGTCATGATTAATCATATATAATTGTGTCATATGCATATAGTATCATATTCAGGCAAGTTAGGGCATTTGCTAATTATATGATATTTTCTTGTATTTTGTCATATCTTATCATATATGGTTAAATCATAGCGAGGTGGCTTCTTGTAATAGTTGTTACTCTTACCCGTAGGCGTATCTTGTAACCTTGTGACTCTCAATCTTGTGTGTATTGAGATTACACCACAAACCTATTTTTAAAAGAAAGTCTGCCGGCCCATCTTTATATACATAATATCTTGATCCAACCAACCTGAATTAGTCAATAACTAGTCAACCTTTCTTATAATTACTTATATATGTCATATCATATATTCATCATTTATAATAATAACATGCATCATGTATAATATAGGTATACAGTGTAGTTAACATGTAGATCATTACTATCTTATCAACAGTGTGCACATGTGATGGTAAATTGTATCAAATGCATGTTATGTCAAACATATATATTACTTTGCATGTCATGTAAACTGTATCAGATGCATGTTATGTCAAATATATTACATTATTATGCTTGCTATGTGTTTCATATCTAAATTAGATACAATAACTTTTACTTATTCTATACATTCCCTTATACTTATTTTATACATGGCATTATATTGATCATTTCAGTTAAAACACCGTACATACAAAACTAATTTGTAAAATTTTAATATGATCATATCAAAATGCTCATAATGATAATATCTATCTATAATATACAACTTTAGTCAATATTAGACAAGATTGAGCATTACAACATTCCTATAGATTTAATATATATGTGATTCACCATGCCTAACCATATCCTACCAAATCCTCAACGTATTATAATATAGAGTCAAATTACAACCAATTGCAATACTTGATTGCTTATTTAACCAATATCCTGCACCTATTTGGATATGTGGCAAGCTTAGTATGGTTAAATCTATTTGATTATGTGACTACAATTAGTGCCATACCAACATGCCTTTGATGAAATTAAGAATTTTGTGGAAGAGTCTAAGCATCTTTTAAATTTCAAAAAATATCTAAAATTTTAAAAAAGCAAAAGTTAAAAAATCTAAAATAATAAGAAATGTAATAATATTTTAGATAATAATTAATTGCAAATGTATTATTAGTGCTTAATTTATTTGTTCAAAAAAATATTTAAAAATTAAAAAATATATGAAGTGAAAATATGTTATCTTCCTAATTACTAGTTATCTTATTATGCTTATTTACTAACCACTACTAAGGTACCAAATGGAAGTAGCCTTATGGAGCTTGGTGATTATATAACGCGAAGAAGTTATTGCCATATGTTTGTTATTATGGTTGAAGGAGTGGCTATTATTGTTGCTTCGTTGCAAATGTCAAGGAGGTATGACCTCATGTTAACTACTAAAAGGTTTAAATGCACCTCCCAATCTACTAATAATTTGATCTCAATATTATTTCAATATCATATTCTGTAATAGCCACGTAAATTCTTAACTATTGAGATATTGTCCATTTTGGCCTAAAGGCCTCACAGTTTTGTCTTATTAGTGTAACTTCCCAGGAGGTCACTCATCCCAATTTTTTTTTAGGATTAGTATGCTTAACTACAGAGTTTCTTAAATGAAATTCTAATAGTTACATCCAAAGGCTCTCGATATTTAAGAGTTCAGCTTCTTTTACTTAAGGGATTTCACAATATCCCCCATTTAAATAATTGACATATTTGTTAGTATCCCTATCCCAAAATTATCCATCATGTAGATAGGATTCTAGAGGTGGCTCCTACAAGTTTAAGTGTTAGCTTCCGTCATGTAGCACTTTATTCTATACAATGTTCAAGAGGTGGCTCCCATAATGTAACACTTTGTATTGTATGATACTTAGTTCATATCTTCCAGCTAATGTATTGATCTAATACCATTTATAATTGGTCAAACTCTTAACTATCGAGATATTGTCCACTTTGGCCTAAGGGCCTCACGGTTTTGTACTATTGGTGTAACTTCCCAAGAGGTCACCCACCCCAAAATTTCTCCGGAATGAACATGCTTAACTGCGAAGTTTCAAAAATGAAATAATAACCATTACACCAAAAAGTGCATTGATGCATGTTTAACTTCTTTTACTTAATGAATTTCACATGCTCTTTAAATTATAAACTTAATTGATGCATTGGTTTGAACAAAATGCATCATCAAAAACTCATTGTGTCTAAATTTTGTTTTCAAAACAGTCTCAAGATTAGAATCTTCCTCCATGATCCTCAATTGATGATATTCAAATCTTAAATCAATATTTGAAAAGATTGTGGCACCTTTCAATTTGTTTTTATTATTTTATTTTATATGCACCCTTCAATTGGTTAAACAAATAATTTGTCATATATAAGGGATGCTTATTCTTAATAGTGAATTATTTAATTCTTATTAATCAATACACAATTCTTATCAATGCATCATTCTTCAAGAAGAAAAAGAAGAAGAAGCCCTAAGATAATATCTTGATGATCTTAATGAACACATTTTCTAATAATATAGATGTGGTTACATTTAGACTCTTAAAATGACTTAGCTGTGTTATAGTGATCATATAAACAAGTTCTTCAAACTATTTTACTTGTAGTACTCAATATGTTGCTATAAAATAATATAATTGCTTTAATTTAATAAGGTTCTTCTTACTAAATATTAATATACTATTATGCTTACCTTAGAGCTATAGCCATTATAATTGCATTATACAATATTATCCTTAGTTGTTTAACAAGTTTAAACTTTATTCAAATATTCTATGAACCTTAATTGAACATGTAATTTAATTATTTTATAATTTTTTCTAACAATATCTATTCGAATCTTATTGAAACTATGCAGAGCCTTGATCGAATTTTTTTTTCTAATAAAATTAATTAATGTTTGATTAGTTCAAACAATATTTGATCATAACTCAAAATTTTATCACATGTTTAAATTTTGTTTGAATGTTATTCAAATCAATTTTGATCGCAAGGGGCTTAAACAATAATGTGGGCCATATGGGGTTAAAATTTAATTAATTAGGGTTCCATGGATCAAAATTTGTAGTCACAGATTGTCTCAACATTGACTAAAATTTGTTTGTTTGAAAGCTATTTGAATCAATTTTAGTTATTACATACATTTTGGACCTTAAAATTACTATCTTGAAGTGGTTAGACTTTTGAGTAAGTAATTACATACATTTTGGACCTTAAAATGACATCAAATCAACAATTTAATTATAAAGGATTCAAGAAGATGATTGAGAGTAAAAAGGTACTCGATAATAAATTTTCGGTCTAAGAGAGTCTTTATAGTTATTAAGATTACAATTATAAAATGATGGCTTATGCACAAACTTAAACCAACAAAATTTATAAGCTCAAATAAAATTTAAAATTATTTTAATAAGTAAAAAATTCTATAAATATAATCAAAATTTACTTTCAATTCCTTTTACAACATGTTACAATTTTAGACAGAAATTGGAAGTCTTTTTATAGGCAAAATTTATAATTTTGATTAATAATTAATAATGTTGTTTATATAAATAATCAAAATATAAATTTTAATTTAGTCTCGTTAAATTCAACTTGTTTTGTAGATCCAAAATATTATATAATTGTATAACTTATATCAGAAATGAATTAAAAAAGGTCGGGTGTCTCTGAGGCGATTTTATGGCGATATCTTCGTTTTGTGGGGTGAGGACCTTTGCTCTGGTTTCGTCCGGGTGTCTGGCTATCCTTGCTTAGTCTTTCCTCTGGTAAACTCGCTCTGGATCTGTTCTTCTCTCTGGATCGGTTGTTTCCTGTTTTTTTCTACCTCCTTCCCCTGTTTTTTGTCTGGCTTTTTGGTGGTTTGGGGGTTGTTTTTTCTTAGTTGGGGTGGGGGGCGATGTCGGCTCTGACGTCGTCTACCCCGGGAGTTGCTACAGCCCTAGCTGGTAATACTAGATCTTTTAAAGATGTTGTTTCCGGTGGATCGTCTTCGTCTTCTTCAAAAGTTCAATTTGTGCACTCGACTTTTAAAGGTTGTCATGCTCTGTTATTTGAGGATGTGGTGGTTCAACAGTTGGCTGCTCCTTTTTCTTTCACTCTTGTCGGTAAGTTTATGCTTCGTAGGCCCAATCTGGATGTTATTAGAAAAAATTTTTACAGTTTGAAACTATCTTGATCCTTTACTGTTGGTTTGCTTGACTCAAAACATATAGCTATACAATTGTCTAACGATCTTGATTATAGCTACATCTTCTCTCGTCGCTCCTACTATATTCAGGGTTGCCAAATGAGACTCCTTAAATGGTCCCCGGACTTTGATGTGAGGGAAGAATCCCCCATTGCTCCTGTGTTGTTAGCTTTTCCTAATCTTTGCCTGCATTTTTTTAATTCCCATATCTTGTTTGGCCTTGCATCTGTGTTTGGTCAGACTTTACAGACACACCAAGCCACTGCCTCTCTCTCGAGACCGTCGGTGGCCAGAATATTAGTAGAGCTGGATGTGACTAAAAAACATCCGCAAGAAATCTGGTTAGGATCGGAGATGAACGACTATTTCCAAAAGGTTGAAATTGAAAACTTAGTTGTATTTTGCTCTCACTGTAGGATGCATGGTCATGGGATAAACGAATGCTTTCGTTTACGTCCTAATTTACGTAAGGAGAAAAATGTGCCTAAAGTGAATGAAGTTAAGGAGAATGGTGTAAGTAATGTGCTACAGGTGCCTGCTCCTTTATTGATGGTTAATGATGTTTCTGTTCTGGTTCAAAGCGTTGATTTTGGTGAAAAAAAGGGGGAAGAAAATGTTGTTTCTATCACCACTATACCTGCTACTAAAAACCCGGATTTTATAAACTCTGGTAATGAAGATATAGCTGATCACTCACCGACTGGTCCCGTCTTTCTTGGTGATGACCGCATCCTAGATCAACAAAAGTGGGTTAACGCTGATATTGTGAAAAGCTCTGATGAGTTGGTTGTTGTCCTACATGAAGGGGAAGCAATTTCTTCTAACTCTTTGGAGAGAGTTATTATTAATGGCAGTAATGCTAATGTTATTAATGACATTTCTCTGGTGACTAATACTGATCCTTCTGTTATTTCTGTTAAGTCTCCTCTTACTAATGTTGTTCTTCAAAATCCTTTGTCAGATAACAAAAAGTTGAATGTCTCCACTAAGGAGGATGGTGTGCTGTTTTTGGAAGCTGAAAGTTCAGCTATGGATCGTTCAGTTGGTGAGATGAACAACGATTCTCCTTTATCTGAACATTATAATTGTGATGCTTTTACTGATACGGAAATTGAAATAAATGCTAAATGTTATGCTAGAATGGATAATGATCTTAGCTTTACTAAGAGCCGTGGGAAGAAAGGTAGAAAACCTAGAAATGTTATTTTGCATTCTCCTAGGAATACCCGTTCACATACTACCCATTAATTTTGTTTTTATGATTAACACGATTATCTGGAAAGTGAGGGGGATCAGTTGCCCATCCTCTAGACTTCGGGTTAAAAATTTATGTCGTATTCACAATATTTCTGTCCTTGTTCTGCTTGAACCTCTTATTTCTATGGACAAACTTCTTGCTACAGCTAAATTTTTGGGCTTTAAGCATGATTTTATGAATGTTTCTAGCAAAATTTGGGTGTTCTGGAAAGATTTTGTTAGGATTGATGTGATTGGTAACTTTGCTCAAGTTCTGCATTGTAATATTGAATCCTTAAAATTTCAATGTGTTGCTTCTTTTGTTTATGCCGCTTCCTCTCGTTTTGCTAGGAAAGTTTTGTGGGAGCAAATTGAGAATTTTTATAGTATTTTCTCTTTACCTTGGTTGGTGGGTGGTGATTTTAATTCCATTACTACTCCTTCTAAGCGTGTTGGGGGACCCCATCCTATTTTTCAATCTATGGAGGATTTTAATGATATGATTATGAACTGTAACCTTATTGATATTGGTTTCACTGGCAACAAATTTACTTGGAATAGGGTTCATCTTTGGCAAAGGCTTGACAGCGTTCTTTTTAATAATGCTTGGGTTAATGTCTTTAATTCTTCTAAGGTGGTGCACTTGAGTCGTACCCTTTATGATCATTCCCCTCTGCTCATTAATGTTAATTGTAAAATGGTGGGTTTGCATTCTCGTTTTAGATTTCAGAACATGTGGCTTACTTATGATTCATTTCTTAATGTTGTACAAACTAATTGGTTGGCGTCTATTTATCTGAACAACTCTATTAGTGGTATTGCTCGGCTTTGGGCTAAATTAAAAAGGTTAAAAATGGTTCTTAATTGGTGGAACCGGCATATTTTTAAAAATATTTTCTCCAACATTAAGGATGTGGAAGAGAAGATTAATAGTCTGGAAGAATGTTGTCAAGTCAATCCTACGGTTGCTAATTGTGCTGTCCTTAATGAGGCTAAGATGTCCCTCAGTAAACTTCAATGTCAGGAAGAGATTTTTTGGAAACAAAAGGCTGAGATGAAACATTTGTCGGAAGGGGATAATAACACTAGGTATTTTCATGCTTTGGTTAATAAAAAACGTGCTATTAATGGTATCCACAAGTTACTGAGAATGATGAGGAGATAACTAATCTTGCTGTTAATTTTTTTCAAAATCATCTCAATAAAAACTTCTGCCCTATTGATATTGAAGATCATTCGTTTATTCCGAATATTTTGACTCAAGAGGAGAATGTGTCCCTTTCTTTGTGCCCTCTTATGGAAGAGGATAAGAATACTTTATTTGATATGAATGCTGATTCGGTGGCTGGGCCTGACGGGTATACTATTAAGTTTTTTTCAACATACTTGGCATTTTGTCTGTGAGGATATTTATAGTGTTGTTGTTGATTTTTTTAATGGTTCTCCCATTCCTAAGTTTTTCTCTACTACTTCTATTGCTTTGATTCCTAAGAGTAATGAGGTTAATTCTTGGAATGATTTTAGGCCTATTAGCTTGTGTTTTGTTTTTTATAAATTAATTTCGAAAAGTTTGGTGAATCGTCTTGCTTTACTTCTTCCTAATCTCATTTCTCCTAATCAAATGGGGTTTGTTAAAGGGCATGCTATTGTTGATAACATCCTGCTTGCTCAAGAATTTTGTCAGGACTTGGACATTAAAACTAGAGGGGGGAACATGATTTTGAAACTTGATATTGCTAAGGCTTATGACAACATTAATTGGAACTTTATTTATAAAATGTTAAATTTTTTTGGTTTTGATGGTAAGTTTATTTCTCTTATTAGCATGTGTATTGAAAGCCCTTTCTTTTCTATTATCCTTAATGGTAATTGTCATGGGTTCTTCAAATCTTCTCATGGTTTGAGGCAAGGGGATCCTATCTCCCCGGCGATCTTCATTCTTGCTGTGGATTACTTATCCAGAGGGATTTCTGATTTGTTTTGTAAATTTCCTAGACTTTATTATAGAACTTTGGGTGGTATTAATATTTCTCATTTATGTTTTGCTGACAATTTCATTATTTTTATGAACGCTTCTAAGAACGGTATCTCTAAAGTTTTGGGTTTATTTAACCAATTTGAAGCTGTCAGTGGCCTCATTTTTAATAAAGGTAAGAGTGGGTTTGTTACTTCTCAGGATGTTCAGCATAATAGGATAGTGGACATCAAGGATTTTATGGGTTTCTTCCAAGCTAATTTGCCTTTAAAGTATTTAGGGATTCCTTTATTTAAAGGTAGAAAGAAGTCTTTTCTTTTTGATGATTTAATTTCTAAGGTTCAAAACAGGTTGGTTACTTGGGATTCTAATTTTTTGAGTTATGGTGGTAGGCTTGTCCTTATCAAAAGTGTGCTTGCCTCTATCCCGGTTTACTCTTTTCAAGTTTTGTTTCCTACTAAGTTGGTCTGCTTGAGGATTGATAGATTTTTTAATAAATTTTTTTGGAGGGGTTCCTCTAGCAATTCTAAAATTCATTGGTCATCCTGGTCTAAATGTTATGGGACTACTCAGGAAGGTGATCTTGGCTGTAAGTCCATGCTTGATATGGCTTCTGCTTTCTCTTTTAAACTGTGGTACAACTTAAGGGTTAATAGTTCTTTTTGGGCTAACTTCATGAGGTCCAAGTACTATGGGGATTCCCATCCCTCCATTTGTTTTTATTCTAATGGTAATTTTAAAGTTTGGCATCGTATGGTTTAGGTTAAGTTGAAAATTGAACCTTGTTTAGTTTGGGGTCTTGGGGAGGGTAACGTTTTCTTTTGGCAAGATCGTTGGACTAATGGATCCTCTATTGATGTTCTCCTTACCTCTAATTCTTTGAGTTTGGTTAGAGTTAATTTTTTCTTTTTGGATACTGGTTGGGATGTGGATAAGCTTTCTGCTGTTATTCCGGATTCTATTATTAACTTGATTACTAATATTTATATTAATCATTTTGCTAAAGATGCTTTGCTTTGTAATTTTACTAAAGATGGTCTTTTCTCTACTAAACAAGCTTGGAATGTGTTTAGAAACATTAAATTGTCTTCCAAGCCTTTTAAAATGATGTGGCACAAGAGCATTCTGACCACTGTTTCTGTCTTTAATTGGAGGATCCTTAAGAAGTTTGTTCCTACGGATGATCTGCTAAAGAATAGAGGTTTGTTTATCACTTCTTAATGTCAATGCTGCTCTAACTTAGAAACTGTTCAACATGTGTTTGTCTCTTCTCCTATTGCTATTAAGGCTTGGAATTACTTTGAGGATTTGTTTCATGTTAATTGTGGGGGTCCTACCTGTTCAGTGTTTAATTTATTTGAGGACTAGATGGTTAGTGTGAAGGGCCATATTCGTAATGTTATCCCTCTTCTTATTGTTTAGTTTATCTTGTTAGCTAGAAACGATTCCCGTTTTAATAATACTGTTATGAATCATCAAAGTATTATTGCTAGAATTAAGGAGAAAGTTTTTGCTATTTTCTCGGCTAATATTTTATCCTACAAGAGCTTTGATAAGGTTTCTTTTACTGTTGAGGTTTTTGGGATTAGCCATGCTGATCCCTTGCATTCCCCGGTTAATAGGATTTTATTTTGGTCTTGTCCTAATTCCAATTGTTTTAAGTTGAATATTCATACTGTTTTGGTTGGGAATAAGTGATGCATTGGTGGCTTAATCAGGAACTCGTATGGGCAGTATATTATGGGTTTTGCTGGGAATTCTGGGGCTGTTGATAATCTGAACGGGTTTTTGCTGGCTGTTCATTATGGTCTTTTTCTTTGTCTTAGCCTGGATATTAATAATGTTGTCGTGGAGAGCAATTTTAACATTGATTTTAAAGTTTTTTTTTGGGTGGATGGTAGCAGCTGTGGGCATTCCCTCTTTTACACCCGCAGAAACATTTTGTTTTTATTAGAGTCCATGAACTGTTCTTTTAATGTTGTCAATTCTGAGGTTAATTTGGTTGCCCATGCTATGGCTCGGTTTGGCAGCAGTTTTAATGACATTGCAGATTTTACTTTCTTGAATCTGGCTGTGCAGATTCAAGGTTTGATTAACTTGGATAAGAGTAAAATTCCGTATGTTTCGGGTTTGTAATTTCTGTCTGGTTGGCCTTCTTTATTTCTGGTGCCTGTGTTTGTTTTTGGCCAGTCTTGGTTGGGGTTGTTTGTTCTCGGTTTGTTGGGTGCTGGGCTATTGTTGCTGTTGCTGGTGGTGCTGTTGGGGGATTAATCTGGTGCCTTGCTCTTCTAGTAGGCGTAGTTTTTTCTGTTTTGCTCCCGGGTTCAGCTACAGTTTATTGGTTTCCCTCTGTTTTCTTTTGAGCTTTCTGGTTTTTCCTGGGTTTTGTTCGGGGTGGTGTTGTTCTGGGCCCTCCAATGCTGGCATTCCCTCCGTTGAGCTGTTCCTTGGCTGGGTTTTTGGGTATTCAGGGAGTATCTTCTTCCTTTTGTGTATTTTTTTAAATTTTGGTTTTGGCAGTTGGCTTATTCTTTTCTCTAGTACCTTTGCTTGCCTGTTGTGCAGGTTTTTGGAGCATCGCGCTCGTTTTGTGCAGGGTGGTACGTGTGCTGATTGTGAGATTCTGCTGACTATATTTTTCTTTTCCCACTGTTTTTGGGAACTTAGAATGTTACTAGGTTACTTTGTAATTTTGATTAGTAGGGATTTCAGGCTCTTAGGTTTTCTTTTTAATTTTGATTGTAGCTCTTTGAGCGGTAGAGAGCTTGATATCCCTTTAAGGACTATGTAATTTTTCCAAAAAGGGTTACACAAGAGAAAAGAGAATTAACGGATCACAAATGATCAGAGTAGCAAAACTAACATAAAAGAACCTAGGAGCCAAATAATCCCCAAACAAAAAGAAATAGCAAAAGAAAAAATAAAAACAAGCTAAAGATGTTAAGGATTAGCATCCAAAAAAGAAAGATGAAAGAGTCGTATAACATAATCTTTCTACAAAAATTCTTGGACTGGTCCAAAATGAGCTCCTCCCAAAAAATATCTCCAAAAATGGTCCTTAGGAAAAAGATGCAGAGAAACCTCCTTGCATTGAAAGCAGTCTGATATTATCCTGTATAGTCTTAGCAAATAGCTGCATCTGCAAAAAATAGACAAAATACGAAGAAAAACTATAGCTAAAAGGGATGTTAACAACATAAAGATCAAAGGATTGAAAAATAACAACAAAAGGCTTTAAATTCTTCCGAAATTTCCATTTATTGTAAGGCCTAAGATTTAGACTGTGAGAGCTCAGGAAATTCTCAAAATCGGCATCATCAGCCCAATCCAGAAGCCGCTCAATCCAACATAAGGGAGGCATAACAAGGCACAGGAAAAACAACTCACCACTGATACCAATAATAATCAGTAAAAGGAATATAGGCTCTATAGGAAAAACCAAATCAACGACCATTAAGCAAAAGCCACCAACCTTCAACCACAAAAGGCTAAAGATAAGAACAACCAGCACCTGTAATGCCACCAAAACCAAAATAATCATACAAATAATCCCCAGAGTACTACATCTAAACATCCAACCCAACCAACTAGTAAACCCCCAAGATGGCGAGCAACTAACAGCATGAGCTTCAGCCTAAAAACCCACCACATCATAGCTCTAGTCCGACAACCCATAAGCATTGCAGAAAAAAGGTAATTCCCGAAGAAGAAAATAGCAGAAAACACAAGCTCCACATAGATGCATTAACCCAGATTAGAAGAAACATCAAGAAAGGTATGCTATGGAACACCAACGCCTTCCAGCACCAATGCACCACAATAAAATCCAATACTCGCATAGAGTGAAAGAAGAGAAACTCAGGGAGCAGGCAAAAAGAAGAGGAATGAACACCTAAATAAAAGCAGAAATACAACAAGAAACCACCACAGCTAATACAATTACAGATTAACATAAGGATTACAACATTTATCAAGATATATTAAACCTTTAAGGTAAGGAGGAATAGTATCAGGAATAAAGTCAGTGATATAGTCTAAATTATGACCCCATTTAGCCAACCACGAAGCTGACGAATTACCCAAACTACCAACCTGAGAAAGCTAATACTGAAATTGATTCAGTAAAATTCTAATATCCCTAATTATATAAAACTCATTATGAGAGCCATCAACACCAATTAGCTCACGCAAGGTAGCTAAAATACCTGTAGTGGCAACCTCAATATACAAATTAAAGACATTCAGAGAGATGCATAAATGTAAGCCAATCAAAATAGCCTTAAATAAGTTAGAGTTAATATGATCAGATTCAGTCGGACCCGCAAAAGCAGCCAGTAAATCACCAGTCGAATCCCTAATAAGTCCAGCATAGCCAGCCTTACCATTCACAGAATTGATAGCAACATTGAGTTTATAAAAATTGGGAGGAGGCTTACACCAGTAATCAACATTAATAATAGATATAGGCCGACCCCAGTTAATCCCTAAAGATTTACTAGCAGAATAACAATTATGGAAACTCTTCATGTTAATCAGATTGCCAGCCATCAAAGCCATCGTCTTCTCTTTCACCTTATCAATAACATTTAGATGATTCATTTTAATACCCTTAAAAACCGAATTGTTTCTTTCTAACCAAAGAAACCAAAGAATGAGAGAAGGAATAATATTACGAATATGACCTTTAAAAGCAATAAACCACAAATTGAGTAAATTACGAAGAGTACTATGAGCATTAAAACAATATAGCTTAAAAAGATCATCAAAGAAAGTCCAAGTTCTAATGGCAACAGGCCCCGACACAAAAACATGATGTAAATTCTCTCTATGAAAATAGCATTGGCATTTAGAGGCTATACTGAAACCCTTAGTAACTAGTCTATCTTCCATAGGGATAAATTTATGTAAAATTCTCCACATAAAGACAGAAACTGTAGAAGGGAAACTTTTATGTCAAATCATATTATAGACCTTGTCATCATTACCTTTCTTCCTGAAATGATTCCAAGCCTTCTTAGTATAAAAAGCACCATCATTCGAAAGGTTATAAAAAATAGTATCTTTGACAAAGACATTAATCAGAACCAGTAAAATACGATTAGTAAGAGACTCGGGAAGATAACTAGCAAGCTTATCAAAATCCCAAGCATTATTATTAAAAAATTCTTTAACTTTAGTAAGAGCATTAGAAGAGGAATTTAAAGCAGAATCAATGGAGTCATTTCCAAGCCACTTATCTTGCCAAAAAAAGATGTTACCTTCCCCAAGGCCCCAAGAAATAAGAGGTTCAACCTCCCACTTCACTTTGCACATTCTTTTCCACACTTTGGAATCCCCCTGTTTGGAGACAATATTAGTAGGATGCCGACCTATACAATACTTAGAATGCATATAAGTAGACCAAAGATTATTATTAGCACGAAAAGTAAACCAAAGTTTATAAGAAAATGCCTTAGCAAGATCAAAAAGATCCTTACAACCAAGACCACCTTCCTTAAACACATCACAACAATTATCCCAAGACGCCCAATAAATTTTAGAATTAAGAGAAGTACCTTTCCAGAAGAACTTATTAAAAGTTTTGTGAATTCTGCTGCACACTTCTTTAGTGGGAGAGATGGTTTGAAACATGTAGACGGGTAAAGCACAAATAACACTTTTGATAAGAGTAAGTCTACCACCAAAACTTAGAAAATTAGAGTTCCAAGATAGGAGTTTATTTTGAATAGTAGAAATAAGATAATCAAAAAGAAAAGTATGTCTTCTACCTCTAAAAAGGGGAACCCCCAGATACTTAATAGGTAATTTAGAGTGAGTAAAACCTGAGGCATGATTGATGGCTAAAATCCTTGTATTCGAAATATTCTTTGAGGAAATAAAACAACATTTATGTTTGCTAAAAGATAGCCCACTAACTAATTTAAAATTACTAAAAAAATCCAACAATTTCTTGAATCTATTAATAGTAGCATTAGTAAAGAAGACAATGAAATCATCCGCAACACATAAATGAGAAACATGAAAACCTTTCAGAGTTTTATAGTAAAGCTCCGGGTTATGCTCAAATAAATTAAAAATACCTCTAGAAAGAAAGTCAGCCGCAATAATGAAGAGGGCAGGAGAAATAGGATCACCCTGCCTTAAAACCATTAGAGGATTTAAAGAACCCATGTCTAGCACCATTCATAATGATGGAAAAATGAACATTATCAATGCAATTTTTAATAAGATTGATAAAACAAGAATTGAACCCGAAAAGATAAAGCATGTAGTAAATAAACTCCCAATTAATATTATCATAAGCTTTGGTTATATCAAGTTTCAGAATAATATTTCCCCCTCTATTCTTAACATCCAAATCTTGAGTTAATTCATGGGCAAGAAGAATATTCTCAGTGATAGCCCTACCTTTCACAAACCCCGTTTGGAAAGGAGAAATAATCTTAGGCAACAAAATAGAAATACGATCAGAGATAATTTTGGACACCAATTTGTTAAAAAAAGTACAAAGACTGATTGGACTTAAATCATTCCACGTTTAAACATTATTCTTTTTAGGAATAAGAACTAAAGAGGTAGAAGAAAAAAACTTAGGAAAAGGATTTCCAATAAAGAAATCCAACACAGCAGAAAAAATGTCATTTTTAATAATATGCCAACACTTTTGAAAAAAGAGAGTCGTAAAACCATCCGGGCCCGCCGCAGAATCAGAATTCATAGAGTCAAGCTTGCTTTTCACCTCCTCAATAAAAGGAGGAGCATAGAGAAACAAATTATCCTCAGTAGAAATAATCTTCGGAATAAAAGAAGCATCAGTCAGTATCATAGGAATAAAATCTTTATTAAACAGATTATTAAAGTATTGAATTGCTAAAGAAGAAATCTCACCCTGATCAATAGCATAAGAATCATCCCCTCTTTGAATGTTCTTAATACTATTCTCCTCTTAGTTAAAGCGTGGAAATACTTGGTATTACTGTCCCCCTCCACCAGATGCCTGACAGCAGCTTTCTGCTTCCAGTAAGTCTCCTCTTGAACTTGAAGACTAACAAGATCAATCTTAAACTGCTGAAGCTTAGACAAATTGGCATCAGAAGGGTCATTCTGCCAAGCAATTTCATTTAACTGAACACTATTTTCAGCAATATGAATGTTAGTAAAAAGATTCTTAAAAACATTATGGTTCCACCAATTTAAAACTTGCTTTAACCGTTTAAGTTTAAACCATAATCTATTCATACCAACTATAGAGTTATCAGGATGAATATGCGCATTCTAGTTATGATCCACAATTTCAAAGAAAGAGCTGTTAAGTAACCACATGTTTTGAAATCTAAAGGTAGAGTTAGCATTAGTAGGGGAATTCTTAATAGTAATCAGTAGTGGAGAATGATCAGACAAATTTCTGTTAAGATGATGGACAGTAGTAACATTAATATCATTGATCCAAGCATCATTAAAAAGAATACGATCCAATCTTTTCCACAGATGACCCCTATTCCAGGTAAATTGATTACCCACAAAACCAATATCAATCAAATTGAAGGACATAATCATATGATTAAAATCATTCATGGAACGAGAAGAAGGAGAAGCACCACCACTGCTTTTCGAAGAATTAGAGATAGCATTAAAATCCCCACCTACCAACCACGGATGCTGGCAAACATTATAGAACATCTTAAGTTGTTCCCACAAAACTTTTCTAATATAAAGAGAGGACGCAGCATACACAAAGGAAGCACATCATTGAAAGTTAAAGACCTTAATATTACAATGCAAAACCTGAAAAAAATTGCCAATAACATCAATTTTGATATTATTCTTCCACATCACCCAAATTTTATTAGATATATTAGATATAGCATGATTAAAACCAAGATAAGAAGCAATATAATCCAATCTAGAAGAAGATACAAGTAGTTCAAGTAAAACAAGAATGGAAATATTATGAATACGACATAAATTCTTAACACGATTCCTAGAAGAAAGACATCCAATTCCCATAACATTCCAAATAATGGTGTTAAACATAAAGACAAGAAATTATTGGGAAGTATTTGAGCTAGTATTTTTAACATTTGATCTTGCGGGTTGTATGGTAACATGCTTAGGCTTGCGACCCCTTTTACTTTGAAATTTAATAAAACTAGAATCATGATCATCTTTAGTGAAGCATCTAGCTTCCATATTCATATCCTCAGAATCAGAGAGAGCATCACTAGCAAAATTAGGCGAAGAAATAGTATTACCATCAATACCTGTTCCCTTTAGCAAAGTAGGAGAGTCATCCTCCATAAATTTACCATCTTCATCCCAATTTGCATCACCTTTAGCTTCCAAATCTTTAAGACAAGTAGAATTATGGCCACGAGAAACCAAAGGTACAAATTCACCTTCCTCCATAGCCAAGCTATTGTTGCCATCCTCTTCTCCAACTAAATGAACATATAAAGAGATATCTTCCTACACATCATTCTCATTATACAAAGCATTATAATCCTTTGGACAATGTTGTATATTGCAACTTGGATTATTAACCTCATTATGCTCACCATCAATGATAATGTTATCGATATCATAATCAACCACATTATGAGTTTCATTGATAGCAACATTTAATTTAGAAACATCCTCTTCTTGCCCATTAATAGAAGTACCCGGGTTAACCAGGATCTCTTCATTCAAAGCCTCAGTTTCCAAAGGAAGAACCACATTACCATCTTGTGCATTAATAGCAGAATCCAGAGGAATGGTATTGTCTTTAACATTATCTAAAGCTTCTTTACATTGCTTTAAAGTATCCCTTTTATTACGCAGATTAGGAAATTTCCTAAAACAATCGTTAACAGCATGACCGTGCATTTTACAGAAAGAACAAAAAATCTGTAAATTCTCAAACTCAACCTTTTGAAAATAACCTTTGATTTCAGACCCAAGCCAAATTTCATAAGGATATTTTTTAGAAACATCTAGCTCCACCAGCACCCTAGCGACTGACGGTCTGAAAACAGAGGCCGTCGCTTGGTCCGTTTGAAGAGGTCGACCAAAGATAGAAGTGAAACCAAATAACATTTGCTGATTAAAAAAATGAAGTCTTAGATTCGGAAAAGCCAACCATACCGAAGTAATAGGCGACTCCTCCCTAATGTCAAACTCAGGGGCCCATTTTAGTAACCGCATCTGACAAGCTTGAATGTAGTAAGATCTCCTAGAAAATATTCTACTATAATCAAGGTCATTAGTTAGTTGAATAGCTACATGCCTTTGATCAAGTAAACCCACATGGAAAGAACCAGAAAGTTTAAGACTGTTGAAAAATTTTCGAATAACATCAAGATTAGGTCTCCTCATCACAAATTTACCCACCAAAGTTAGAGCATAGGAGGCGGCCAACTGTTCAACAACAACATCCTTAAAAATCAAAGCAGGAGAACCTTTATACGAAGAGTGAACAAACCTGAGTTTCGGGGCAGAAGAAGCCCCACCCACTAGGGCTTCCTTAAAGGATCGAGTTTTAACATTAGTGCCTGAAGTTATCGGGTGCGATGATGACGGGGATGCCATCATCCCACATAAAAACCATGAAGAAACTACAAAATAGGAACCATAAAAGGAACAAGAGGATTAAAATCAGAGTAAATGAACAAAACCACACTAAAAAGCCCAGCCAGGAGGGCCGGAGACGATCGCCGGAAGAAGCCCTAGAAATCGCCTCGAAAGCTTCACAGTAGAGAGACGTTGATGAAAAAAACATTTATATTATTTCATTTCCTTAATGTTTAAATTTTATAGTAGTTATAATTTGCATTCCATTCCACCATCTTAAAAAATCCTTAAGAGTTCCTCAATCTCAACTTCCCATCAAAACCTGTAGAATGACCAAACCACCTCCCAAGCTCACTCAAAATTTTGTCTATACATTAATGCATACCACTCCAAGTCTATATGAAGCTTGTTGCTACTTCTTGATCTTAAGGTTCAAGTGTAAGATCAAAACGAAGCTCCAAAGCCTTTTAAACTAGGTATAAAACTCAAACCCTAAGCCTTCTCTATCATGGTGGTTACAAGGCACACATAGTGCAGAAGGAGAAAAACTTATAATCACGAGAGAGACAATGAAATAGATGAGTAATATTCACGCTCTTCGGTGCATCATGGCTCATGTTGCGGTCTTCACTCTCAAGGAAGTTCTCTTCTTTCGTGATTCTTTTCTCTGCATTTCCTGTTGATTGTTTTGCGGGTTTTCTGATGATTTTTCCACATTCAGTCGTTCTTCGACTGAATGATGGTTAATCAACCGAATGATCTAGCCTTTTTGAGTCGGTAATTGAAATCTCGATCATTCTTAGAAGCTCTATTCAGATAGGCACCTTCGATTTTCCTGAGTTGAAAATCACTCACTACCCATCGTGTTTTACCCACGTTATGGATTTCGGAGGAGGAGATAACTGCTCTGGAGGCACCTTTTGAGTTTGATTTGGTTGGAAAATTTCTAAGACATAGACCTACTCTTTACTCAATTCATAGATTTTTCTTTAACCTTAAACTTATTGGTGGTTTCTATGTTACATGCCCACTTAATTGATGTTTAATGTGCCTGAGCCGCTAGCTAATGTTGATATTGCTACCACTAAGCATGTTTCGAAGGGGTGTTCTACTATCGTTCCTCAGAATATTGTCGTGGATAATTTTAAAAATCATTCTTTGATTAATGTTGGTGATGTTGTTTGACTGTCTGATGATGTTATTAATTTGGCTAATGAGGGAAATATGAATGTATTGGATGTTATTCATACTAATGCTCCTATCTCTAATGATTTAATTATTTCTCATATTATGATTTTTGATGAGCACCAGGTTTCTAGAAATGAGGGGATTATGCCCTTTGTTGATGATGGTTTGGGTCGGCAGGGAATTACTAATGCTTTTGCCTAGTCGGAAATTGATTGTAGCCCCTTAGTTCAGAACCGTTCTATTGATCAAGAAATTGTGATTGAACCGGTTGGACTGGAATGTAAAGTCAATCGGGTGGATGTTCTTGAGCCTTCTATGGAAACTGCTAATTCCTTAGATCCTAATGATTAGTCAATGCTGTTAAAAAGAGCGGATGTGAATGATAATATCCCTTTCATAGATGTTCTCATTTTTATCATTTCTAATTATGCTTTGCTTGCTCACTTATCATTGAAACTCAAGTATTGTATGCCTCAATCTGATTGGTTAGTTGATCGTGACTCATCAGCTAATTGGGATGTGGGGGAGGAAAATAGAGAACTCGGGGAGGATTTTTAGGATCTCTATGGCTTGAATGTTGCTCGAATCGATGATGAACCCTTTTACAAGGTGGTTGGTAAATGAAGCTGAAGAAATTAAAAAAAAAAAGAAATATTTTTTTTCCTTGTGTTGGTTGCTTCTTCCCTTGTTGGTGATGGGCTTCTGTTTGAATGTTGTTATTTTTGTTTTTGCTAGTTTGGGTGGCAGGTTTTTTTCTTTTTCTTTTGTTGTTGATTTGGTTTGGCTGGCTTACCTTATGGCGGATTGGTTATTTTTTTATTGCGGGTCTCTGTTGGTTTGTATTTTTTTTTCTTTTTTCCTTGCAGATGGTGATCTCTATTTGGGTTGTTGGGTGGTCATCTTGCACTTCACTTCCATATGTTGTTCCTGTGGTTGGTTTGTGGCCTTCTGTTGTGGGGGTGCTGCTCCCTCTGTACTTTGGTTTTCTTTTTTGTTTTCATTTATTGTATCCAAAATAGATTCTTAGGCCTTATAGGTTAACGTTGTCTTTTTTCTTCTTCTATGTAGCTTTTTGGAGCATTAGCTGGCTTAAGATCCTTTATAGACTTGTAATCGCTTTCTTATTTAACACATGGGTCCTTTTTTATGATTTTATAAATAAGGCACACAATGCAAGATTACACAAATTTCTTAAACAATTTGGTAGCTCTCATCTTTCCACTCCATTTTGCTCTTGCAATCAAATGATTTCATAAAATATAAGATGAGATATAATTATTAGTAACTTTGTGCTTAACATAAGACCCAGAGCTACTCGATCTCTGATCAATAGTTCTAGATTAGTTGTTTTTTGTATTTTATGTTTATATTCATGTATCTAATTTATTTAAACCAATCAAAAAAGAAAATCCTAAAAAATTACTGAACCTATGTGCACTTATCTACATGCAATGAATACTATCATGAAAAATTGAACACTCTAAGGATATGTTTGAGATAATTTTTTTTTTCTACTTTGCTTTTTTAGGCTTCAACCAAAATTTCGTTTGGCTACAATTTTTTAATTACTTTTTAAAAGTTTTGTATCAGAAAGTTATTTTTTTACAACAGTTTTAAAAAAATTACTTTCAACACATTAGCTTTGCAATCACCTTTATAAAAAAATATATTCATTCGTCCCATACAGACCCTAAGTTTTACCAATTATAAAATTCTTTTATGTTAATTATTAATAATACTTATTTCTTTCCTATCATACTTACTAAAATAGAAAAAATATTTTAGGCAAGAGTATTTTAATAATATGCTCACTTTTAACTAGATTTTATTCATCACTTTAGGCTATTTGATTAAATAAAAAATTGAATCAAAATAGCACTCAAATTCAATTTCTATAGTTATATTGTCATTATTTTCATAAACAATAAAGTAGAAAAATGCTTAATTTGTGCTAGTAAAATAATGAAAATGGCCCTCTTTATGCTCTTTGTTCAAATCACTCAATGTATACCATAGATAAACTTATATTATACAAACTTCATTCAATATTAGACAAGATAGAACATTAAAAGAATGCTATTGATTATAATATATATGTGTGATTCACCATGCCTACCTACATACTACCAAACCTCAACATTATTATAACATAAATATAGTCAAAGGACAACCAATTGCAATACTTAGATGCTTATTTAACCTATAGCCTACAATTTGGTGGACATGTGGATATGTGTCAAGCTTAATTTGGTCAAATCCATTTGATTAGGTAGCTACAATTAGTGCCATACCAACATGCCTTTGATGAATCAAGAATTTTGTGAAAAAAAAAGCTAGGCATCATATAAATTTAAAAAATATAAAAAAAAACAAAAGTTAAAAATATAACAAAAATAATAAAAGAAATACAAGTATCTTTTAGATAATATTTAATTGACTATGTAATATCGATGCTTAATTTAATTTTCCAATTAAATTAAAAAAAGTCAAAAGTATATCATCGTTCTTACTAGTAATAACTTCACATATGAGCAAGATATTCACCTTAAGCCTAATTACTAAAATTTCCTTCAAGATTTGGTCACAAATAAAATATGATGAGGGTGATAATGTAATTAATTCCAAAATCATTAGTTAAATTTCCGTACATGCCAACCAAGTGTAAAACAAAGGAAGATATAGATAAGTAGTAAGAAAAAAGCAAAATCCCCTTTATGCTTAATATGTGAAAATAATTGAGGGTGTTAATGTCATTTATTCAATATGTACAATACACTTCATGCATGTCATTCAAATGAAAAGATTAGGGCATAAAAGGAATTACTCCAAAATGACTTATTTACCTTTTAAAGTTTCTATTTAAATGGTAAAACTCTTATTGATAAAAAAAATTCATTGTTCATACTTTAAGGGAAAATAAAAAGATAATACTATTTAGGTAAGTTTTGAAAATTAAATTTAAGTATAATAAGTACCATCCAAGTATAAAATGGAGTCATGGGGAGACTTTTTAATTTTTAATTTTAATAATAATAATATTATTATTTATTCTTTATTATAATAAAAACTTAATTAATAATTTTTACTCCATTAATCTCATTATAACTGATAGCTCTAACTTTTATTTCTAAATAAATTATGTTCAAAAATTATAATTAATCATGATAAAATTAAAATTTCAGAATTTATTTTAAGATAAATATAACACAAATTTAAAGATCTTTTCTGTTATAATTATTATAATAAATCAACTACAAATTATAATTGAAGATCAATAAATGAATGATACTTTAATCATCTATTAAAAAAGAAATATTTGATTATATTAATAATGAAATAATCAATCAACTCTTTTTGAATATAAAGAGCAATAAATCATAACTTTTTAATCATATTATATTTTACCTTTTTAAAATAATAAATTTAAATAAAAAATAATTTTAAAACTATAAAAAATATAATTTATGCCCCATTAATTCATAAAATTATTTTTTGATGCACAAGAGTATCATAATAATATAAATGTTCATTTCATAATATGAAGCATCATTAATAAATATTTGATACACTTGACAATATTCTAAAGAAGTTAAAGGTATCTCTTCCTAATTTCTAACATCTTCAATGTTAGCCTCTTTCTCAGATCTATGTTTCGAACAAACCTAAACACATTTACAGTACATTTCATCTCTTCTACAGCCCAAGGGTTGATGTTACGTTTTGATAAATGTTGATCAAGCTCTGTTGGCCCATGACAAATCACATGATGCTGAGACATGTTTTTGCCATCTAATAGAGTTCAAGTCACCTTCATTTTGAGTTTGATAATATATTAATATGGGCTCCAAAAATTCAGCCCCGGTCTCCCCGCTTGCTTTTCGGGGGAGTTTTAACGGATTAAGTTCTGGGGTAAACTTTGGGAAGGCAACTGGGTTTGTAGATAAGACACTACCCAAAGATTTCATCCTCATTTTGCAAGGACTTTATGATTTGAGTTCTAGTTTCCTATAGGCGCTAGCCTCTATAGTTAATTACCCCTCTCGATCACGAGAGAGAACTTTCGATTAAGGCTAGTCATCAATCAGATACATAGAAATGCGTGTTATCTAGCATATAGTAGCAGCATGTGTTTAAGGGATGTGAGATTGAATTTTTAAAATAAAAATTTCAACATCTTACCTAAATTAAGAGATGAATGAAAAATATTTGATCAGAGTTAATTTCACAGTTGAGGCACAATACTTACCTAATATAAAGCTAAATCATTCACGAATCAACCGGATATTGAGAAAGAAAAACAGAATGGCAGAAGAGCAGCCACAGTTTATGATTTCTCCAGCAGCAGGCTTCTAAACTTAAGATCTACTAAACTGGATTAATCAAATGAAAGTAAGAAGACAAGTCAGCGTATGCTGATATTTATATTTAACTTGATAAGAAACATTAACTTGCAACAAGAGAAATAAGACATTCCCAACAGCATAATAGCAAAACCTATGACCAAGGCTTCGTTTAGGATGACTTTCTTACTGCTTCTTAAAACAATTTTTTAGTATAAAAATTTTAATTTTCAAACTAAAAAAATTGCTTTAAGAAGTAAAAAAACAGTCCCAAATGAAACCTGAGGCTCCAAGTAATTGAGATTTTGTGCTCAAGACTTACAGATGAAATTTACAGTACTACACATAAGCTGCGCGCTCTGTTGCCTTCGGTTGTGAATCTTTTGAACCCACAGCTATTTAATATATCTATATGTTATATATGGCAATGTAATATGTGAGTTGAATAGACATAATTATATCCCATCATGCTAATAACATTATATAAAGTTCAATGTGGGGCACAGAATATAAGCTGAAGGAACTGCCAGACCTTGTCAATCATGAAACATCTTTACAGACTTTGTGCAAATTAGTTTTGTATGGTCACATTTACAGTACATTTCATCTCTTCTACAGCCCAAGGGTTGATGTTACGTTTTGATAAATGTTGATCAAGTTCTGTTGGCCCATGACAAATCACATGATGCTGAGACATGTTTTTGCCATCTAATAGAGTTCGAGTCACCTTCATTTTGAGTTTGATAATATATTAATGTGGGCTCCAAAAATTCGGCCCCGGCCTCCCCGCTTGCTTTTCGGGGGAGTTTTAATGGATTAAGTTACAGGGTAAACTTTGGGAAGGCAGCTGGGTTTGTAGATAAGACACTACCCAAAGATTTCACCCTCATTTTGCGAGGACTTTATGATCTGAGTTCTAGTTTCCTATAGGCGCTAGCCTTTATAGTTAATTACCCCTCTCGATCACAAGAGAGAACTTTCGATTAAGGCTAGTCATCAATCAGATACATAGAAATGCATGTTATCTAGCATATAGTAGCAGCATGAGTTTAAGGGATGTGAGATTGAATTTTTAAAATAAAAATTTCAACATCTTATACTTAAAACAGATGGTGGGGGAATGGATAATGGACCTAATCAAGATCCCTTGATTCCATTGTCCCGGGCCATCATGGTCCCTGGTATACTTAGTCAAAGGAGATAGTCGACCCAACCTGATAGAAGGATTCTTGTCGGCAGTCATGGGTTGCTTCGTCCAAGGGTATACCTTATAGACCTGAGGTGGATGTTTGTCTAAGGGGACAAACTTGAATTTGTTTCCCCTGTTCCCATGTTGGCTCAGGAGGGGCCGACTGGACCGGTCCAGGTTTTTGTTTGGCGGAAGAAACAGGGAGAGGGGGGCGGAACTCCTGTGGGCCCCATGATGGGCTTAATGCAATTTTTTGGGGAAAATATTTGAATGTAAGGACTGATTAGGTAAGTTGTGATTCTACTTTGATGTTAATCAGGGGAATAGGAGGGAATTAGGATTATCATGAATTTGAATTGTAATTTGAGATCTAGAGTTCTTTTGCTTTGGGCTCTTGGCGTTGCCGGAGATTTGGAGAGTTGTTCTTCCTCTTAGATTGAAGAACAATTGTATCTTTGCTATTTTACTCATCGTGTAGTGGAATACAAGTCTTGCTTTGAGTTTTCCTTCAGTTTTCCTCTGGATTTCTGCTGTAAACAGCAGTTTGCTATTGCTTTCCTGCTGTGGAAAGCAATCTAGTCGGTGTTTTTTTCACCGATTTGGGCTAGTTTTGCTTGCGAACTAGAGTATTACCTTAGGGTTACTTGCGAACTCAAGTATTTTCTATCAAATTGGTATTAGAGCATCGATTTGGGACCGTCGGCGGCTGAAATCTTGAAATTTCAGCGAATTTTTTTTTCCCGGAAGAAGATTTTCATGATTCTTGGGAAGATAGATGGCCGGGAAGAAGGTAGAGGTCTTGGAAGGCGAGATCGGTCAACTAAAATCAGATTTGGAGGGAAAGTTCTTTGACTTTCAAACTCAAATAACCTCCAACATTGAAAGGATAGAGGGGAAATTCACAGTTAAGGAAGAAATGTTGAAGAAACTATTGGAGTTGAAGACAAATCCTACGACATCGGAAGCAAGAGAGACCACCGGAAGCCATGGTGTAGAAGGAAATCCGAACCCATTTAGGGGGAGGAGAAATCCGGAAGTGGAGGTCATTGAGGGGGAGGACGGTATGCCACCTGTAGAGCCATTTTCTAGAGAGGAGATGAGTTTGGGAAATGACCGGAGGGGTACTGATTTCGTCGAGAGAAGGGAAGAATTTCATCGCCGGGGCGCTGATTTTGAAAGGAGCAGAGGGAAATACGATGAAGGTTTCGGGTATAACCGTCGGAGGGAAGATCGTGACAGTTAGGGAGCACCTCTTTTTTGATGAATGGGAGGTTATGGAGGATTCAGGGGAAATGGGGGAGACCAACGGGTGAGGAAGCTGAAGATGCCCGTCTTTGAGGGTGAAGACGGACATGGCTGGATCTACAAGGTGGAGTGATACTTTGTTGTCAACGGGTTGACAGAGGACGAGAAGTGATAGCAGCGAGTTTGTGTTTGGAAGGAAAAGCCTTGGCATGGTTTCAGTGGCGTGACAGGAGGGAGCCCATCCGGAGCTGGAGAGAGTTCAAAGATTGCTTATTGGAGCTTTTTCAAGATGACAGGGGAGGAGATTTCTATGAGCAATTCTTTGCTTTGACTCAGAAGGGGACTGTGGCAGACTACTGGGACAAGTTTGAGTACTTGGCTAGCAGATTGAATCACATTTCAGAGTCGGCCCTGGAAGGGAACTTCATGAAGGGGCTTAAACCTGAGATACGTACAACATTCAGGGTGCTGGAGCCGAGGAACCTAGGGAAGGCTATGGAGCTGGCGCAGTTGGTGGAAGATTAGAAGAAATGAGAAAGAGGAGCTCGAGGGAACTATTTAGGGGGATCATACAAGATGACTACCACATTCTTACCATCAAAAGGGGCAGCTCCAGGGGGTCTGAAGGAAGCACCAAAAGAGAAAACTGGCGGGAGAAATGAGGGATGATTAAAAAAGCTGACAAAGAAGGAGATGCAGGATAAGAGGACAAAGGGGTTGTGCTTCAGATGTGATGAGAAGTACATGCCGGGGCATAGGTGCAAGGACCGAACTCTTCAGGTTCTCATTATCTATGAAGACCAGGAAGACGAGGAGGGAGTTGGGAGCAGATCTGAAGAGGAGGAGGAGGAGAAGTTGCACCTGAATGTGACAGAAGTCTCTCTGAACTCTGTCGTGGGATTCACTCCGAGTCACACTATGAAAGTGAAAGGAAAGATAGTTGACCGTGAGGTGATGGTGTTGATTGACAGTGGGGCAACCCACAATTTCATTTCCACCCAGATCGTTGAGCTGATGGGGATGGAGTTAGTGGATACAGGAGGCTATGGGGTGATGATGGGCACGAGAAAGGTGGAAATGGGTAGAGGAGTTTGTAGAGGGGTAGTGCTGAAGATTCAGGGGATCTAGGTGAGAGAGGACTTCATTCCCTTGGAATTGGGGAGTACTGACGTCATCCTAGGGATGAAGTGGCTACAAACATTGGGGGAGACCAAGATCAATTGGGGGACATTGAGGATGGAACTGGTGATGGGAGGAAGGAGGACGATTCAGGGTGATGCTGGCCTGACCAAGGTTGGGGTATCTCTCAAATCCATGATCAGATTCATACAGGAGGTGGGAGGGGGATATCTGGTGGAGCTGTAGCTCTTGTAGAGGGTGAGTGTGGGGGATGAGGGAGACATTCCACTGGTGGTGCAACCGCTCATACATCAGTTCAAGGAGGTGTTCCAGCCACCTCAGGGCTTACCACCACCCAGAGACCAGGAGCGTGTAATCCTTCTGAAGGATGGAGTGTCACCAATTAGTGTTCGACCTTATCGCTACCCTCAAATTCAAAAAGATGAAATCGAGAAGCTGATCAGGGAGATGTTGGAGTCAGGAATAGTCAGACCCAGCGTGGGTCCTTTCTCTAGCCCCGTCCTATTAGTCAAGAAGAAGGATGGGAGTTGGAGATTTTGCGTGGATTATAAGGCTTTGAACAAGGAGACAGTACCGGATAAGTTCCCTATTCCGGTGATTGACGAGTTACTTGATGAGTTGCACGGAGCAGTAGTATTTTTTAAGATGGACCTGAAGTCAGGCTACCACCAAATCAGAATGGAGGAGGATATTCAGAAGATGGCCTTCAGGACGTACGAGGGGCATTACAAGTTCTTGGTGATGCCTTTCGGGCTCACTAACGCCCCTACTACCTTTCATTCTTTGATGAACAGAGTATTCCGGCAGCATCTCAAGAAGTTTGTGCTGGTCTTTTTTGATGACATTTTGGTGTACAACCAAATGGAGGAGCACTTGAAGCATTTGAAGGAGGTTCTGAAGATACTACAGGAACATCAGCTGAAAGCTAACCTAAAGAAGTGCAGTTTCGCCCAGTCTAGGGTGGAATATTTGGGACATGTGGTGTCTCAAGAGGGAATGACAGTCGACCAGTCCAAGATTGAGGCCATGCAGAACTGGCCAAGGCCTAGGAACATAAGGGAGTTGAGGGGTTTCCTATATCTGATTGGTTACTACAGGAGGATTGTGAAGGGCTACAGTACCATCGCGTGGCCTTTGACTGAGCAATTGAAAAAAGAACAATTTTTTATGGGGAGAGGCGGCAACCCAGGCTTTGAGAGATTAAGAAAAACCGTGACGACGGTCCTAGTGTTAGCTCTTCCAGATTTCAGCCAGACCTTTATAGTAGAGACTGAAGCGTCAACATATGGCTTGGGAGCAGTGTTGATGCAGGATCACAAGCTTGTAGCCTATTTCAGTCAGGTGTTATCGACCAGGGCTCGATTGAAGTCATTATATGAAAGAGAGCTGATGGCCATCGTCCTAACCATTTAGAAATTGCGTCCTTATCTTTTGGGAAGACACTTCATTGTTAGTACGGACCAGAGGAGTTTGAAATACTTGTTGGAATAACGGATAGTGACCGAGGAATATCAGAGGTGGTTGTCAAAGCTTTTGGGCTATGACTTTGAGATCCAGTATCGACCAGGGGTGGAAAATAAGGCGGCCGATTCCTTATCCAGATGTGTTGGGGAAATTCAGGAGTTGGCAGTCTCAGTACCACTGAGGGTTAACTGGGGGGCCATCAAAGAAGAAAACCTTCAGAGCGAGGAGCTGAAGAAAATAAAAAGAGACTTGAGGAAGGATAGTAGTAGCCATTCAGGGTACTATTTGGAGGGGGAGAAGTTGTTACATCAGGGGAGGTTCGTGATGCCACGAACATCAACACACATTCCCCACTTACTATAGAAATTTCACGACAGTGCTGTTGGGGGGCATTCAAGGGTACAGAAGACATATAGAAGGCTGACAGCTGAGCTTTACTGGAAGGGGACGTATAAGGATGTGGAAGAGAAGGTGGCAAGGAGTGAGGTGTGTTAGAGAAATAAATATATGGCGATGGCACCAGGAGGGCTACTTCAACCATTAGCACTTTCAAACAAAATATGGGAGGAAGTATCTATGGACTTCATTGACGGCCTCCCCCGCTCAGAGGGATTCACAGTCATTTTTGTAGTGGTGGATCGACTTAGCAAGTATGCCCATTTTATTCTCTTACAACATCCTTACACCGCAGTATCAGTAGCGGCAACATTTATCAAGGAAGTGGTGAGATTACATGAGGTTCCTGAGTCAATTGTGTTTGATAGAGACAAAGTGTTCCTTAGCCAATTTTGGAAGGATCTTTTCAGAATGCAGGGCACGATTCTCAAGAGAAGTACTGCCTACCATCCACAGACAGACGGACAAACGGAGGTGGTAAACCGGAGCTTGGAAATATATTTGAGGTATTTTGCCGCAGAAACACCGCGGATGTGGGCGAAGTGGTTACCTTGGGCCGAGTATTGGTACAATACCTCGTACCATTCTGCTTCTCAAATTACGCCTTTCAAGGTGATGTATGGCAGAGACCCCCCACACCTAGTGCATTATGGGAAGGGAAGCACACCAGTGTCGTTAGTGGAGCAGTACTTGAAGGAAAGAGACAAGGTGCTAGAAAAGTTGAAGAAACATCTATAGAGGGCACAACAAATTATGAAGAGAGACGGATTCACACAGGAGGGACATGCAATTTGAAGTGGGGGAGAAGATGTTCTTGAAGCTAAGGCCCTACAAATAGAAATCAGTGGCTAACAAGCAGAACGAGAAACTGGCTCCGAGGTATTTTAGTCCTTATGAGATATTGGGGAAGATCGGTGCTGTGCCGTATTGTCTGAAGTTACCCGCCTCCGCTACCATACACTCGATATTCCATGTGTCACAGCTGAGGAGAGCTCTAGGAGAGCATGCAGTTAGTGTAAAGTTACTAGCATCAATGACGGAGGAGTTGAAAGTGGCTTTAGAACCCCTTGAGCTTATAGGGGTAAGATATGATAAAGAGGGCAATAAAGAAGTGTTGATTCAATGGAAGGATTTACCTGATTTCGACGCTACTTGGGAACCATTTGAAAGAGTGAAAGAACAATTTCCCTCTTTTCACCTTAAGGACAAGGTGAGTTTTGGGGAGGGGAGTAATGTTGCGCCTGTTCCTACGCCGACCTAGGAGGGGCAGGCTGGACCAGTCCAGGTCTAGTCCAACCTGGACCGGTCTAGGTTTTTTGTTTGGCGGAAGAAACAGGGAGAGGGGGGCGGAACTCCCGTGGGCCCCATAATGGGTTTAATGCAATCTTTGGGAGGAAAGATTTAAATGTAATGGCTGATTAGGTAAGTTGTAATTCTTCTTTGATGTTAATTAGGGGAATAGGAGGGAATTAGGATTATCTTGAATTTAAATTGTAATATGAGATCTAGGGTTCTTTTGCTTTGGGCTCTTGGCATTACCAGAGATTTGGAGAGTTGTTCTTCCTCTTGGATTGAAGAACAATTGTATCTTTTCTATTTTACTCATCGTCTAGTGGAATACAAGTCTTGCTTTGAATTTTCCTTCAGTTTTCCTCTGGATTTCTGCTGTAAACAGCAGTTTGCTATTATTTTCCTGCTGTGGACAGCAGTCTAGTCGCTGTTTGTTCACCGATTTGGGTTAGTTTTGCTTGTGAACTCAAGTATTACCTTAGGGTTACTTACGAACTCAAGTATTTCCTATCAGAATTCATCTTAGCTAACAGAGGGCTTTGTACCTTATCAATTATATCCTATTGATTAATATCTCAAGGATTTGTTGACATTGGAAAGCATATGGGCTCTGGCCATAACCGTAACTTAGTGGTGTCATTTGACGGAAAACCACTCGGTTTAGAAAGCCCCGGTCATAACCGTTTATCCTGCGGTGCTATTTGATGGAAAAAAACGTCGATTAGAGGACACATGCCACGTCTCTGCTGGCAGGAAACTGTTTGAGATTGAATCCTAATGATATTCTTGACTAGACATTAGCTCTTTGTGAGTTGAAGTGATTTTCAATTTGTCCATCTTGACAAACTGTTACGGAGGGTGGATAGGTTTGCTTTAAGTGATTTTATGGATTATTTCAATTTAAAATATTCTAAACTTGAATGATTCTTAGAATTTTTGGATTTTAAGTATTGGGCATTTGAGTATTTAGGGAGTATTTTGAATTTTTTGGAATTGACCACTCTGGTTGATATAAACATTCAACATAACCATCATTGGGGTGTTTTATGGGAAATTGTATTTTATTGATTGAACCATATCGACTCTGTTAGTTGTTGACAGAGGATCGGGCTTTATAGGCTTTATGCCTCTGAATGAATTTTCTTGGTTATCAATCTTGAAGACCTTACATGAATGTATAAAACAAATATGTCGGTCGATATCGTGATTGTATATTTGTTTGATGGTTCAAGGTGTGTCGACTCCTATCTGCCAGCATAGAAGGATTGAGATCGAATTTGGGTTTATTTTTTGACCCGCGCATCATCATAGACATTATATGTATACCAATAACACGCTCGTCGGGGCCCATATGGGTGTTTGGAGGCATTTTATAATTATTTGTTGAGCCTTGTCGACTCCTATTTACTTGCTTAAGATGATCGAGTTCAAATTTATTAACATGCGTAGCATCCTTAGACATCACATGTGTTCCTACAACACGCTCTTCATGGCCATGCGAGTGTTTGGGAGCATTTTATAATTATTTACTGAACCTTGTCGACTCTTATTTACCTGTTTAGTAGGATTGAGTTCAAATTTATTGACCCACACAGTATCCCTAGATGTCACGTGTGTTCCTACAAGACGCTTGCCGGGGCCAATGCGGGTGTATGATTGTACATACATTTCTCGGTGTTTGTGTATACAAATTGTAGTGCACATATGAGGGGTATTTGTATAGTATTAGCGGGTCTTCTACGACGGCTCGTAGATGTTCGTGTCTATCGTGGTCCTGTGTTAACCCGTTTTATATAGATAGACTGTCGTACATTACTTGTTGCTTTCTACAGGTGGATTGTAGTGCACTAACGAATCTCATTCTTTGCATTTATAGATGCTTGTAGATGTCCTGTCATATACATGATGAGTTTCCCACAGTAACTCATCGGCATTTACACCTGATATAGTTACTTTATATTTTGATTATAGGCGCACGCAGGGTGTATGACATATTTTCTACTGTAGCTCGTAGAAATTTGCGTTTGTCGTAGTGCTTCGATATTTGCCCGTAAGTTACATGTTGAGTTCATGAAGACTGTTCACTAAGAAACTTACAAGCCTCAACTCAATGTTCGAAATCTGGTTGAACTGAGACTCACTCATTACATCTTTGAAAATAATGATTTGATATGATTTTCTCTTCCCAAAACTCAAGTAGAAATTAATAGGTAACTACCTAACGATGTCTTCATCATCATTCTTTTGGTGTCAGCTTAAATAAAGAATCAATCATTTCAACCTTTGATGACTGTGTCCATTATGATGCCCTATATTTTCAAAAATAGTGGCCACTCCCTTGAACTAGAAACTATAGCAATTGAAGGCACATCAATCCATTCATCACGCCAATTGTGTGTTGACCTTCAGCACTCGTAGGCAACTACAGTATTTGTCCGTGAGTCGGCTGTAGTTGACTGGAGGCATGTGTGGTTGGTTGGGAGAGGAGGGATTTGATAGTGTGAGGGAAGGTGTAGGAAGTTGAGAAGGGGTCTATAGGGAGGAATGGGGAATTAGTAAAAATGGAGAGGTAGGTGGTGGAGTGTGGGAGCTGGTAAAAGATATGGTTGAATGATTGTAGGGAAAGATGTGTTTATGGAAAACGACGTGACGAGAGATATGAATCTTATTGCTTTTATGTTGTGGCACCTATAGCCCTTGTGGGAGGGAGAGTATCCTAGAAATAGACACTCATGGGAGCGAAGATGGAGTTTGCTAGGAGCAAGTGGTTGGAGCCAGGGAAAGCATAGGTAACCAAATATTTTGAGATGGGTGTAAGCCGAAAATTTGTTGAGGAGTAAGTGATAGGGAATTTTAAGATTGATGGCTTTTGAAGATAACCTGTTTATAAGGTGGTTTGAGGTGAGCAACGCTTCAGCCCAAAATGTAGGGGCAGTGTAGCGGCATGTAAGAGGGTACGAGTGGTATCAAGGAGATGACGATGCTTGCGTTCGACAACGCCATTCTTTTCAGGAGTGTAGGGACAGCTGAATTGATGGGTGATACCATGATCGAGGAGGAATTTCTTGAACATATGACTGCTAAATTCGCCACCTGCGTCGAATCAAAAGTGCAGTGATGTTTTTATTGAATTGATCTTGAATGAGTTTTGTTAGAGCTTAAAATTTAGATAGAGTTTCTGCTTTTGAAATCATAAGAATGAGCCAATTATATTGCATACAGTCATCTATGAAAATTACATAATGGCGATAACCTGAAATGGAAGAAACAGGAGCAAGCCCCCAAACATCTGAATGAATGAGGGCAAAAGGTTGAGAAGCACTATGTAAATCAGAATTAAAAGATAGTTAGTGGCTTTTAGCCACATTACAAGACTTGCATAAAACATGAGATGACGACAGACATAAAGATGGAATGAACTGAGATAACTTGCGGATGGCTTGCTGATTGGGATGGCCCAAGAGAGAATGCCAGAGAGATGTTGAGGCCAGCTTTGTTTGGAGAGTGAGCGAGGTGGGTTGTGGACTGGTTGAGATGAGGTAGATGCCATCACGACTACGGCCACGAATTAGAACATGATTATTTTGAGAGTCATTTATGATAAATTTCGGTGGCATTAAATGAAATGGTACAAGGATTATCGGAAGTTAATTTATGAATAGAAAGGAGGCTGTGCGAAAGTGAGGGAAGGGAACATGAAGTAGATGATGAAGAAGAAGCTTACAGCTGGTGTCTGAGAGTGGAAGAAGGTCTTGTCCGCTGTGTTGAATGGGTAAGGATGTCCCATTTTCTACTGAAATAAAGTTTGTTCCTTGATAAGGCAGTGAGTGATGGAGATTGTTGACATCTACTGTTAGATGGTTGGAAGCTCCCGAGTCTAGAACCTATTATGTTAATGGAAGGCTGTGGGAAGTGAACATGCCACGAATGGACGAAGACTAAGGTGGGGCGTATTGTGGGTTGTAGCAATGCCATCATAATAGAGTGGAGTGCCCAATTTTGCCACATATCTGACATAAAGGGCGTTGAGTCAGTACTGTAGAAGAGGTTGGGGGTCTGACATTGACTGTTGGGCGGCAGAACTGGGTGTTATGACCTCTGCCATGGTTCTGATGTGAGGAGCAGCCACGAGCCGAATTCCTGGAGGAGTAGAGAGCGGAGGTGTCTGAAGGAGGGATGAGATCTCTCTGTAGCTCAGCTTGAAGGTTGATCTCCTCACTACATAAGAGGGAGTATAAGGTTTCCAGGGTGGTGCGTATTGCAGTCTTGAAAGAGTTGTATGAGGGAGGCAACCTGTTGAGTATGTACATAATGATGTCTTCAACATCAATGTGAGATCCGACAACAGCTCTATTATCCACTAGAGATTTGATTTGAGCAAGATATTGGGTTATAGTGCGTCATGCATCTGAATACGATGAAGTTCGCTTTTGAGTTGAATAACACGTTCGTGGGCTGAAGACGAAGTTCAATGGTCATCCAAATGTCGTGTGAAGTGGAGAGACAGAGTATATAGAGAAGGATTGCTGGTGAGATGGTTGAGAGAAGAGCCGAGATGAGGTTTTGATCAATCAGTAACCACAACCGGTGATCTGAGGCTGCTCCGGTAGAAGTTGTTTCAAGTGGACATGCATGCTCCCTAGTGAGGTATTTCTCAAAACCACTGGCAAAGAAAAGTTGATATACTTGGAGTCTCTAAATAGTGTAATTGTTTATGGTGGCGTATGAACAATGAGTTTGAGGTTGTTCATAAGGAACTTCAGGGGCGCATGTATCATCATTTCTGCCATGGCTGCAGGGAGAGGAGTTTGATATAATCGGAGCTGATGAAGCTTGATCGGCCATTGGAAGAGAGGATGGGAGAATGTGAGTAGGTCTAAGAGCGGTGAAGCACAGGCTCTGATACCATGAAAGATTTTATAAAAGTGTTGAAGAACTCAGATGCATAGAAGAGGAGAACGTTATGAATACTGTAGCTGAATATGCAAACTCTCATATTGAAGTAAATCTTAGATGGTGAGTAATATAGGAAGACAACCGACATGCTGTTAGATAATGCAGAGCCGTTAGTTCGGTCTAAGTATGGAGGCGTTATATGCAGAGGAGCAGAGATAATGCTGAGCATCCTAGTGGTCCCTTTGGCTTTTTAGTGCAGCAGAGGTTGACGTATGCTAACAAATACAACAAGCGGATCTAAAGATATGTTTTTTATGAACATAAGATACATTAAATTCATTTTTTTTTTCAAGAAATTTGACGAACATTGTTTGATTTGTCTTACTTCTTTGAGTTACTGTAAATTGGACTAGGAATTTGGTGGGCATCCATAGGGGGAACTACAATGTAGTCAATGTATATTTCTAATTGTCTCTTTTTGCATATTTTGGCTAAGTTATTCAGAATGATACCTTAAATAATTAAGATGCATCTGGTTTTGATTCACCAGTTCTTTTTCTCTGAGCAGTGTGCACTTTGTTCATACTTTCTAAAGAATGTGGAGGGGTTATAATGTGAGTAAATTATGAATCTTTAGAATGTTATTTTTATATAATAATAGGTAGAAACAACGCTCGTAAGGAGTCCTATTGAAACCAAGAAATATAGGCATGCCTGCCATCCACACCAGAATAGATAGAGTTTTCCGAAAAAACCTGCCAGTGGAGGAAGACCCCCTAGGGATAAGAGACATAGGGCTGAAGAGAGAGCCAAAAAAGGATCTTTCGTGTATAATCCTGCATAATCTCGAATGTTATCAGTTCCGGTACGTAGACCAAATGATACAATGCAAGCAAAAGTTCCTAGATTCATGGAGATATAGAACAACATGCATTATTATTTTTGGAAAAGATTTGGTCATTTGGTTAATAGCATACTTAATAGCATATAGGAATAGAGTTAATAGCATACTTAATGGAGCATGAACTAATTAAATTTGGAAGCAGAAAACAATATTTTTATAATTTACTAAGTATAATTTAAAATATAATTTAATAAGTATAATTTAACAAACTAGAAATTAGGCATGCCTTATATGACATTTCCAGGAAAGAAAACCCATGAACGCATTGGTTAGAGTTGAAAATGATTTTTCCCTTAGAAGAACGAATCGACATACCTGCCTGAGTGCTGCATGAAGATCATCTTCATATGCAACATCATTTAAACATGCAATAATTTCAGGGGAAGAACTCCTTGCAGAAACAGTTGTAAAATTTAAAGGGCTTCTTTGATTGAGATTTTCATTGATATTGCTGTAAGCATCCACCAAAGAAGTGTCATTTATTGCTCCCATTTCTACATCTAACCCAGAGCAAGAACTAAACTGCTGCTGTTTTTGTTCCGCTGCATGAAGAAGAGATGGTTATCCGCAAAGAAAACAATCAAAGTTGATGGCTGCATCGAACATTATAGAGGAAAATGAACCCAACAACTTAATGTTCTGGCCTTAAATTACTTACAGGGAAGCATTGTATTCAACTCCATCGACAAGTTGTCATCCGAATCACATCCTTCCAAGTGGATATTGCTGAACAATGTGCCAATTTTTGGACTTCCTTCTGCATATCCGAGTTGTTTGGCTGAACTTAGACAAGAGTTTAGATCAGCGGGCAAAGGAAGTTGACAAGTCTGTGTATAAGAATTCAGTTGATTTGACCTTCGAAGGAAAGACTGAAAGCCTAAGTCATTATATGCTTGAGTTGGTGCATTCATCACTAAGGAATTTCGTATAAGACCTGGGTTTTCAGTTACAAATTGGTCTGTTTGTGGATTAATTGAATGTTGTGGTCCAGTTATCACTTCGCTTGACTTTGTATTATTTGCATATTTTCGATTCAAATCATTCTGACCGTTAAAAGGATGAGTAAACCATGTTGGTTGCATGGTAGCACGGCCACTAGGAAATTGCTGAGCAGGATAGTACGTGGAAGGTGCAAGCATAGTTTTGCATCCATTGACACCAAAATTTTCGAAGCTGATGGCTGAACATCGACTGTTAAGAGTCATGAAATCTGAGCTCCCAGCATATACACTTGTGCCAGCATAAGTATTGAAGTGTTCGCTAAGTCCCATTCCATTCCTTTTAAGACCTCTCCTATACTTCTGCCAAAAAAAAGTTGCTTTAGTTTGACCATGTAACTAGATTATGAATAATCAGGAAAGGCAAAGCTACATCAGTGAGAGCTGGAATGAACAAATTTTACTAAGATAGACTAAGCAAAACACCATTTTTAGATTTATAGCACTTAAGAAAAGTTGGTATTTTGCCTAACCTGTAAATGACTGGCTACATTCTCACGGCTAAGCCCTGGGATATTCATGATATCAAGTATTTTCTTTGGTACTGCCCCTGAGAGAAAGAAGAATGGTTTTAAGATTACAAAAGATAACCATGGAAAATATAAAATGCATGAATGTTTACTAACGATCAAGCCCTAGTTGGTTGACAGCATTGATGAATTCAGCATGCAACTCAGCGGTCCATGTAACTCTAGGTTTCTTTTGTGCAGTCGCTTCATCATCAGAGTCATCACTGTCATCATGATCTCTTTCCTTTCCATGGCTCTTGAAATCTTTTATCGGAACATCTTGTGATGTCCTTGCATGATCCAGTTTGTTCCAAAGATCATAAGAACCTTTCTTTTCCTTTAATGATTTCCTGACCACATGCTTCCAGATGACCTTAATGTCCTCTAGCCGTATAGGTTTAAGAAGGTAGTCAACCGCTCCATGCATTATTCCTTTCATCACACTCTTAAAATCACAATCTACAGAGAGCACTGCAAAAGAAATTGGTACTAGGATATACAGTGATAAAATAACAAGAGAATGAAATTATTTTGGAGGGTTATTTGCTTACTAATTACAGGCAAGTCCATCTCAAGGCCCAAAATCTCCAAAAGCTTAAACCCATCCATGTCCGGCATTTTAACGTCACTAATCACAAGATCATATATATCTTTGTTCTCTCTTAGCAGTTTCAAAGCATCATGTGCATGCTGGGCAATGGTAACTGCAAAAGAATTAAGATTGTTTATGAATACTTGAGCAATGTTATGATTAGGGGAAAGTAAAGGAAGTGAAATGAATTACAAGTAATTTATGAGTTGATTCTAAATCAATGTTCGTTGATTTGAGATTTTCAGCAGTTTTTTCACTTTATTTTGCTCAAATTCTTAATGCCCAAAAGAACCTTCAAAATATTCAATTTACCTGACAAATTCATATCAAAGAAAATAAACTGTCACCTCTAATCGTTTCTAAAAAATATTATCACACAAGCTCACCACTTCAAAACAAATATATCCAAGCACAATTATGAGATCCACAAGCTTTTTATCATTCTTTTTCTTGTGTGTTTTGTAATCTCAGTAGCATCAAGTTTGTTTCATCATCCTTTTATTGAAAATATTTAGATTGTTTAGATTGGATTAAATGGTAAGAACTTGCAGCCAATATCAGTAGAGTTGTGGTGGAATTTATAGTGGAACGGTGGTGGTGGATTTTATAGTGGAATTGCTTGATCTTTCTTCTAAAGATAGAAGATCATTGAGTACACACTTGAGGACTTGGAATGAGGCTAGGGCTAGATTTGGGTGGGTTAATTGTGGAGGCCTAGAGGTTACCTTGATGAAGGAAGTTAATTATGAAACTAAGGTAGATGTGGGACTCGGGTAATGATTGGAAAAGGGGATAGATCAAGAGGCATGATAAAGGTTTAGGGTAAATAACACTTTGTAGATGGAGAGGGAAGGCTACTGGAGTCTGGAGGCTTGTGGAGGTAGCGGTGTTGGCTTAGGGTTTGTGTAAGGATGAAACCTGAGAGCTCAGAAGCTTAGGATTTAGGATCTATGGCGAGGCCAAGAGCTTTCAGGTGATTTCTGGATTTCTTCCTTTAGGGTTTAGGCATGGAGGGGAGAGAGAGATAATAATAGGATAAGAAGAAGAAAACCTCATTACAAAGATTATTCAAGTGCTCAACCACAAAGTTTCACACAAAAACAAACATTTGTTGTAACCTTGCCTGGATCTAGCATAAAATTTATTGAAATCTTCTTTGATTCATGTGGAGTTTGAACTTGATTTATTGGAAAAGCCTTACAAAATAACTTGAATGGTTCCACCTCTTCAATTTAAAATTTTTTAAACTAGAAAAGCCCAGCCAAAATGAGCTTGGATCTTTGGATAAGATCCAACTTAGAGCCACCTTTCAGTTAACTTTCAACCATCATAGGGCTTTGCTTATGGATGATTTGATGCGTTGCATCAAATAATTTATCGCATTCAACAACATTTAACTTATTTAATTCATTGCAGTTAATTTATTAAAGTACTTGAAGGTTATTGTGGGAATATTTTCAAAATTTAATTATGTCTTGCCTTATCATACGGTTTGAAATTAAGATATCTCATGTTTACATCATCAATGGACCTATAATTAGCATAACCAAGAGTCGGTAATCTCTTCCTGCACGCCAAATAAATCATGCAAATCAGGTAAAGCAAGCAATGAAAATTGATAGATAGTAGGGCGCCTAGTGGTGAGATAAATGAGGTGCAACTGATGGTTTTATGATGGTGGTGAGTTGATGTGGAAAAAAAGGAGGCTCAGAGTGTTAGACCTAAGGGTGGAAAAGGATTATGGGTTAGCTGAAGAGAAAAATCTAGCTTGGGACAACTTTGGTGAAGACTAGGGCTCAATTAAGAATAGTTTAAGAGGCTATTTGGTTTACATTAAAATGAGTGTAAAGTATTCTAAATGCAGGAGTTTGAAAAATATTGATGTTGATCTGAAGTAAACCAAAATATACTGTAAAGTTTTGGTGTGTTTGGAATTCTTCCTCTAATTTATTCTTGGTGTATTTGAAATTCATCAGATTTGCGTGATTTCCAAATATACTAGAACTTCATTGCCAACTGCCGGCTGCCGCCGACCGCCACCACCGCCTACTGCCGCCACCTCCATCCCTAAACGCCACTATTACTGCTGTCGCCGCTGCCACGGCTGGCAGCCATTGCCGCCGGCCACCATCAGCGCTGGTCACTGCCGTTGGTTGCCATCACTGCCTGCCACCGCCACTAACCACCATATCTTTGGACTTTACACTGTATTTATTTTACTTCAAACCAAACAAAAAAATTAATTTCCGTATTTATTTTACATTCATGCAACCATTGCCGCCAGCCACCATCAGCGCTGGTCACTGCCGTTGGTTGCCATCACTGCCTGCCACCGCCACTAACCACCCTATCTTTGGACTTTACACTGTATTTATTTTACTTCAAACCAAACAAAAAAATTAATTTCCGTATTTATTTTACATTCATCCAAACTAAATCAAGGTATTTCAAATACACTGCATTAATTTTACATTACATTCCTTTTTAAGCTAGCTAAATAGCCCCTAAGATGTGGAATAAGATCTAGGGATTGTGGTTAGGTGGTGAGAGGAGTGAAGGCAAGAAGGTGATGGATTAAGAGGGCTCAATTTTGTGTGGGAGGTTGGGGCCAAGAGCTTCCAAAGTGAATAGAAGTTTTGCTTGGGCTATTGGGGTGGGTTGTGGAGAGACTGAGTGATGTGAAACAAGATGCGATAAACAAGAATTGCAATTAAGATATTAATAGAAGTGATGAACTTTACTTTGATACCAAATAACTCTTTGTTTGCTCAAGTTAAAGTTTAAGAATATAGCGTTGAAAGATTAAGCAATATCAATAGATTACACGTTGAGATTACTAGAATTTGCAAAATAATAACCAAAGATCTAGGTAATGCAAATAGCCAATTATGACAAAGCCCCAAATTTAAGATATAAATCATTCACCTTGAGGTCCGTCACTCGTTTTGAAAGTGGTGGCTAGCGGAGGAGAATCGTAAGTAGGCTTAGCGATGCTACTAGTAGACAAGTGATCTTGAGAGGACTCGTCGCCGGGAAAGAAGCCGGATGTGGAGGAGCGGGTGGCGGCCGTCAATGATCCACTCGGAGTCGGGACATTTTTTGTCGATGACGATTATGAAAGTCGGTAGGATCCGATCCAAGTAGGCTCCAACGGTATCGTCGTCGGAATCAAATCCCGCATCGAAGAACGGCGATCGTTGGATGTCGAGGTTGCCGTGAGCGTCGAACACAAGTCCCCATTCAAATTCGGGGTCCGCCATGCATTCTTGCCTAGGGTTGAAGGAGTCCCCGAGAGGGAAAAGGAGGTGACCGGTCTTGGGGTGGTGGAGGGAGAAGGAAAAGAGATGTTATTTAGTGGGAGGAAAGAAAGCTGAAATCTGATTTGAGTTTTAATTTAGAGGAAATAGGGAAGCTTTGTTTTCAAATCTCACATTTCAAATTTGAAATAAAAAACTGAAATCCCGTGATAGATGGGGAGGTATTTAGGAGATATTTAATTATTGATTAAAGTGTGGATTGGAGAGAGAAAAGAGCCAAGGATGGCCGGCCATGAGGGGGAGCTTAGAGGGCAATTAATTTTAATTAAGTGGGCCCTCTAAAGAATAAATAACTGTCATACAAAATATGAATTTTCAGTTTCAGATTTGGGCTAAAATACGAAGGTTTCCAAAAAGGATTTTTCTCTTGGCACGTTGGAATTCACCAATAAATGCCTAGGGAAATAATTAGGCACTTTTCTACTAGGTGAACTTGTAAAAAGGAAAGGAAATTAACGATTGACAAGTGAAATTTGAATTTGTTTTGACAACAGGTGACCGGTGGGTTGTTTGGAGGTTGTTATGGGGCGGCGTGGAGAGGAGACCGGCGGCTGGGGTACAGAGAGGGCCACCGGTGGCTGGGTGGTCCGGCAACAGCTGCTGGCCGGCGGTAGAGGGTTGAGGGGCCGGCGGCCAAATGCTTGGTTGGTCCCAAAGAGGCCGGAGGCAGGGAGAAAAAAGGGAAAAGAAAAACAATTGCCTCAAATACTTCCTCCTCAAGAGGTTCCAATCCAAATCCCCACAATGACGATGAGGTCAAGAGACATGAAAGAGAATAATAGAGCAAGAAAGAACCTAGAACTCACAAAGAGATCTAGCTTCTCCTACGAACTCACTAAGAGATCGTGGAGGTTTGCACTCACAAAGAGAACATGAAATGTTAAATTTTCATTCATCAAAAACTAAACTATTACATGAGAAAATGGCCATATAAATAGGCCTCAAAATGACAAAGAAAGTAAAGTACTAAAATGCCCCTTGGGCTACAATAACTATCAAATACTCATAAGGGCAAAAACGGAAAAACATGAAATAAAAATAAATTACTACATAAAATGATGGAAATATAGATCATGATCGTGGCCGTCGATCTCCGGCATTTCCTGGAGGTACATGTGTCGAAATCGCTGCTGATGTCCCCATCACTGAGGATGCTTGGGAGAGGAAGAAAACAACAGCTAATGCTAATTTGAGTGCAATAAAAGAAAACACAAGATAATTTTGAAGCTTACCAAACGGAAGAAAAGGCTAGTCACCAAGCCAAACTAAGTGAAGTTTCAACTTCTTTGCAACAGATTAATTCCGGAATAATCCTCTTCATAACCTCTACCCTCAAGTATAAATTTCATACTCCATTACAATGAAAACTCAAAGAGAAACCTTGTTATTTGCACAGATGGTGGTAAGAGTTTCAAACTGCGCTATCATAACACCAGCAAGCAAGTTTGGTTAAATAAAATTTAAAGTAATTATTATAAATGAAAATCCATTGAAGTAAGATCATGAGGTGTGATTGTAATTATAAGGGATGCACATGGTGTTGCTTCACATGTAGCGGGGAGAATGGAGTTGCCCATTAGATCTGTTTCTCTATATGTTGGAGAGTAATGGATATTCTCTTTTACTTCATTTCTGATTTGATTAATTTCTTCTCTCAACATACTTATGGTATCTCTCATCTATTTGTTATCAGGCATATGCGGCATCATTATCTGCAGAAAGCTGTTCCACTAACCCCTGCTCCTCAACGGACTTGACCTACTTTAGCGGTATTCATTAGATGCCTACTTTAAATCTTAGCCATTAATCTCCTCATGTTACTCTGTTATTATAAATACCATGTTCATAGTAACTACAGTTGTAACAATTACAATTCCAATTCTCCAAATTATCTCTGTTCTGTATTTGCCTTTATCTTTGCTACAGCTGCACCTCTTTATTATTCATATAATCTTGAAAGCTTTTGTGGTTGCATTTACTTAATTAGTATCATAATGGATAATACTTAAATGAACAAAGGTAAGAGAAAAAATTAAGGAGATATTATGCCTTATAAAAAACTAATAATAATAATATGCAAAAAAATTCACACTAACTTAAAAAAGATTGATTTCTTGCCCTAAGGGATGGATTAGGCGAGTTCAAGTTTGGGTTTGGGTTCGGGCCAAGAGCTTATGAAGTGTTTACATCCTTTGCATGCGCTATCCGGGACATAGAAGTGGTTGTGGAGAGGGTGCTCCATAGAGGGAGAAAATGACAACTAATTGTGGGCTCCTAAAATTCACAATTGGCTTTCCTAAGAGAATTAAGATCGTATGACCATGTCGCCCCAAGTTCTCATGGACCTCGGTCTACTTTGTCAAAAAAGATAGTTCACCTAAGCTAACCAAAAAATATTTATTGGTAGCTATGGGTTGTATCGTCTAAGGAGACTTTATAGACCTTAGGTGAATATTTTTCTAAGGAGATAGTTTTAAGTCAATTATAGTTAATAGAAAGCTTTGTTCCCTATCAAGTGCATTCTATGATTAACAACTCAAAGGTTTTTAAGCCATTAGAGTGCTTATCGGCTCTGGCCATAACCGTAATTTAATGATGCAATTTTATGACAATTATTGAGTCAGAGGGCCCCGATCATAATGGTTTTTCTATAGTATCATTTGGCGATAGAATAATCGATTAGAGGACACATGTCATGTCCTATTAAAGAGAGATTATTTGAGAGTAAACACAGTGATACGTTTGACAATATATGAGCTCTTAATAAGCTAAAAGTTATTTTTAAATTTGTCACCCACAAAAATAATTGCGAAGGGTGGATGATTGTTACTTAAAATTTGAGGCAGTTAATTTCACTTAATTTTTTTTAATTATATTTGATTTTAAATGTTTACCAGAATTTAAGCCTGAAATGATTAGCTATGGAATTTGGGGGCATTATGAAAATAAGATTCCCTCTTATTGATATTGACATTCAACATGACAATTAGTGGGGGTAGGGCTGCAAGCGAACCAAACGTTCAACGAGCTACTCGTTGTTCGGTTCGATTAAAGCTCGTTTGTGATCGTTTAATTAACTAAGCAAACAAACTTGAACAATATTTTAAATACTCGATTCTTAAATAAACAAACTTGGACACTAATGCGTTCAGCTCATTTATGTTCGCGAACAACATCATTTGAAGTTCGTGAACAAGTTCAATAAGAAGCTCGATAAAAGCTCGATTCATGTTCGATTTTGAACTCGTGAATAAAATCGATAAAAATAATTAATATTTGACTATAAAATTAATAAATATAAATAATCATTGCCTTTGTTACATAGACAATTGCTTTTATTATAAATATGTTTGTTCATAGATATGTTCATGAACGTGTTTGTTTGATAGTTAAAAAAAATTCGTTAAATATGTTCACGAACAAGCTCGATAAGCACTAAACGAACGAACATGAACTGAAAATGAACCGAACATGAACACTCATAAATTTAAATGAACCAAACATGAACACAAACAATAAAGCTCGAATAAACATGAACCAAACTTGAACAAGCTGATATTAAATGAACACAAACATGAACACTCACATACTCGGCTCGGCTCGGTTCGTTTGCAGCCCTAAGTGGGGGGCGAGTCTCTGAATTATTTGTATTTAAAAATGAGAGATTAATTTTTTTGAAGTTGACCCCTTTGATTATGATGCATGATGACTGCGCACATCATAGGGGTGTTTGAATGCTTTCATTTTATTGATTTTGACCTTATCAACTTTGCTAGTTTGTTTGTAGAGGATTGGATATGTTATTAAGACTTGCAATTGCATTTATAAGATAAAATATCATTGTGAGTATCAAGATCAAATATTTGATTGCAAACTTGCTTGGTTAGAAAATTCTGCTCAAATTATTATTGTGGTAATTTAGCACAAGGTGGAAGTCTTGTCAATCCCCGCCTTGAGGACATGCAGAGTCGGACTTCAAAAGTGGAACTTACGAGTTCAATAAGATAGATGTTGCCTGCAGGGCTTTGGGCATTACAACTAACTATGTTATCTTCAATAAAATAGATGCATTTTATATTCTCTCATGGAGTAGAAGCCTTGCTAACAGTCAAGTATAACTTACACAACCAAAGATTATCTATCACTAAAGAGGAAAAGTCATCATCTAACAAGAAGCAAATAAAGAAATCATATATGGGACACTAGAATTGCAAGAAGAATTGTGAATCCAATTGACCATAAATCAAGAGGAATAAAGAGCAAATCAGAACTGTCCACATGAAGTCTTATAGAGGAATCCAAAGAAATTTTCCAAAGGCAAGGAAAACAACAATTGTTAGGTATTAATTGATAAAGCACCACAAGCCATTTCAATATTAGTAGTTGAGGACTATTAAAAAACTGTTATAGTCGTCTCTCTTAACAAAATTGATCACAAAATACCAAGATAAGGATCATCAAGCAACTTAAGCTATCAAAGAAAAGCAAGTGACATATAAATGCACATATAGTGATAACATAATGAAGTATTAAAAGCATTTTTTCTCACACAATTGCTAAAATGAATTCACAAGTAGAGGTAAAGAGCTAATTTTAAAGATAGATTTCTTTTTGGGTAAGTCCATGGCCCTCGACAAGTTGTCCCAATGGCAGGAAAACCTATTTGATTGCCTCCTCACTAAGGCAAGCCTTTGGCCCTCTAGAAAGGTGCATCCTTTATTTGCTGACACTATTATCGCTTTGTTGAAACTAAAATCTTTATATCCACAAGAATCATACATTAACTAATATTCAATTAGCTTATAAAAGAACTTATGTTTGCTACAAAAAACACATGGTTCAACACCCTCACTAAGGGTTGTTTGGTGGCAAGTTTTTAGAGTTCAGGGGTATTTTAAATAATGTAAAGTACATATAGCATATTTGGATAATTACTGCTACCTATGAGTCTACGTATATTTATAGTGCTTAATGATCACAAACATAATTTGATAAACCTGTTTTTAATTAATATATATTTGTTGTAGATGTTTAGTACTAACATTGTAGGTATACATTGGTAGAGAATTCACAATATTAAGTACATTTCTAGGTAGACACAAGATTTGAAGATTATTTGAAGCTAAAGTTAACAAAGCAATTGAAAATTCAATTAAGTTGGGGAAATCAAGTTAGCCAGAATAATTCAAGTAAGGAATCAAAATTTTATTTTTTATTTTTTAATGAATCTTTATTATATGTGTTCAGGTTTAAATATTACAAGATAATGTGCGCACACACGCGTGCAAAAGGTTTAAGTCAAAATAAGTTTTTTTTTTTAATATTAATACAAATCATAACGGATCCCTCTATATGATTATATCGTAATGTACAAATACACAATATGTATTAATCTATATTCCTAAATAAGATAAAAATTTGTATTAATTACAAACTTTCAAAAATTGAACTAATCATGCTATACAATAAAAATCATATTATATGATCAGTGTTATTTGAGCTAAACCACCAAATTAATTACTTTAATTAAATTAATTCAAATTTTAAATGAATGACTGAATGATGCACATCATATTATGTGATAGGTTTTCTTAATTAGTCTAGGTAAACAACTAAAATTAAGAGCCGATGGGATATGATTTAGATTGAACTAATCATACTGTATGATATAAATCTTATTGTACAATCACATAGAACTTTGTTTTTATTATTGAATTAGGATTTTTCTAGAGGCACTAAATATAAAAATATTTTTTCTCATCTTAAAAAGAGCACGAGAAAGGAGAAAGTTAACAAATTAGTGAGAAAGGAGAAAGTTAACAAATTAGTGAGAGAGGTGGGATAGAAATTTTTTTTTTGGAGAGATAAGTTGTTGCTTGATTTAAAAAACCATTGTGAGATTTCTCCTTGCGGCCATGCACTTGATATTGTCTTATTGTTTCTCTAATACCTTATATTGTTCGTATTTGTATTTGTGGCTATTGAGAGAGCTTGTGATTTGTACTTTTAAGGGATCATTGTGATCTCAAAGAGCAAGATTAAAGAAGTTGGCCAGTTGGATATGTTTGTTTTATTGAAAAAGAATGTAGAATAAAATGAATACATTATAAGGTAAATATAATACATTAAAAATATTTTTGAATTCTTTGGTTATGTTATTATTAATGCATAAGTTTATTTTATGTGTTTATTTTAAAGAAAAATTAATTCAATATAAAATTTGGCAACAAGGCGGGCTGGCAGTAGTGATGGCGGTCATGGTGGCAGGCCATAGGTGTCTGTGGTGGTGGGCAACAAATGGGAGTGACTCTAGGCGACAGCTGGCAATAGAGACGGACAACGACATCGATGGCGTACGATGCTTTACACTAGCGGTGTATTTAGCATTTGCCAAAATAAAATGGATTCCAAGTAAAATGAAAATGAATTAGATAGTGAATTCCAAATAAATTAAAATTTTACTCTGCATTTTATTTACTTCCACTTAAACATCAAGATTTTCAGAAGTCATATATTTGATTTACTTTAGAATAGGATTACTTGCAACCACATAGACCCCAAGTGAGATGTTTCAAATTCCACAACAAATTGCTTTTCATTTATTTTTCCTCCCATCAAACAGCTGAAATTTCAAAATCCTACATTTTTTCTTAACTCTGCCACCTAAGTCTCATTAGTCCCTACTACAGTAATTCACCATACGTCAACAAACCCAAATACGATAATTTACCAACAAACTAGACAAATCAGCAAAGATTAAGCGAAAACTACTAAGCCAATCAATCAGCAAACATAAGAAGTTCGAAAAATCCGGACCTTTGTATCCGCACTCAAGGAGGAGCCGCTCAAGCATTTTGAGCGAAAAGGCGTCGTCGTCGACAGCTAGCACCCGCAACTCATTGGGAAACCCGCGGGCAATCATGGAGTCTTCGCATTTATCCATGAGAGAGAGTACGACAGCAGAGAACGAAGAGAAATATAAAAACCCTAGAAAACCGCAGTCTTTCACCGTTTGCTATCTCTCTCTCTATCACTCGCTCACTCCCACTCTCTCGCCCATTCCCTCTCTCTCTATCTCTCATCACGGGGTTTGGTAAGTGAATGCTGTTGCTTCCATTTCTGGAAACAGGGGGCGGGGGGAAGAACCGCGGGTGGGGGGAGAAGAACATTGCTGTGGCGCGCTAACGTTACGGATGCTGCCCCTCGAGCCAGGTGGCTTATTTAACTCATGTAGAAACACGTGGCTTGTGCTCCATTTATGCGGCGGGAGTGAATTTTTCACGTGGAAATAAATGTAGAAGCTATTTAACGGATATTTGTTCCGAAATAAAATGGCTATATTATAGGTTACTTTTTTAAATTTTATATATTTTAATATTTAATTAAAAGTAAATGAAATATAAAATATTATACATTGTTTTTTTTAATATTTAATAAAAAATAAATATGATATAAAGTAAATTTTTTCTGCATGCCTATTAGATTTTAAGAAATTTCAATCACATTATGATATTCTCCTCAATGAATATCATATCTTTATTTTGATAACTTTTTCAATCACATTATTTTCAATGAGTATCCAAAAAGTCTACCTTTATTAGATGTAAAAATGGCATTGTTCTTGTCATGATTGAGGAGCCCATAGACGATAAAAAAATATATAAATTTAACTTTTAGACATCTTATCTAATAAAATTCATTAAGGCATTTTCAAAGCCTACATCACCGTTCACTATAGGAAAGTCAGGTTTTTGGGCAGAAAAATTTGCCGCAAAGAAAGCGAAATTCATCACAAATTTCAGTTTGTACTGGATTCAATTCTGACTATAAAAGTCACATCGCACAAGTATTTGCAACGAAAGGGATTTGTCGCAAATAATTTGTGGCGGGTTTACGATGGAATTATATTGAAGAAAACAACGCCTTCCTTTTTTCAAATGTTGCAAATTCCATCGCAAATTACGATGGATTTGCAGTGGAAATGTCGTCATGAATTTTTGGTGGATATTCCCCCAACAAATCCCTCGTAATTTAAGACGGATTGTTCCATCACAAAATACAATACTCGTTCGTCGTTTCAACGTTCGCAGCAAAATTTTCATGGCAAATCCGCCAGAAACCTATAGCATAAATAAAAAAAAAGCTCATACAATTAGTTATTGAGCTTTTCAACAAAAATTATCCAAGCAGTTTAAAGTCATAGTTAATAATGCTAATATTTCAACAAGTAATGCTAAAATAAACATAAGAAACACGCTTTTGTACAATCACATTCCAATTGCTCAAATAGATAGCCCCATTTCATAGAATTCTACAATTACTACAATGCTGCTAAAGTATCAATAGTTCTTATATATCAAAAGAAATAAAATGCATCAAAAATCCTTTACATACAATATAAGCGAGTTTTCTATTCTCACTCTCTTGCACGGCTAATGCTGTCACATCCCAACTTGATATGACCCGATACCACAATGGTCATACCGTGTTTGATTATGGCATGAGTGACCACAAGATCTGGTTGGAGAAGTACTAAAATAAAACTTCTAATTTATATACTACATAGAGCCATTATTGAATACAATATAAAATGAAATACTACTGAATCTCAACATGATTTTTTATATATCATCCAAAAGATATATAATCTGAAATATATCTATAATAGAGATTTGCAACTAAGAGCATAAAAAAAACTAAAAGACAAGCCTGAAAAAATCAAAACTAACCAAAATATTCCTACAACATAGATCGGAGTCTACTATCCAAATTACTCAGCTCACTCCTTACCCTTCATCAGACCGGAAAATAAAAGCAAAACTAGGGATGAGTTAACATGACTCGGTAGTCTATTATAGCATAAAATAGAAATCAATAATTAAAACCAAAAGAATTGAGAACATTATGTTGAATCATATACTAAAATTAAATAAATATTGAAATGAACTGAATTATAAGCAAACACTTCATAACAGAATCCTATCTCGGTAGCCCATTGGCTCCGACATAACAACACTTCCATAACAAAATCCCACCTGCATAATAGAATCATACCTCGGTCGTCCATTGGAGCCAGCATAATAGAATCTCACATCAACCGCCCACTAGTGTTGGCATAACATAATTCTACCTCGGTCGCCCACTAGAGCCGACATCACATTACAACACTTCATAATAAATTTTTCAATGCATTTTATTAATTAAAGCATAATTTGGATGAGCAAAAATTTATAATTTTCAATTATAACCAAATTACTAGAGTTTGTGTAAAACATCATTCTAAAGCTTTAATTGAATGAAGTAATATTTTTAGATATCAGAAAAAAAAAAATTTAGTTGGTAAAAATTGATATTTTTATAAAATCAATTAGTGAAAATTTTCTAAAATATACTCAAAATATGTGTTATCATAATTTTTATAGCATATAAAGAGTTACGTGGTAAAAGTTTTTAAAAAATAAAGTTATCCTCATTTTTCTATAACGGAAATATAAATTTGATAAAAAAAATATATATATAAAATTATTGAATTCTAAAATAGGAAAAATGTAACATACCTTGAGACAAGCAAATTTTTCAACTGGGCTGACAAACGAAAACCACTCTACGGCTATTAAAACTTAGCTTCTTTCCTTCTCTCTGCTCACTTTCTTCTCAATTTTCCAAAAATCTTCTGTTAAACATATGAAATGAATAAAAGGAATTTAATTGACTTTAAACTTAAGTGACTTTAGATACTTTATAAAATAATAATAAAATAATAATATCCTAATAATTTTCAGTATAGAATTCATAGAAATTATTTTAAGAAGACCAAAAAAAAAAAAAAAGAAATCATAAAATAGCTCATTTTTTTAAAAAAAAATAATGGTGAAATCGGTTTGCAAAATAAATATCTAACGGTCTCAAAATCCTCACTTGTATCAACTAATCCCAATTTCTTAAGGAAATTTCTAGTGCCCAAAACATTATAAAAAATTTAGGAATATTAAAACATAATAATAAAGATTTTATGGAGAAGAAGATTTATGATTTGGGCTTATAATGACTCCTTCATAAATTCTTAGTTGTTGTAGGAAAAAAATGTAGTTTTTAAAATTTTGAGTGATAACAGATGCAAGCACAGATTGATTTCCACCAATATGCTCTCTTATTCTCTGAAGCTCATTTAATATCTAAATGTTAATGTCTTCTTATAAATTTTGGATATTTTCTTGCTCTGTTGTCAAATTATCCACTTGTTGGCTATACAAACTCTCCTGGTAGTTTGTAGAGAAGTTGATGGAAGAAGATGATTGTCTCTCATATGCATAGGCCTATGAGCCTAATCTGCAAGCTCATCCCTTCTGCATTCCACATACTACATGCGACTACGTGTGATAGTCAAAATCCAGAGGATCCCTCTCCAACTATAACTGGCTCTCTCAAAGTCATGCATACTCATCCTATAAAATATAACATAAGATTAATAATCGTATAATCGTAACTTATAATATTTCTATAAGTATTGTAATCTTATATACTTATATATGCCCTCCTCGCTCGCTCATCCGCTAATTACTGGTCCTCTACCACTTACAAGTGTGACCATATAACTTAACTACTATGAGTTCTTTATCAAGTATCTCATTCTATAATATACTTAGATTATCTTTCATAATTAGAAACATAAAAAAAAATCTTTTAAAATTCTTACCAAATCATTTGTGCTAAATGTGTGGAACTCAGCCCCCAGTATAGAGGGAGTTACCCATGCCCTCGACATCAGAAGCTCAAATCTGTCTGTTCTACCCCCTCATCACTATATAATATGGGCTGCCCCAATTACTACTGAGCTCAGTCCATACACCCTTTGTAATCCAAAGCGGTCAATTACCTATCCTCCTAATGCATGTGAATATGTCTCGCCGGTGAGTTACTATGCATTTCTCAAAATTTATTCTGATTCAAGTATTATGCTTAAAAAGCCAATACAAATTTCCTTGTATATACCAAATTAGAATAAAAACTATTCTTTATTAGATTATTAAAATATGGATAGATGTTAATAATATTACAACTTACTAATCTCAAACTCCTTAAACCATATGTCACGCACTTCCTTTGGGATTTTCTTTTAAGAGACATATGGAGCATCAAACATACTCCATATGATATCTCGTATCATGTACATGGACTACTTTGACGAGCAAAATTTGCACAAAATATTTAGTTATAAAATATTATTTCTTAAATATATATGTAATATAAACTTTATATATTTATGTATGTGTCACCCTCAGGATGAATCAATATGAGCCCTTTTTTAGTTGATGTTGTGGCAGTTTATATGGATGGTCCAATTGCAGTCGGAGTGGAAGGTCCAGCTACAAAGGGCTAAGGGGGTGGTAGGTAATAAAATGGTAGAATGTATGGCGTATAACAATAAGTAGTAAGGACTCCTTGAAAAGATTGTTTGGGGGGGGGGGGTTGGCGGTAGTCCAAGTAAAAGGGATCTGTCTATGTAGGGTTTTGTGACAAAAAGTGGAGGTTTATAGAGTGAAACTGAGGACTCCTTATAAGATTTGTAGGCAAAGGACGACTAGGCTGGGTATGACTGGCAGATTGTAAAGAGGAGGTCTCCTCAGTACCCTACCATTACTGGATAATCCACCAATATTCTTCTTGAACTTGAAAATATTTGTGATTGACTGTCTGGGGGCTCATTTCTGATAAATTATTCTAATAGTATAATATGTATCTATTAACACAACCTAACAATCTATTTTTATAGGTGTCAAACCAATTTTCTTATATGGTATAAATTGTTGGAATTATATTATCTACCAAGTTGGTCTCCTTAAATAGACTAATAAATTAATTAAGTCATTCTTTGAGTATATTGTATTTTATCTTTATGTTTAACATCTTCATAGTAATAGATAGCTTTAAGTGAGTAGTATACCCATTCCAAATTCGTTGTTGGGTAGCGTATAACAAATCATAGAAGTTTTATGCCTCATTATTCAAGGACTTTTCTATATATTATTGAAATTATGGCCCAGTTGCATCATAAACTAAGTCCTTAAATGTCTTAATTCTATCTTTCTCAACTATGTTGGAACATGTAGATAGGCTACATTGAGATAGGCCACACTGAGAGTCAAAATGATGCTCGTATTCATCATGTGAATTCAAATACCAATATTCTCGTATGAATCTTCTACGATATAGATCAATGATAATCTTATTTGGTGTGAGGTAGGCTTAATTATGTGTTTGAAACATATACAATGAAGCTTTCTTTCTGATATAAAGGAAAGTAATTGACAGTCTGTCTGAATGAAATAATTTACTCTTTCAAAAATTCATCTGTTGATATCTTATTTCCAGACAACAGCCAATTATACATCCAACTTCTATAGTTTTGAATATCTATAATACACTTGAGCTATAAATTCCTACAACCAAGTAATGAGATTTATATTAATTTTTTTAAGAATTAAATATGTTCTTCAAATGTAAGGTATCATCATCTCCTTAACACTTAACTTAATATCACACTTCTTTTTGAATGACTAACATTCTGCCCCATAAGGTAGTGTAGATTTCACCACATATTATAGAATTTTTTCTTAAGTTTGAGCTACATTTTTCTATAACACAAGCTCGATGCATTCCTCCACTTCAACAATACAAAATGAGCATATATGTGACATATTCATCTAAGACGACTCTCTTTAATATTATCTTCCATTGGAGCTACTCCAACCTTTTCACTTATATGATTATTTCGTATCTTGTCTTTAAGAGTAAAGCCACTCATCCACTTGCGAATCCTCATCTCTACAACACTTAACTTAAAATTATGCTTCTTTTTGAATTGCCAACATTCTGTACCATAAAGCAGTATAGGTCTCACCACATCTTATAGAATTTTCCCTTAAGTTTGAGGGAGGATTTTCTATCACACAATAAGCCAGATGCAGTCCTCCACTTCATCCATACAAAATGAGCATATATATGACCAAACTATCTGAGGCGATTCTCTATAATATTATCTCTTCCACTTGAGCTACTCTAACCATTTCATGAATATGCTCATTTTGTATCTTATCTCTAACAGTAAAATCGCTCATCCACCTTAGCATCCTCATCAGTAACACTTAACTTAATATTACACATCCCTTTTAATGGCTAACATTCTGTACCATAAAAGCATAACAGGTCTCACCACATCTTATATATTTTTTTCTTAAGTTTGAGGGGGACTTTTCTATCATACAATAATCCCAATACAATCCACCAGTTTAACCATCCAATATGAATTATGCTAAGAATATCTCCATTTATTACACCATCAGTATGAACCGTAAACTCAAGATATCTAAAAGGTTACTCTTATTAGTGAATTGTTAGCCCAAATTCACCATCCCTCTCATTACAGTCTAAGATTAACTTCTATAAATGAAGTTTACATTAAACTCCTTCTTTAGTCTTATCAAAAAGGAAGTAATCATCATCAAAATGCATACCTTGTGATGGCGGTTGATTTAGGGTTTGGATGAAGATGCATGTGAAAAGAAGAAAGATGGATACGTGTGCAATAATCAGGCTGCCAACCATCTCCTCAATTTCAACTGCTATAAAAGAATGGTTGAGGAGGTATGAATTTTGATGCAACATTTTGGACAAAGAAGGGTGCAAAAGAAAGAAAGATGGATACCTTCTCAACGAGCAAGCTCTGTCTTTGACTGTGGCTGCAAAGAAGATCAAGAAGGAGGTGCGATGGTTGTGAAGAAGAATGAGAAGAATGTGAAACAGTTGCTACGAAGAAGAACGATGAGGAAGCATGACTTTGGATGCGATATGAATGAACGCCATCAAAGGAGGTAATATAACTGGGAGGGAAAGTCATTGAAGAAGCCTAGCTAAGTCCAGCATGAAGGAGAGAGGATAAGAATATAATAAACAATTGAAATGAATGCCCAACCAGGCGGTTAGATAGGGTAGTTTGCATCGGATTTGAAGTGGACTTGCGACAAAAAATTTGCCACAATTTTGTTGTAGAATTTCCATCGCAAACCTACTGCAAGTATACTGCAAAAGAAACTACGTATATTCCAGTCGCAAATCCATTGCAATTTTCTAAGAAAAGAATTTTCACTATAAATTCACTGCAAATTGCTAACCTTTCTATAATGATTCAAATAATTTCCAAAAAGCCTTTTGCTCCTAATCACCCCCTTTAAATTTCTCCTTACTTGGAATAATCATCAAATCCTTATATACTCCTCCCCATATGATATTTCATAATTTCACTACAGGAAAATTGTTAATTACCGACGATTTTTTCCGGCGGCTTGCCGGCGGCCGACTTTTCCGACAGAATTCCGTCGGCTTTCCGGCGGCTTAAATTTCAGAAAAATTTTCGACGGTTTTCCGGCGACTTACCGGCAGTTTTACGACGGTTTTGTTTCCGACGGTTTCCGGCGGCTCTTCCATCGATTTACCGGCGGTTTTTCCTGCGGCTTTTCCAATTTTCCGGCGGCTTTTAAAAATTTAAAGAAAAATGAATAAATTTTAAAATATTTAAATGATTTAACAAATAAATATTAATAGTTATATTAACTATTCAATTAATATTCATTTTAAAATTAATTAGTTAGTTAATTTTTATTTTATATTAAATATTAATTTTTATTTTAAATTAATCAGTTCCATTTTTAAAATAATTAAAAATTAAGAATATAGTATAAATAATAAATATTGACAAATATTACGTGTTTACACAATCAGCTAATTGGTCGGTTGCCTGATTCTTTTCCCAAGAGACGCGGTTCGAATCTCACAGAAGACGCGGGCACAAGCGCGCAAGGGCGCTGGCGCTGCGCTGGAGTGTGTCACCGGGAACAACAGTGCGGGGGAGCTGACGCGACACTGGGAGTGGGATAGATTTTTTTTTAATTTGACAGGCGGTCTTAGACCGCCGGCAAGCCGCCAGAATATTTTGCAGCCGGAAAAAACCGCCGGAATTTATTTTCCGGTGCCATTTTTTACGGAGGAATTTTAACCACCGAAAAACCGCCGGAAAATTACTAAACCGCCGGAAAAGGCTCAATTTCCGCCGGAAAAGGCCGCCGGAAATGGGTGATTTTCCTGTAGTGTTTAATATATCATATGCAGTGGTGACATAGTGGAAATAAAGTTTTGCAGTTGGGTACTTTGATACAAAAAAACCACAAGTAATTTAATAGAAGTATGCTAAGAACTTGCAGATATTAATCATTTTTTCCCACTCAAAACTAGAAGGATAAGACTTATAGTTGAAATCAATCTAACTAGAAATGCATGAAAGCATGTCTGAAGTATATTACACTCTCTAGCATAACAAAAGTAGAATTCCATCTAGTTGGTATGTATTGCCTCAAGCATCTATTAGTTTAAAGCAAACTTTGCCTTACAAATTCAATAAACTTTTATTTTCTTGATTGAGAGCCTTTAACATATTTTATACTCTCACAAACATTCACAATAGTTGAATCAATCTAATATGAAAGAATTCACCATTATTTCAAATTCAAATGATGTTGTAGAAAATCAGCATAAATAGTATTAGCTAAAGCATTATCTAGAGTAATGCTGAAAAGTTTGCTATCAAGTTTCAAATCAAGCAAAAGCTATTAGTGTTTCTCAAACATGCTAACCCATCATAGGGAGGTGGCATGAAACCAAAATTTATAATCTTTTTTTTTTGTAACTATCAATTATTGTCAATAAAAAATATATATAATTAAATAAATAAAATCATCTATGTTGATGGAATTCCACAAAAAAAAAAATTAAAGAAACTCTACTCTTATAACTAGATAAAAGGGCTTGTATTTGAACTTTTTCCTTAATAAATAATTTCTTACAGTCATTTCGTACAGTATTTCTTGACACGAATTGTAAATTAAGATGCAAGTAACAAAGTAATGCCCTAACACTGGCCTATTCCACATACTAAAATGGTAAATCATGTATAACTATGCATGAAATAAATAAGCTATGAAATTCATGATAATCAAACTTATTTTCAACCATAGAAATAGAAGTGCTTGAGTTACTTTTAAGAATAAGTTGTCTAATATCATGAGAGCCCTATTTCTTATAGTTTTGAAGGTGACATCTCAATTTGCCTATATTATTTTTACTATCACATAGGTATGTTGGCCTATAGTTATTAAATTTACAATGTTGTTTGCCAACGTTTGTGAGTGGAAATATTGTATAATGTCCCAAGACAGTACAGGTCAACCTCTTTTTTTTTTTTAAATTCATTCTTCATTTATAACTATATTATCATCACCAATTTCCCCCACATACACATTGTTATAGTCATCACTATTAATTTTTACATCATTATCAACAGGCACATGCTTATTAGCTCAGAAGGATTACTTGCCACAACTATATTAGAATCTTCCATCTAAACACAAAGAATGTGCATTTTAAGAATATTAGATATGGAAAACTTGAAAATTCATACACAATAATGAATTTAATATACTAAACAAGTATTAATATTAGTACATGAATACTATAGAAATCAACAAACCCAAATCTCAACAGCAACACTACACCACCCTATAAGTTTACAACTATGCAATAGAGCAGCTCAGTATAAACATAACATAGTCATCACGATTTCACAACAACAAAAGTGTAAAACATAATAAGAAAACATATTAGCAACCATAAACTGCAAATTGCAAAACATAACAGTAAACGACTAAATCTTAATCTCCAGATCAACAGCTTTATGCCATGATAGAAAACCCTAATCTCCATAGTTTGGACCAATATAATAAGGTCACAATAGTAAACCTAATCTCCAGACCAACATGTTACATGTCAACAACATCTTAAATAACAAGTCAACAAACCAGGAAACTCCCTAATAACAAATTAGCTAAAGTCTAAAACATCTAAAACAGTCAAATTATGAAGCATAATCTCCAAAAGCATATCAACTTCACTTTCAAATACAAAAATCCAAATGGGTAAAGTGTCAAAAACCAAAAGAATAGATCTTCGATCAAAAATCAAAAATTGAAATCTAAAAAAAATTGTTCACGTGTTCAATAGAAATCGCTAAATCGACAACATCCGAAATACCAAAGTTATTCATGAGTTTATAGACCACATAGAAACCATACTACTAGAGGAATCACGAGACGATGAGAAGTCAAGAACTCCAGAAGGCCTAATGAGCTGCGAGGACTCTAATCACTCCACACTCCAGCCTCCGCTCTCTTTTCACACAAAAAGGGTGAAAGTGAAACCCTAAAATTGTAAAATGAGCTTAGAGCTCCTCTGTGTGTGTGTGTGTGGGGGGGGCGTGGTGGGTGTGGGGGGGGGGGGGGGGGGGGGGATCATGCTAGGCCTACGAATCATATTAATGGCTTAATGCGACTCGAACCGACTCAAATTCTAAACGGTCCAGAAATTAGACCCAAACCCGACCTGTTTCTTTAACGGGTTGACCCTATCCCAGATTTTTCGGGACGAGTTTTTGGGCCGTGTCACTTATTGACACCCCTATTACCAGTGTTGACATGAATGATGAATACATTGGAATCTTAATAAAAAAAATACACTAACACAATCCCTTCCAAGCATTAGAAGGGATAAGAAAAGATTGGTTATTGAAAGCTTCGACACATAGGTTATACGAAGATGAGTGTGAGTCCGATCAAATGAGTTTGATAACCACTAGAGAAGATGCTTGAAAAAGAGAAGTTTTACCTATAGTTTTGTTATGATGTTTAAATTAGCATGACAGAATATTCCTCATATTTTAACATAATAATATTTTCATGTAAAATGAACTTTTGGACATATTATAAAAATATAAAGAACATATTTGTTCAAATAAATACATTAAGTGGTATAAGTTAGAATTTCTCAAATAAAATTTAAAAAAAAAAAACATTTTTAATCTTTATTTTATTAGTCATCAAATAAATAACTGAATTTTTAAAGTATATTGCATTAACTTTATTTTGAAAAAACTATGTATTATTAATAGTTTCAATCAAAGAGAGCCCATAAAATCTTCTCTTTCATCCAATGATGCAATACAAACAGAGTTATTACAGGAGAAAAGAAGATTGAAGAAGCATTCGGAATATGGATGGCTAGGATTCTGCCACAATGAGAGTGCTCTCTACATGGTCGTCTGTGATCTATTAGCAACTTGTTTATCCGTTGCGCTTTTATGGAGGGAAATGCATGCACGAAAGGTTTTCCACTTCATTAAGGCCTCGTTTGGTTGGTCGATGTTCTAGAAAAAGCTTGTTTTAAAGCGGTTGTAGAGAGAATGGAGTTTCAGAAATAACGTTCTTTAGAATGGAGTTATTAGATAATCTTGTTTGGTTATATTGCTTTTTATGTGCTTATTCAAACTTTAAAATAGATAAATAGTGTTTGGTACGATTAACAACTTCAGCTTTTTCATCATAAATTACGAAGCTACCCATATATTGAACACAAATTTACAAAAAAATTTTACTAATTACATAAATGAAAATATACATAAAATTTAAATAAGGTATTTTTTATTATCTTAAATTTTGACGATGAGGTCAAGAGCATGAGGGCAAGAGGAGCGAGCAACTCTAATGTAAGAAACCGGATGTAGAGCAGTTATATTTCCTTACGGTAAAAGTTCTCTCCTATCTTATGGAAGTGGGGAACAATCATTTCGAAGATGAGAACAATCATTTCATTCCTCCTTGGTGCAGGTGGAGTTCATGATGTTATTAACGGTCATAAGTTTCAATCCATTTAAAGGTAGCAGCAGTGTCTGATCAGAGCCCAATCAACATGGAATTTGAAAGGAAAATTATGTAAACAATCTTATTTTTAGTGGGATAATCTTGTAACTTCGTGCATAAAGAAATAATCATTTCGAATTCTGGATCAATCCTTGAATTATGTCTTCTTATGTAGTTATGTAGTGCCATTGTAGCCACTACAATAAGCCGTTGTTTTTTGAAAGAATAATTCGGCATATCTCGGAGAATTCTCCATTTCTTTTTCCATACGCCAAATGCCCTTTCTATTACCCTTCTTAACGAGGAATGCCTCCTATTGAAGACCTCCCGATGGCCTGTAGTAGTTCGAATTCCTCATCGGAAATCTGGTATATAATATTTATACTGATTACAATACTATAATGAGATAAAAACATTTACATATTGTAAGAAAATATAATAAGGAAAGTGAAATGCCTTTAGCATCAATGAACTTTATCAGTATCAATGACTTTAGCATCCCCTTGAACAACATTAATAAGAGCAATAAATGATCTACCAGTTGGAAACTTGTTATTATCCTTCCTAACATTTACTAATTCTTTGAAATTAGAAGTTCCACTAGCTTATCTGAGTCTCTTTTTAGTGTTATTCACTAAGATCTAAGGTCCATAAGAAGGCTCATTCCTTATATAAGATTTATCCAGATCCATATAAATCTTATTAGGACAGAATTTATACTGAGTAAAAGAACAATCTTTCTTATTTGATTTATAAGCCGTAGAGCCCTTGCCAACTTCAATTGATAAGTTTTACATAGAATTTTTTACCATAATCTTTATGGAATTACCTGCTACTTCAATAAGCATCACCTCTTCGAAAGTTTTTTTTTTTTTGCAGGATTAAGCATCTACTTCAGTAAGTATCACCTTCTCAAACAACCGATCAACACCTATCCAAAACTCTTTTCGGTCAACGAACTTATAAAAAAATGCAAGGTGATCAAATGAACCTACCAAATCCTTTTCTAACCTAACTTCATCGCTAATCTTCAACCAAAAAAAAAAAAAAACACTTCATAAAAAAAAAAAAAAAAACACTTCTTCTGAAAAAATCCTTTTTTTTTGTAACTTTATCCAGAACGAGAAGGTGAATCCCTGTTGGATTCCATCCACGGCAGCGACGGTAACCCACTAATGCCACCGCCCAGTTGCCAGAAAAAACTCATTTGTTGTCCTACTTCTGACGAGATAAGGTTGTATTTGGTCTAATAGAAGAGGGCGTACATATGGATGATGAATGTTGCCAAAAATCGGATGGATGCTGTTCGAAATGGAGTTGTATTTGCAGAAAGGAGCAAAGCATGAAGGAGGAGGAATCTTCAACAAATTTCTGAGTTGATGATTCCTCCTTTGTCGCGGTGAATGGGATGCTCGAAGAAGAGGATACGTGAGTTCCTGCGTGTCGTGAGAGGGTAAAAAGGAGAAAACCAGGGCAGTTTGCGGAACGTTTTTGAAAATGGCGCTCACTTTTTGCTTTCACTTTTTTAGTCAAAACACCGGTATTAAGAACGAAATAAGAAAAAGCGGGTTTTTCAAACAATTTTTTTTTTTGCTTTGACGTTGGCAGACGGAATAAGCACAAAAAAGGGGCATACAAATGAGGCCTAAATTTAAAAAAAGAGCTTTCGAACGTTGAAAGGCAGCCGTTACTCGAAGAAGCCGTTGCTATCATATTGTTTTGCTGTTGCTGTGTAGTATTAAATTACATTGATACCCTCATACATATTTGATATTATAAATTCAAAATAAAATGGAAATAGAAGAATATTAAAAAAAATATTAAATAAAAAAAAGCAATTATTTCTATTCCAATATAATTATTAAATATCACTAGAATTTGTTTTTTTATACTCAAACAAAAACTATATTATATTTTATTTTTAAGTTGATCATATACATTTATCAGTGCCGTCCATTGGATATTCATAGTCACACCCACCGACAAATGGGTATGGGTATGCCCATGGCCTCATGGATGGATATAGTTGGGTACGCAACATTGGAGGATAAACCAATTTACATTGCTAATGATCGTATGCTGCAATCCTGACCACTACACAATGCTCAACACTGAACCGCGTTGCGACCACAGTAAATTCTGATATGCAGCTTGAAAGTTTGCAGTCAGATCAAATGACATCAATCCTTAAGGCTATCTGTCCGTGACAGATTGCTTTCAAAAAGTGTGAAAAGTGGGTGGGTTGGTAAGGCATTCCGAAAGTTACCAAAGGTGGGCGCGAGTGGGCGAAGCCCGCCCACACAGCGTGTGGGTACCCAACCAGGACCCAATATAAAACTTTGATATTTATCATTTAATAATGTATTTTATGTATTTTTATTTTTTTTATATAAATTTATATCAGAAACTCCTTTCCAATTTTGTTGGATAAGATGCATTAACTGATGCAAGGGGTATTTTTTAGTGCGTTATATACGCAGAACAATCTGTCAATAATGGGAGAGATGCCATTACTTCTTTCCATCTAGAGATGTTTAAATTTCATTAGCTTCTAATTTGGACACTTATCATTACTAGAATAATTGCATATGCATTAAATGTATATTAATAAAATTTATGCTTTTAAATAATATTTAATTAATTCAAAATATTTATAAGGAAAATAAATAAATAAAATTATCATTATAAGTAATTGTGACAACAACTATAACCCAATTTAAGACAAATGCATTAATATTTTAATAAAATAGTAGTAATAAGAGTAGTAGATCAATGAAAGTTTTAGCAATATGTATTATTAAATTTATCAAAATTAAAAAAAATAATTGGACAAGAGGTTTATAGAGAATAAAATTATAAGCACAATAACTTAATTATTGTGCAATTACATTATTTTTTTTAATTTATTGCAAATAACCCTTTCTATATTAAGACTTTTAATTTTTTAGGGGGGCAATTGCCCCTCCTCCCTCAGCAGTACACAATTCTATATATTCTTTCAATAAAAAAAGTGCAACTTCTTGTGACATTGTTCTTGAACCAATTGGTATTTATTAGGATTGATAATCATATTTGATGATATGCAAGTTTATATCTACTATTGACAGGTGCGAGCACCACGAGGTGAGGAACTAGACTTAGTTCTTGGAATTTTTTATTACAACCGGTGTCCTGATGTAGCTCTACGTTCGGACGCCAGTAAAATGGTACCACGTGTTCCTACTCTTTACGGCGTTACCCGACGACCCGACCTTGACATTGATCCGGTATTGCTATGTATTGGCTGATTTGTGCAGACCGGAATTTTGCTAGGTATTGCTCGGTAATGAGAAATACCATTCTATCAAGACCAATACTTAGCAATACCGAGCAATACCAAGCAATACCCCGGTTTTACTAAGTAATGCTCGGTATTGCTAGGTATTGCTTCGTATTGCTAGGTATTAGTCTTGATAGAGTGGTATTTTTTGTTAATACCTAGCAATACCAAGCAATACCTAGCAATACACGAATATAGCAATACCGGGTTCCGGTCTAGGTTAGGTCGTCGGGCCACGCGGTAAAGAGTAGGAGCACGTGGCGACATGTTATTGGCATCCGAACGTAGAGCTACGTCAGGACACCGGATGTAATAAAAATTCTAGTTCTTGGGGGAGGAGGAAACTTATAAAAAATAAAAATATTTATAAGACAAAATTCAAAACAAGTTCTTATATTGTATTAAAATAGCTACATAACAAAATTAAGAGCTTTGCATTTTATTTTGTATTTTTTAATAATGTTGTATTATAATTTTATTTGGAATAAAATCCAATACTTCTTATTGCGTCCTGGAGTATTCGCGGCGGTAGAGAATATAAAGTTTATCGTCTTAGCGTTGTACGAAGATCCAGCACACACACAGAAAAAGAGAGGGGCTGAACATTCTTAAGAGGCACCAGAGTTTTTTACGTGGAAAACCCCTGAAAGGGGGAAAAATCACGGGGCCAAGCCCAGTTTGAATGAATCCACTAGTATTTGTAGTCGATTACAAATGAGGCCCTTTCTTGGGAGAAGGCTTTGGATTGATGTAGCAAATGTACATCATATAGATTGCATTACATGGTAGGAGTTACATATACATGTTCGTTTGGTCGGAAGGACCGTAGTCGGCAGGAGACTGGGGTCAGAAAGACCGTTGTCTGTTAATGAAGGTCGGAATGACCATAGTATGCGACGGAGGTCGGGAAGACCGTAGTCGACAGGAGACCGGGGTCTGAATGTCGGGCCTTAAGCAGGACGTCGGGTCATCAGCTGGATGTCGGGTTTGAATGTCGGGCCTTAAGCAGGACGTTGGGTCTTCAGCAGGACGTAGGGTCTGAATATCGGGCCTTAAGCAGGACGTCGGGTCTTCAGCAGGACGTAGGGACTGAATATCAGGCCTTAAGCAGGATGTCGGGTCTTCAGCTGGATGTCAGGCCTTAAACAGGACGTCGGGTCTTCAGCAGGACGTAGGGACTGAACGTCGGGCCTTAAGCAGGACGTCGGGTCTTCAGCTGAACGTCGGGCCTGAATGTCGGACCTTCAGTAGAACATCGGGCCTGAACATCGGGCCTAAACGTCAAGCCTTGAGATGGTGGTGCGGAGAAACTACGGCGGTGGTCCGGCGAGGCTCCGGCGGTGGTTCGGCGAGGCTTCGGCGGTGGTCCGGCAAGGCTCCTGCGGTGGTCCGGCGAGGTTCCGGCGGTGATCGAGGAGGAGCTTCTTCCTCCTCTTCCTTCTCTTCTCCTCTTCTCTTCTTTCTTGGGTCCTCACTTGTGAAGAATGAGGGCTCTATTTATAGATTTTCTGGAGTGGCATGGTCCGTAAATAGGTGTGAGATCAAGGGCGAATAAGGAGTGGCTCGAATGGACGGCCGATAGTGAGCCCTTCGATCGTGCACCGTTCGTTGGCCATTTGGAGGCCTTAATGATGCCGGAATTTAGCAGTCTTGGGCTCGTTGGATTCATCTCGTCGAGCCGTTCGATTAGAGTATAAATTCGTCAAAATCGGAGATTGTTTGGTAACTCAATTTTCTGTTTGAACCTTCCGACAGCGCTTTGAGCCCTTGATTCAGACTTATTTGGGCTTGGATTCGATTGATCTTGGTGTCGTTGGATTCGTATTTCCGAGACGCTCAGTTTGACTATAAGCTCGTTGAAATCGGAGTTCGAGTGCTCTCAGAATTAATTTTTTAAGTTTCCAACTAGCTTTTGCCTCGAGATTCGTGCCCGATCAAGCTAATTTTGTGATGCCGTATCACTTCTTTTTCATTATATGACACTAGATAATTGTTGACCCGATCATGACTCATTTAAGTGCGTAGTCTATGTTTAACAATTACTATTGCAAAAATGGTACATGCTATCTACAAAAAAAGTTTTAAACATATTCTTGATAAAATTATTAAAATTTTTTAAATTGCGATTTATGTATCCGCATTTTGTGCATAGATGAAATATTTATTTGAGCTTTTTAAAGGAAAAATAATGAGTTAAAATACAATTGTTTGATATTGATAAACCTCAATGATGTTACCCCTATATATGATTAAAAGGAATAAAACATCTTCATGCAGATTTTGTCTCATAGTGACGCACAATAGATAGAAAAAATTAAACATCAAAATTATACTTGTAGATCAAAAACTCATTTATGCATACTTCTATAAAATTTAGAATAACTTCATAGAAAATTATGCTGTAGGCTAGGGGTGTCAATTGTTGACACGACACAAAACACGATCCGAATCCGATCCGGAAAAATTCGGGTTCGGGTCAACCCAAACCCGAAACAGGTCGGGTTTGGGTTGAAGAAATCAACCCGTTTAAAAAATCGGGTCGGGTTCGGGTTGACACGGAAACACGAAAGTGACCCGAAAGTGACACGAAAACTCATATTTGACCTGAAAATCCGAGTTTGACCCGATTTTGACCCGAAAAACGAAGATTGACCCAATTTTTGACCCGAAAACTTGCAATTTTGGGTCAATTCCAGGTCATTTGTGTCGGGTCGGGTTGACCCGGACCCGAATCGGGTCGGGGTCGGGTCCGGAAACCTGACCCGTTTTTAAAAACGGGTCGGGTTCGGGTTGACCCGAACAGTGCCGGGTCAGTTCCGGATTCGACTCGAACCCGACCCGTTGACCCGAATTGACACCCCTACTGTAGGCTACATAAAAAAAAGTAATTAATATTAGCAAGTTGTTATTTCTGTTATTTTCTATATATCAGGCCAAGCATTACTCGATCTTCCTGATAAAAACCAAATCTCATTAAGAACATCCACTCATTAAAATGCCCAAAAATATTAAAAAAATATTGGGATTAATTAGACCTAGATGATTCATACTATGATCCAAGCATGAAGATGATAAAATATGATGGCTAACTATATTTAACAACTGATTTTACTGTTTAATTTATGTTAAAAAAATACATCAAATTAAGAAAAAAACAATATAAAGATCAAAATTTAGTAAATGAAAATGATAATATATAAAAATACATGAAAAATAAAGAATTGGAGAAGTCTTCATTGATCAAATGAGCTAGTGATTGAAATGGAGTAGGGGTGCCAATATTTGACACAACCCAAATATTCAATTTGAATCCGACTCGAAAATTTCAGGTTAGGTCAACCCTACCACGAAACGAGTCGGGTTTGGGTTCAAAGTTTGACCTATTTCAAAAAATTGGGTCGGGTTCGGGTTGACCCTTTGACCTGAAATTGACCCGTTTGACCTAAAAACTCGTTTTGGCTCGGCAAATCGAGTTTGACCCGTTTTTGACCCGAAAAGCGAATATTGATCCATTTTTGGACCAAAAAACTAGAAGCCTTTTGTTGGCATCGGGTCATTCCGGTCGTGTCGGGTTGAACCGGACCCGAAGCGGGTCGAGTTCGAGTCTGGAAAACTGACTCGTTTGCAAAAACGGGTTAAGTTCGGATTGACCGAATTATGCCAGATCAGTTTTGATTCGACCCGAATCCGACCCGTGACCCGAAATTGACACCCCTAAACTGAAGCACCTAATAGAATTATCATGGAGAGGGAGAAGATGAAAGCAGTCTAATTATAGTGTCGACACAGCTCAGAGGAAGGTATTCCAAAACTGATTGCGATGGAAGTAAAAACATCTGTTTGTGAATCCGCGGCCGATATGCGAGGAAGAAGATTTTTTTTTTTTAACCCATCATGATAGGGGGTAATTTCATAAAATATTTTGCTCAGACATGCGTGAGGAAGGAAGACGTAAGAGAGAGTTGTAGTTCGTGAAGAGTAGTTGTATAAATTTTAAAAGTATCATTAATAAATAAATTATGTTATTAAGTATATTTAAAATAATTAAGTATGTTACATGTTCGGCTATGCCTATTTTTAAATTTATTTTTAAACAAATTTAATCACATAATTTATTTATTAACGATATTTACTTTCAAATTTATTTTTAAATATTTTTTCTTTTGATTTGTATTATAACTTCTAATTGTCATAGCAACATTCACATTTTTAATTTTTATTTTTCTTTTGAAGGCTTATTTTGGATACATTTAGGATAGATTTAGCTATTTTATAGATGATTTTGGAGTTATAAGAAAATCATTAATTTTTAAATTGCTATGGACATTAAACATATATTCAATTTTGACATATTCAAATAATTTTTTTTAAACGGCTACCATATATTAATAGATCTTGTAAAAAAACAGCTTTTTACTGAATGCGTCCTTTGGGCCACGGGCCCAATGGCCCAACTAAATTAAACAATCATTGCTTCCAGCCCAATACGCATTTATGTTAAAAACCTAACGTCTGCTTTCGTCCTCCTCCCGAACTTGAAGGCTCGCGTGGCTGGTTGCCGTGCGCTCTCTCTTTCTCCCAGCACAGGCTTAGAAATGGTTCGGCCAATCTCTCTCTCTGTCTATGTATCTATATCACTTTCCCCTCCTCTCTCTCTCTCTCTCTCTCTCTCTCTCTCTCTCTCTCGGCCAAGAAACCAGTGAAAGATCTTGTTTTTAAAGTATACAGAACTTATGCGCGCAGCAATTGGATGGGTTCAGTCAAGAACTCAGCAAACTAAAGGTTGATTTTTCCTCTGCAAAAGTAAATAAAATACAAACTCTTAAATTTAGTCTTTGATATACGTTGAAGTCGATAATCAGAAGGCAAGGTCTTCGCTAAAAAAATGTGGAAAAGCTGAAAGAGATTGAGAGGAAGCAAATGAAAATTTTATCAATTATGCTTTGACATTAATCTTGCTTTTATTATCTTGTTAAATTGTCGTTTACATGAATTATTTGTTGTTACGATTATGTTGTATCAGCTGCTTGTACAATTGCCTGAAAGAGTTATATATATAATCTTTGTTTCATTTCAATAGATAGTATATATTTTATCTTTATTTATTAAAAATTCTAACAAAATTATCGATTCAAAATCTAAACGAAAAACCATTAAAGTTATTTTTAAAATAATAAATTTTGACCCTAACGACAACCTCAAGCATTTATTCCACTACGTGTGGTCGGCTACATGAATCATTTTTCTTCATTGTGTCATGTTAAATGCAAAATTCTCATTTTTTTTTATAGATAGTTTAACATGTAGTCATTCTTAAATGTCAAATTCTCGTTTAAATTTAATAAAGAAATATCATTTCTAATATATTATAAACATGTTTTTTTAGGTATACCTCTACCTTTCTTAATATAAGTCAAATCGAATGCATCTACTTTTCTAACCGGTTCATCGGAAGGCTATCGTTTATGTGATCAAGCCATCTATGACGACTCTCTCTAATCTTATCTTCCACTTGAGCTACTCCAACCTTTTCACGTATATGCTCATTTTGTATCCAGTCTCTAAGAGTAAAGCCACTTATCCAACTAAGCATCCTCATCTCTTCAATGCTTAACTTTATATTATGCTTCTCCTTTAATGGTCAATATTCTGCACCATAAAGCATTGTAGGTCACACAACCATCTTATAGAATTTTCCCTTAAGTTTGAGGGGGCCTTTTTTATTACACAATAAGACTGATGCATTTCTCCACTTCAACCATTCAACTTGAATTCTATTAATAACATCTTCATCTATTTACCTATCACTCTGAATAAAAGACCCAAGATATCTAAAACACATATTCTTATTAATAATTTGATGGCCCAAAGTTACAATCCCCCACTAGATCTATTACTACTAAAATAATGCTCTATATATTCAGTTTTAGATCTACTCAAACAAAAATCTTTATAATCTAAGGTTGATCTCCATAATTCAAATTTACCTTCAAGTCCCTCTCTAGTCTTATCCACAAGAAGAATATCAGCAACAAAAAGAATTCACTAGGGTAGAACCTCTTGCAAATGTCTAGTGAGAACATCCAAGACCAAAGAAAAAAGACAAAGGCTTAAGGCAGATCCTTAACGTAATCCAAGAGAAATAGGAAAATACTTGGTCAAACCACCTTATATTTTAACACAAGTAACATCTCATGCGTATATATCTTTAATGAAATGAATAAATGCATTATTAACCCCTTTGTTTCCTAGCACTCTTCATAGCACTTCTATTGAAACATAATCATATGCTTTCTCTAAATCAATAATTATCATATATAGATCCTCCTTATTCTCTATATACTTCTCCATCAAACTTCTCATAAGAAGTATAGTTTCCATAATAGGCATACCCGGCAAGAATCCAAATTGATTTTGAGAAACATACATGCTCCATAACTCTCTCCCATTATTTTAAAGTATGACATATTAACTTAATTCCTCTACAATTCACACAATAATGTGCATCACCTTTATTCTTAAAAATTGGATTCAACACACTCACTCTCCACTCATCTAACATCTTTTTAGTCTTTAAAATAATATTAAAAAGTTTAGTAAGACAATGAATTCATTCATCTCCTAAGTATTTTCACACCTCTATTGGAATATCATCAGGTCCAATAGCTTGTCCATGCTTCATTATCTTTAAAGCCATTATCGATTTTATTACATCGATAAAAATAAAAATCTTAATTATTATTTAGGGTGCTTAAAGTCAATCGTATTTTTGTTTGAATAGTTGCTATTTGAATGAGTTATATTTATGCAACTTATGTAGTTTTGATGATTCCAAACATTATTGTTCAAATGTATAGTTATCTCCTAACAATTTCAGAAGATTTGCACTTGCTCTTGTGTGTACTAACATTTCAGGAAAATCAGACTCTAGACTACGAAAAGTTCAATTCAAGTTCAACATGAGATATTTTGTTTAATTGATGTTTGTCTTTTCTTTGAATTAATTTTGAAAGGGAGTGATTGTAATTGAGTGAATAAAATCTCACACACACAAAATAAGGAGATCTTGAAATTCTATACTAATCGTACAGGACGATATTTATCGTACTGGACGATCTGTCAGTTATCTCCTATAGAGCACTTGGAACGAATAAGAACTTGCTTTGAAAAATTTTCTAAGTCCTATTCGTCCAGGACGAAATTTATCATCGTCCCAGGCGATGGGTTCACTGCAAAATTTTCGTCCAGACGAATTTTACCATCGTACGAGGCGACCAGTCCACTGGAACATTTTCGTACAGACGAAAATAAATATCGTACAGGACGATCAGCTCTCTGGAAATTTTTTCGTCCGAACGAAAACAAATCATCGTCCCAGGCGATGGGTTCACTGCAAAATTTTCGTCCAGACGAATTTTACCATCGTACGAGGCGACCAGTGCTCTGGAAAATTTTCGTCCAGACGAAAATAAATATCGTACAGGACGATCAGTTCTCTGGAAATTTTTCGTCCAGACGAAAACAAATTATCGTCCGCGGCGATTGGTTGTCTGGAAAATTTTCGTCCCGACGAAATAAATAATCGTCCAGGACGATCGGCTCTCTGGAAAATTTTCGTCCAGACGATCACATTTTCGTTCAAACGATAAACCGACTTAGAACAGTTTTCAGCAGTTTCTAGAACCGACCTTGTAATAACCGTTCGTACTGGACGAACCAAGTTCGTACAGGACGATCAGCTGTACGAAGTCAGTTCGTACACATATACAAATTGGGTCATTTCAGATCGTTTAAGTAAAATCGTCCAGGACGATCCAGGATCGTACAGGACGATCCACTGCGTACAGAATTGAAAATTTGCAGTTTTTGGGCGGTTTCACTTGTCTTTTATATAAATAGTCCAAATTAGACTGCCACCCAATCTTTTTGTCATTTGATCTTCGTGCCTCTTGAGAGAATAGCCAAGGAGAGAGTGGAAGAGAGCATTCAAAGGAGGATTCCTACCACTGGAGCGAGAAGGCTTCACTTGGATTGCTAAGGTAAGAGTCTCTACTTGTGAAATTGGATTTCTTCACTCTTTTTCTTTCTTCCTTCTAGATTCTTGTGAGAAGATCATTCAAGAAGGTCCGGTTCTCTGCCGACACTTGGAGAGTGTGAACAGACGAAGGGTTCTCTGCCCACACTAGGAGAGTGTGAAAGGAAGAAGGTTCTCTGCCTACACTTGGAGAGTGTGAACAGCCGTAGGGTTCTCTGCCCACACTAGGAGAGTGTGAAAGGAAGAAGGTTCTCTGCCTACACTTGGAGAGTGTGAACAGCCGTAGGGTTCTCTGCCCACACTAGGAGAGTGTGAAAGGAAGAAGGTTCTCTGCCTACACTTGGAGAGTGTGAACAGCCGTAGGGTTCTCTGCCCACACTAGGAGAGTGTAGAAAATTATGTACTTTTAATGTGCAAACAATATAAATGCTTAAATAATCGCAAAATAAATAATAATGAAAGGCCAAAAATGCAGTTGGTTTCTGCAATACACCCGAGGAAAATGAAAAAAGGTAGTTGAGCTTTACCATAACTACAACTCAGCTTAAATTAATATATACAAAACTAAAATGGTGCATGGGATCTTGACCATAATTAAAACTACAAACAAATCATCATATCATCACAAATGTAAAGTATAAAAGAAAGAAAGTAAAAATAAAAAAAAATTATCCTAGCTACACCCTACCCTAGGATGCATATAGAAAAGCATGTAAGAAATTAATGCCATATAACTACCCAATGTAGGTGAAAGGTTTAAATTGTAACGTCATATTCTAATTGTTTAATTTATTAACACAAAAATTTCTCTACAAATGTTTAAGCATTTAGGATTGATTAATTGACACTTAATTTTAAAGTTATAATCCTAATTATTAAGTTATAAAGAGCCTAAATACATGGGCCCTAACATATGCTAGAGTTAAAAAGAATTGAGGGGAAAATGACCCATCCTCAATCGTGCACCTAACCAAGGCTGGAATGATTATGAGGTAGCAAGGTTTGTTAATCATTCCTTGATTTTCTATGATTTGAGGTAAGGATAATGGGTGACAAATTAAGTGATCATATCGCCCACAACAAAAACCCTAGGTTTCCTTTGTCTAAGGTTGATCAATTTTAAAGGTTGACATAGGAATGAAAAACTCACTACCTATAGATATATATGAATTCTACCTGACTTAAGTCTAAAAACATAGGTGGTTAAATAATTGGATTAGGCTTCTAAAGGTGGCTTTAGGTTTCTAAAAGAGGGACAATTCATACACATCTTTGCACCTTTCTCTTTCAACTTGAGAGGTACATGGCATTGTCACTATGATTATGAGTCTCCTTAGGACACGTAGCCCTGCAACTCGAGGTAGTCCAGCCTATATACCTTATATGTATTCAAGAGGAGGGTGCATAAACTAACACAAATACTGACATAGGTTAAAGTACTAAGGTATGGCTTGAAGTTCATTTACTTTTTCAACATCTTTATTTTGTTTACTTAAAGTTGAATGGAATTAATTGGAGTTTGAATTTTAATGTCTTAGTGCTTATTATTTTACTTAAGCATTAGAGTGTTTTTGAAAGAGGATTTTATTATTTATTTTGGTTTTATATTAGTTAATATGGATTTTCTATTCCTGATCATTTCAAGGGTTTGTTAGAGTTTTTTTCTTATTTTTTTCTAATTCTTATTTAGTTTGTTCTATTTTTGTTATAGTTTAATTATGGGAGTTTTAATTAATTTGAAGTTGAAAATAAGTTCATAATCAAAATATTTATTTAGTTTATGATTGAAGGTTGTTTTCTTTGGTTGAAGGTAATTATCTTTTTAATTACTTGATTGTCAATCTCATGGTTGATTATGAATTGATTGCTTATGTTTTACCAATTAATTCATGTTGTGTAATAAGCAACTTCAAAACATGGGTCTTATACTAGGTTCAAGCAACAAACTTAAGCACACTGTTTATAAGGTGACATCTAATATAATATTAACATATATATCTGCCTAACATGTTAGAGCTCATATTTTTTTTGTTGCAGATTTGTTTTCATGGTTTATGATTTTGATGATAGAAAACACTCTTATTTCTCTACGACGGCCTTATTTACTAACATTTCAGGTCCACACGAATTAAAGGCCCAAAGTCATTTAGAGACAATTTTTATAATTACTTAAATATTTTAAAACCCTAAAGAAAATCATTCTAGCAAGGTCTGCTATGTGAAAAAAAAAATAATACACATGCCATATGTAGGTGGCTTATATTACAGGCCTAGTGACCATGAAGGTCTCTAAAGTTCATAGAGGGGTGCAAGCCTTAAGTAATAAGGCCAATGCTTCATAGGTGGACTAACCTAAGGCCAATGACTAATACATCTTACCATAAATCATTAGGTGGAAAAGTAAAAAAGTAGTCCTGTGTGCAAGTATTGCCATTCATTATACGATGAGGAGGTCTTTATAGTGTTACAAAAATTATACCTAACCATGGCATACCGAGGTATATCCGTATGCCTCGGCGAAACTTAAGATCCTTCCCATAAGTCCCATGCGTGCACAACTCGCCAACCAATGACACATGTAATACATAACATACCTCGTAGAAAAATATAAAGAAAGAAGGTGTAAGTGAACAATGAAAACATATAATAATAGTATAAAGTTATATGTGTCCTCAAATTGATGAATACGAAAGCTTGTAAAGATAGGTAAAGAAGACTATAAGTGAAGCATATGATAATTTCTTAGCATGGAATATACACCTATAAATGAAGCGCATAAGGACTAGCTAACATATGTATGAATCCTTATACAACATAATCTCAAACACTTTTCAAGTTTGATTTGATGTCAAATATTCACATAATATTAGAGTTCAATCTTACAAGTATAAACACTTTATATGTATTATATTTTTGATAAACTAGAATGACGTGCCAAGTGATGTATAATATTAACACAAAGAATACATATCAATGACATGATTTGATTAAACATAAAATAATTATCATTTGTAAGATATTCACATAAGATGCTTTCTACCTTAATTAGCATGCAAATTATCTATTGAATGAATAAACATGATATGGAAAGAATAGACTAATGTGCATATATAGGATTAACAAAGCTACAAATCTTTGAATTGAATAGATGAGTTTATTTCATCCATATATAACATCCAAACAGAAAATATTTAAGACATTTTCTAATATAATCAAGTTTTCATTGCATACATGTTGCAGCTCGAGCTCACTTGTTTATGTTTTTGATGATAACAAATATTGTGGCTCACATCTTTATGTCAACTTGTATTTGCAATGTATAATTATTTGTGTGTGTGCTAACATTTCAAGAATACCATGCACCATCTAATGAAGATTCATGGCTCAAGATTAGGTAGATTAGGTTATGCTATAAATATTTTTGTAATATTCAATGATGTATTTTTTATTTCTTAAGATAATTCCTATAAAGGTGTTTGCTAGCTTGGTGACCATGCACCACACACTCAGGCGAGTGAGATTAAGTCAAAATTAGAAGTTCATATCTCTGAACTAATCATACTGTATGATTTATATCATACTAAATAATCAGCTTATCAAAATAACAAAATTTGATATGTACTACAATTTGAATTAATCATACTGGATGATTTAGATCATTTATGACGGTTAGTTATGATCATGAAAAATAGCTGCCAATCATAATTTATGCAAGATTTTTAAATTTAAATTTTGTTATAATCGGCCAGAATGATATACATCGTACTAAATGATCTATGATAATCATGCCTAAATTGATCCTATGATTAGGGGAATAATTATGATTAATTTAATCAATCCGATAGTCTAGGACGATCATACTGGATGACCGAGAGTATGTATGTGATGACCCCCAATCATATAAGATGAAAACCATAAATTTGTCAACTAATCATCCTCGATAATCATAAAATCATCTTGGACGATTAGTATAAACTATTAAACTAATTGTACTGGATAAAGCAATTCGTAATGGCAAAAAGGGTTGTGTTATACTAATCGTATAAGAAAATTGTACATGATCATGCTAGACGATCTTTGATGATAGAATTAATTTCTTAGGATTTTTGAAGCTTTTTATTTAAGCTTTCTCTAAAGACTGTGTAAGTGTCTTGGTAGGCATTAAGTCTTCATTCTTCTAGAGAAAATTTGAAGAGAGAGCCTTGAAAGGGAGAGAGGAAAGGGGTGAGTTTGAGAGGGAGAAGATCATTGTGGATTTCAAGGGAGTGTAGAGAGGGTTTCACATGATTGCTCCAACAAGCTTGCATCTTAGTACCATCGTATTAAAGGATTATCTTGAGGGAAGTTTTGGAAAGAAGAAGATCTCTTTGGAATCAAACGACCTAGCTACTCTACTGCACCGAGGAAGGTAAAAATAATTAAAGGTTCTTTGCTTGTGAAATTATTTATGGTCCTCTGTCATCTCCTGGAGGGAGAAAAAGTATTACGGTCCTCTACCACGCCAGGTTGGTGTAAGAGATTTTATAAGGGCTTATCCGCCTAGCTGTGGGGGTTAAAGAAGAGTTACTAAAGGTTTAGTGTAATACATGGAGTGGGTGTCTCTGGGAAGTGGATGTATGTCAGGTTGACCGAACTACTATAAATCTATGGTGTGTTTATTCTTGGTTTTATTTTTTTGCACTTTTTTCACATTTATTTTTTATGATGACTACATGGTTGAAAATCTCTGATTTTGTGTTATTGTGAAATCATATTACTTTTGCATCGAGGGATAAAATTATATATTTTTAGATATTAAAAAGCTTTTAAAAGGGGATTTTTCTTTATGTTTAAAGAGATTTTTAAATTACCAATTCACCCCCTCTTGGTTAGCCTCAGGTTAGTTCTATAAGGTTTAACAACCTTCACAAACTTGCAATACATATACTTGTTATTAGAGCACAACTATACATAATAACCATTTTATGTATTCCTGATTCTTGAGATGTATGCATTTATATCTTTGATAATGAATGACACATTCAACGCATGCTTTGTCAATATCATAAGAAGTATTTGTAAATTCAATGTCTTACTTAATTATAACAAGAATTTATGAAAGAATATTTGACTAACATGCTTGACACCTTTCCAAACAAGGTATGAAATTAAATGTACCATCCTACCTATCATGCTAATGTATTCATGCTCAAGACATAAATATATATAATGAATATAAAAAATCTCTTAAACAAAAGTCCAAACTCCATATCAAGTTTGATTGTCGATTGCAAGCTACAAATCACAAAGAAAACTTTGTTAGTAAGGGGTATTCACTGGTGCTATTTTTATACTTTCAATTTGATAAGGGTGTTAAGGGAAATATATGAAAAGTTAACAAATGCAAACTCAATTCTTTCTAGGAACTCATATCAATTTCCAGCATAGACAACCATCCTTGCATTATATCTATGTATGCTCACAACTGACACATGAAATATGTAAAGTTATCTTACATGATTGCTAAGCTTTACATTAAATACTTATTTTAAGATTCACAAGTGTATACAAATATTTTACCATGACATGATCTTATTTAAAGCTAATAAAAAGAGTATTAAAGCTAATTGATGTTATGGCGGTAGAAAAATATAGCAATTTTGTTGCTTTTAAATAACATGCCATTATCAAAAAATATATAGTGTGGAACACTAAAATGATAGATGACATGATCATGAATGAAGTGCATCACATCATTTGACATTACTTCCTTAAGAGGGATAACGTCTGCCCATTTAAAGAAGAAATGAGTGATGACCAATATAAACTTATGAACCTTAGAGGAAGGAGGGTCAATAGGATCCACTTCATCCATGCCCCCAACTCTCAAATGGCCAAGAGGATACAATGGGGCATAATAAATTAGGGGGTTAATGAATAACTATATTATAAATCTAGCATTGATGAAACTTCCTTGCATGCTCCATACAATCATGGATCATGGTTGAACAGTAATAAGCGAGGTGTTTAATTATGACCTTCATCTTAGGCCTGGAATGGTGCACAATAACATCTAGTCAAAAGAGTGTCAATATAATGTATCATTCACATAAGTGAATGATAGAGCACTCTTTCTAATTTGAGTGTCAGGAGAGTGATCATTTCTAAGCCTACTATGCTTTAAATACTTGATGAAGGTACTCTCCAATCTAACTCTTCCTTAATAGTAAAAACTGTGAGAGTTTGATTGGGGAAAGGAAAATCTATGAGGTATAAGGCCTGATGATACTAGACAATAATAGACACTGAAATTCCAGTTGGATCAACCAAATCCTTAGCAAGTTTGGGTAATATATCTACTTTACCATTTTTAGAATGAGGGATTCTCACCAAAGTTACTTTAGGAATAAGATATAAGAGCTTCATTGACTGAATATGATAAGGCAAGAGCTCAGGCTTGAGAATTTTAAAGATTTTAGCTACTTGATTAATAATTAATTAGTAATCTCTAAATATCTTTACCCTCATAATATTCATTTGAATGAATAATTTAAGTCCTAAAATTTGACTTTCTTACTCAGCTTCATGGTTGGTATAAGGTTGAGAGAGATTATAAAAATAACACAGGGTGTGGCGTTCAGGAGATCAAAACATGAGGCCTAAACTTGCCCTAACTATAATAGTTTCATGAGTGCTAAGTGAGTTGATGGAGGATGCACCATAAAAATAAAACTCCTAAGTAGGAGACTCATATTCTTCCACACTCATGACTAATTCATCAGGTAGATCATTATTGAGTTATGAATCTATAAGGATAAGGTGAGTAGCAAGAAAATTAATTAGAGCCTACCTTTTGGTGGCCTGCTGAGGGACTAAGGTGATGTAAAACTTTAGTATGATCATGGACTAATATGTTAAATGATCTGATAGGGTTGAATGGGTCATCAAATATTATAAAAGATTGACTCGAGAGATAAGACTGATCTTGTGTGAAAGCATGTAGTGTATAAGCTTTTGTACAACAAAAATTAAAGCCAAACATTACTTTTCCATAGTTAGATATTTTAGCTCTGTAGGAATTAAGTGTCTACTAAGATAATATAATGTATTTTCTTTGTCTTCCTCATTCTATTGAGCTAAAAAAATACTAAGGTACTCATCCAGGGATGTAGTATAAAAAATCAATGGTTGACCTAGGATTCATACAACTAACACATGGAAACTTATAAGGTAGTGCTTTATGCTTTCAAAGGCTTCTTGATAGTACTTATCACAATGAAAGTGGGTCCTCCTTTGTTAGAGAAGAAAAGGGATGACACCTACCAGTAAGATTAGAGATAAATTACGTAAGAATTTTTAGGAGTTTCAAGTCTATGATGGCCTTGATTATGGTAGGATCATTCTCTATGCTATGATAATGAATAATTAAACTAAGAAACATTATCATAGTAATGTTGAATGCTCACTTTATGGGGATCGTCTTTAGATTTTTCTTGTGCAAGCGCTCAATAATAATTCATAGATCTTGAAGGTAAACTCCACAGACTTTGATTTTGACCATGAGATCATCTATGTAGCATTCAACCTTTTCATGAATTATTTTATAAAAATGATAGTCATGGTACTTTGATAGGTTACTACAACATTCTTGAGGCTGAAGGGCATCACCTTATAGTAATACACATTAATAAGGGGTGTAAAAAACAATAAACTTCTTATCTTTAGGGGCTATCTTTATCTGATTTTAGCAAGATGAATCATCCATTAAGGAGAATATGCTATAGGATAAAATAATATCATCCATGGGCTCAAGAATGAAAAGAGGGAGATCAACCTTGTGACATTCCTTACTCAAATAATGAATGTCAATATAGACATGAATCTAACCACTCTTTTTTAAACTGAAATAATAATAGAAAGCTAAGTAGGATACTTCTCTTCATGGATAAATTTAGCTTACATAAACTTCTTTGTCTCAGTGATCATCTATTATTTAATCTCTAACCACATCTAGCGAAGTGGTTGTTTAACAGGGAGTGCATTTGACCAATTGTATAACTAATGGACTTCTACTTTTGGGTATAAATCAAGCATCTTAGTGTAGTTCTAGGAAACAAAAATTTTAAACTTAGGTATTAATTCAATGTACTCTCGAGCTTATAACTTAGATAGTAGAGTACTATAGAAAATAGGTCAAGGATCTGACTCAGTGCCCAAGTTAACTTTATGTAACTTATCCATAATAGAGCTAGCACTATCTTTAAATTCCCTTGAAGCATTAAGGACCTTATCCTCAACATCATATGAGTCTTCATCACCAGTGATGGAAGAAAATGGATAATAATGAGAAATAACATGAATATTGGAAGAAGGAAACTTATTTTTATTAAAATATCCCAAGCATTGCTAAGTTTGAGGAAGATTAGTTCGCTAAATGTGAGTTTTCTATAGAGATTATCCATCAGACCAAGTTGAGCGAATAATGCCTCACTTAATACAACTATTCAAAAAAGAGGAAAAGTAAAGAGGAATATGTATGCTCTCATAATCTATAATGGATTCAACATGACTTACTATGTCTGTATCTTATTGGACACCTATAATGTAAAATAATGACATACACCCATCAGACTATGGAGGAACATAGAAAGTATACAGCTCATGCATAGAGTGACTAGTAGGGTGTAGTGAACCACATGCATTAGTGGGAGGTATAGGTAGAGTCTGTTGGATGGATTCCTCAACCCTCATCCCATACATTTGATGAGAAAGGGATTATCGACCAGTATTATGGCATCTAACATATATGTTATTATCTAAGACATTATTGATGACCAAGCTTCCATGAGATATCAAATCTCTATTGAATATAGGATAAGGTTTAGAACCATCAATGCTAAATGCTGATAAGGGAACTGAATGATGAGGGGTATAGATCATCTCATCACCGGAGGAATCAAACTTGATAGTTAAAGAGATAGTGTAAAGATCCAGAGGATGAGGAATTTTAATATCAAGGTTTTTTACTGGAAGAGCCAAATCTCTACCTCAGCCTCTACCACATTATCCCTTACCTATACTAGGGGGAACATCATGCCTTGCTACAAACAAAAAAGATGATCTTACATGATCTATAGTGGAAATAACTTCTTTAGTGCAAACCTGTAATAGACCATATACAAGTGGTTGTATAGGTCCTTATGTGAATGACTTCCCAGGACCTTATACAATGCTAGTAGGTTTTATTGGTGGCTGCATAAAATGAGGTCTACAAGCTTTCTGAGTAATATAATGATCGACATTTTCATAAATAGAGTCCTACTGGTGAGAAGAAGAAGAAGAAGAAGATGATGATGAGGAAGAAGAAGAGGGGCAAGAAGAAGAGGAAGAAGATTCACCCACGAGAGAGGGGCGACAAGGGATTAAGGGGACAATCGGTTCCCGTCAGGGGGGTCAAACCTTTCACCTCATTATGCAAATGAGGGAAAATGAGGGTGATAAATGGGCATCTTGCATGCAAATCAAATAGGGGAGGGGTTTTTTTGAACAAAGTCGTGGAACCGAGGGGGCCCGACTCTTCTATATGAAAATAAAGCTTCTCCCATTCTCTGCTTGCTTAAGCTTGTGAGAATTTTTTTTCAAAAGCATTTTAGGTCTCACATGATTCACTTTGTTTGTATTTTAATGTTTTCTTTCAATTAAATCTGCATAGTTGGACATAGAACACCCTGGAGTAGACTGATATCCTTCTATCAATTTTAAAGAAAGAAGACTATAATTCATTTCTTCTAATCGGGTGCAGTGTAGGGAATATAAAAATCATCCTGAAGGATGATAAGCATATTATCCTATCATCCCAATTAGATTAATGAATCATAAATTTATTTTCATAATCAAATATAGAAGGTATTTGATCCGCTTGTAAGAGTAAATCAATTAACTACCTATCCTTTGATTATAAAAATAAATTTTAAGGTATAAATAAAGCATGGTCTATGTTCATAGATCTTTCCCTTATCTTAGAAAGGAAACTAAGATAGGGTTTAGATTATTGTAGGATCTAGACTCCCTATAGGGGTCAAACCCTATAGTTAATTACATCTCCTAAGAGAATATTCTTGATTTAAATGAAGACTAAATAATTTCAAAATTTATATATAATTTTAACTAAATATTTGAGCTAATTTAAATTTTCATTATCAGGCTTTAGATTATAGATTTTAATACTAGATTTAGAAGTTTAGGGTTGATTAGATTGAATGAATGTGCAAAGAGAAGAGTGAATATAATATGGGCTTACCACCTACCAAGAGTGGGCTGCTAGCTAATAATCCTAATCACAATAATGGCCGATGAATGCATAATTTAAGATAGCTCTATCCTACGGATCATGGAGTTTGTTAAAGAACTTTAAATCATATGTAATAAGATATGCTTACAAGAACTAAAAATCTACATGAATGCTAATGATGTATGAACAATTGCATATATAAAAAGAGCTAATTTTGGTGGAATTTTGAAAACAGGTTTTGAAAAAAAATATTAGTTTTCTTTGGAAAATTTGAAATTAATGGTTAATTCTAATTCTAAAGTTGAATCGACCCGTTAAAAAAAATTATATCACCCCGAAGGATGAAAATAAAATTTCATAACGATGTTCAGACTTAGAATTATGAAACTCATCTTGAATATTGTAATCAGACTCTAAAGAGAACTTCGTATGGCCCCGAGGGAACAGAATGAAGTTAAATGAAATCTAGTTATAATATTCAAGAAGTACGATCGTCAAATTCACATCCAAAGCCTTATCGAAGAAGGATGTATCTCCCCGAAGGGAGATAACACCATTCAATGATAATCCTTCTAATGTAATAACGATAATCATTTTTGACTTTTTTCCAAAGAAATCTAAGAAGATTTTAGAGAAATTAATTTTAAAATCAGGTGCGTGTGTGGTTCCAAATCTCCTACGAGCGCAAACCCTCGTAGTTAATTATATCATAGGGAGATAAAGTCCCCTACAAAAACTCTCGATTAAAATAGTGATGGATTTTTATTAGATCTTCTAAGAGTGATACCAAAAGTGAATGAATTTTGGAAGATCAGAAGGGAATGGATCAAGATTGAGCAGTTATTAACAGATTCAAGGGAAGAGAGGTAGGGGACACTTTGAGATTCCAGAACCATCTGGAAGTGTCCCAACTTAATCTATGTGTTGGGCTTATATTTTATATAGAAATGATGCTTTAATTAGAGTTGAGCATTTTATTGGAAATTTGGGATTATATTCCCGAAATTTGGGGACTTATAATAAAAAATATGCCCCGCATCCTAAATCTAATTTGGACACTGGACCACAGTCGTCCGAACCTAACTAATACAGTACAAGGTCTGGACTTACCCCTGCCTGGATTGAGGAGCAAGCTAACCACCTAATCAATTTAAAATATATAAATCCGGTCTTTCTTGAATGAGTGGTAGGGATGTTTTATTTAAAGTTTTGGAGAGTTGGGGCCGACATCTAGAGGTTTTCCTAATTGGCCCCTTTGACTTATGTTGGGTACGAAATGCTAAGGACTAATGCAATTAAATTTTGACTCTTTAGATTTGTTTCTAATGCAATGTATGCTGGTTAACAACTTCAAATCAAATATGATTGAAATTTTAAAAACAGGCTTAGAAAATAATTTTTTTTGAAGAGTGGACTTCCCCAGGTCCGGCACCTTGTCCTCATAGGTCAGACTATCCGGTCTTTACCCGCAGGCGGGGAAGGGTCTAAAACAAGGAAAGAGTAATGCAGAAATATGCATGCGACCCCGGGGTCGATCCCTGACTAATTCCCTAGGCCCGTTATCTTTCTATATTATTTAGACTCACAAAAATTTTAGACTTTAGAGTTATGAATATAAAATTTTTCACACCCTCACGAGCCTCACGAGTCCAGGCAAAAACAAAAGCGGTACACAAATGCCAAAAAACTAACAAAAGTAGGCAATCCTAAAGGCAATCAATTCAACACATCAAATGTAAAGTAATTAATCAATAAATGTCCATAGGCAAAGTTGCCTTACTTATTACAAACTAGAATTTGCAGAAAGTAAAGTGGCCGGGTACCACTGACAATAACCCAGATTCTAAACCTAATAGAGACGCAAGTAGTTTGGAGTGGGATACTCTCATCTTCAAGTCTTCAGACTTATCCTCCTTTGGGGTCCTTTCCTTCAAGCTCCTTGGATTCTTTGTAGTAGACTACCAAAATGGATAAGAGGGCACTTTCTTTAAGGGGAAGGCCACTCTTTCCTCTTTGGGCAGGGAAGAAGTGTGATCCAAATTTTGATCTCCAAATAGAAAAGGGCTACTCCCCTGAAGGGGTTGTCGTCTTTTGTGAGTCAAGGCTTTGGACCTATGTATCCCACTCAAAATCTAACTTTCACAACACTTAACATTTTGCACAAATTATATTTATATGAAATAAAATCTATACTCTTCTGCAGGGTTATCCTAAGCAGTTAATAAATTAAAAACAAAAAACATTTTATTCCGCAGCAAGTTTTATATGTGCAGAAAAGTAAGTAACACACACTGGCTACGCTCTCTATTTATTTGGGGCTTTAGCAGTTGAAACACTTGTGCATCATTTATAAACAATTAATATATATATATATATATATTATATATTTATATATATATATATAATATAATATATAATATTATATATATATATATATATATTATATAATATATTATTATTATATTTGATTATTAGCCCCCTTTTCTGCCCTGCATGAGCGTGGCCACATAGCAGAAAACTGTAGTGAACATCCAGATTCGTACATATCCCTAAATATCGTACTTATCTTCAAGGCAGTAATCTGGTCGCCAAACCAATCCATCCAAGTAAGAGTGACAAAAAAGTAAGCAGACACAACAAAGCAATTTCATCCACACAATGCCCAGTAAAATACACAAAAAATTGACACAGCAGCGAGTAAAGGTAACCCGCCTAACCTAGATCAGTGTTGGTTGTGTCCTACGCAAACCATCTAAAGTGTGATGAGAAGTCGATGTGCGCGGTGATCCTTAGGATGGTGATTAGTAAAGTCTGTCTAAAATTTTGAGTCTGTTTTAACTAAGGGAAATTATTAAGAATTTAAATATGTATAATATAGTTTATTTTAATATTTTAAGGGTAATTGATTACTATCTTTGTTTCACACCAAGGCCGTGAAGTTTTATTTCACCTTTCTTGGGCTAAGTTTAATAGCCTCGTAAGGCCTGGGTACACAGTAGCACCGGGGTGATTAGTACCTTTAAGTTAGTTGGATTAAGAGGAATAGATTACATATAAGGGGAATTGCTTACTGAATTTTTAAGATTGATTGAGTATAATATATCATCCTATTAAGAAAATTCTGGAAATATTTAGGGAATTGTCGGATTTAGGTTTATCTGGATTATGTTAATCTAGGGGTCAAAACTTGACTTTTAAAATTAGAGTTAATCTTAAATGTCTCCAATTTTTAATAAACACTAGATCTAATTATGAGTTGTTAGACAGGTGGCACACTCAATTTGGAGTTTTCTATCAAAAGTTATGGTTTTTAGAAGTTTGACCAAAATGCTTACTTTTTTGATTTGACCAGACTTTAGAGGTTTTATATTTTTTATAAAGTACTAGATTTTAATTAGAGTCATTAACCACTGAATTTGATTGATTTGGAATTTTCTACAATTAGTTATGAATTTTACATGTTAAGGTATTTACTAGAATTTTTAATTAACTTAATTAAAGGGTCCCTTCTAATGATTTGAACCCAAATGAATCTTAAACTTCTTGAAATCAACCCCCAAGATCAGAGAAGATCTAAGGGGAGATTATCAAGTGTTTAAATATTTTTTTTGCATTTTTAATAATTTTTAATTAATTAAAAATGATTAAACATTGATTTTAATTAAAATTAGATTAACATAGATTATAAAGCTAAATTAATAGGATTTGAATTTCCAACGGTTAATAGATCAATTAGGGCCAGTTAGGAGTATTTTTAGAAATTTTATGAATTAATGGTGATTTATTAGAATTTTATTAAGGTTAAAGACCATTTCTAAGGGGGGATACTATGGCTCATATTTGGTGAACCAAATGAGCTCTAAACCTGATGAAATTTGGACCATGGGATCATCTGATCCCAAGGACTAAACCCACCAAATTTGGGTTCAAGTGGGGTACTCTAAGGTGGCCAAATAAGTCACCTAAGGTGAACTCTAAGTCACCTTCAAAAAATCTTAGGGAGCTTTCCTAAGCTTGGATTGGGGAAAAATCACTAGCTCTAAACTCCCTATCCTACACATCATCATCACACAAAAGATCACAACCCTAAATCCCATTGGAAAGGTTTGAATCCCATTTTGAATTTAAGGGTCAACCCATGACCCTTAAACTCAAAATTAGGGAAAAATGCCCTAGAACATCTTAAACAGGGGAGATAAATTTTGGACATGTCAGAGACATGCCCAAATTCAATCTCTTAAAATTCTAGGCCTAGGGGAATTAAAAATAAACAATAATTACAATAATTAATAAAATTCTCAAACTAAAATTAAACTCAGCACATATAGAATCAGGGCCTGGAACCATAGGGCTTTTATAGATCTCCCAGAGACTTTCCAATGAGTCTAAGAACACCTAATTTGGCCAATTTTTCAGGGAGTTATGGATTTTTGAAGTTTGCCTAATTTTTTATGAAATTTAATCCGACCATTAGACAGTTAGCCGCGCTTTACATGCGGCGCATCACGATTGGCGGAGCAATCATTGGCGTTGACTGTATAACGGTCGGGTTAACCTTAGCAATCGGATGGCGGATCGGATGGCTGGGATTAAACAGGCTTAGAGACCGCGAGATGTAATCCACGCCGTTGATTGAAATCAACGGCTTGGATTTCATATTTAACCTCCTGCGCGAGTTCGAGGCCATGGAGTTTCTACGGCATGATCTGAGCGATCCCACCGGAGAACTTCAATAAAATTTCATAGGGAGGATCAGGGGAGGGGAAACCTTCAATCCAATGGTGGAGATCCGTTAGGGTGGAGGTTTCCTTCACACTTGACCGGACTACCTAGCTAGGGAGCTCGGGATGGAGAGATTACCGCAGAGATAGTCTCAACCAATGAGCTTCTCTATCAGGAAGCTTCAGGAGATGATGGCGAGCAGATCTCCTTCAGACGTCGGGTCTGGAGGACGGTCAGAGGTACGACTTCGAGGGGGATGCCGAGAGCTTTTGCCGGAGTTCGCTTGAACGGATCGAAGGGACAGCCTGGGAAGCTGGGGAATGCTACTGGGAGGTCGAAGGAGCTCTAGGGAGAGATTTTGGATGCCTGGGATCGAATGGAAAAGTCTGAAGAGCTTGAGGCTATTCAGCCACCTCCCGTGAGCTTGAACGGCTAGGAATGAGCTGGAGGGGTTGCGGATTGGTGCTAGGTGGAAGGGGACATCATCCTCAAGGGCTCATGAGCGCCAAGCCGGCGAGCCACAGCCTTTGGAAGGCTTTGGGTCAGGATCGACCTGAGGGGTCCACCGAAGCTTATTCTCCATTGGTTCCGATCGCCGCCGGTAGGGGTTTGGGTCGGGTTGACCTGGGAAGGTCGATGGAGACGTGCTGGAGTCGAGGGTGAGCTCAATTGAGCCTGGGGAGTCTTGGTTTGGTTTGGTGGCTTGGCTGGACCCAAACTTTCTCGGTTTGGGTGGATTTGGGATCAACCCAGGTCAGGCCAGACCCTGGGCTTGATGTGGGAGGTGGGTCTGGGTCTGGTGCACCCAATGCAAGTGGCAATTGGGTTCAATTTTATCTGGATTCAAAGATGGATCGGGTCCATGTGGTTTTTGCTACTTTGAGCTAGCCTAAAACCTGACCCAAGTCAGTCCAAGGCATGGGCTGGCTAGAGGAGGTTTGTTGGACCTAGGGCCACCTATTAGAGGTGTTGATCCAGTTCAATCTGGTTTAGGGCAAGAATTGGCTCAACCCCAAGTGGTTTTGGACACTTTGGGTTAGCCTAACTCTTGACCCAAGTGGATCCAGAGGCTGAGCTGGTTAAGGGAGATGTATTGGGTCATGGGAGACCCAATGGAAGTGTTGGTCAAGTTGAATTTGACCTAGGACAAGAATTGGCTCAATTCCAAGTGGTTTTGGACACTTTGGGTTAGCCTAACTCTTGACTTGAGTGAGCCCAAGGGCTGGGCTGGTCAAGGGAGGTGCATTGGGTCAAGGGGGACCCAATGACACCTTGATTTGGATTCAATTTGATTAAGGTTGAGAGATGGTTCAAGGAATACCTCTCTTTGGTCACTTGGGTCAAGCCAAAAGACTAACCCAAGTGAGCCCAAGACTTGGATCTCCAAGAGGGATCTCTTGGGTGCCCAAGGAATCATCCCTTGGATCCAAAAGGATTTGAAATGATCTTGGTCCAAGAGTTTGAATAAAAAGGGTGTATGGGCCATTTGGTCAACTTGGTTGACTTGGTCAACCAAGTTGACTTAGGGCCAAGAGTTGGGTCACTTGAAATCCATTTGATCATATGAGTCTAATGGGTGAGGCATCAAAGTGTAGAAAAGTCATTTAGGTCAAAATGACCATTTTGACCCTTAAGGGGTATCAAGGTCAAAATGGGTTGACTTGGTCAACCAAGTTGGCCCATGATTGGAATTGAGTCAAAAGGGTTCTAAAAATCAATTGGAAGCACTTGAAAAAGGTTTCAAGGATTGATAATTAAATTAAGTCAAATCTAGGTCAAAAGTCCAAAAGTCCCCTTAAAAAGAATTTTGGTCATTTTGGCTCTGAGTCAATTTGGAGCCAAATTGAGTCTGTAAAGATATAGACTATTGTTCAATAAGTCAAAATCAAGGTACTGAAGATGGTCAAAGGATTTGGAGAAGGCTCCAAGATCAGATTCCACTAGGAGAAAGGTCTAGTGGCATTGAATGTAAATATTTGAAGGTTTTGCAATCTTTGGATTTTAATCAAGTTTTTGGGGTTAGAGTCCTCCAAATGGGTTCAAATTTGGAGGGTTGACACTAGAGACATGCCACATCAATATGAAATTGATAGACCCTGAATCGGATGTCAATTGAGTGGGTTTCAAGGTGATGGAAGAATCACCTAGAAAGGGCTTTAGGACCTAAGTCTTTAGCTTAAGGGTTCTGGGTTTGAATTGAGTTTAAAATCTGGACTGGACCTAAGGACTAGGAATTAGGAAGATCCTAGGGTCTAGAACTCAAGAAGGAGTTAAAAGTGACCTCATACAAAAATAAGGTCAACAAGAATTTACAGGTTACATACCAGGGTCTGCAGTAAAGTAAGGTGGCCAAGCCCCATTGATAATAAACCTAGGTTTTAAGCCTATAAGAAAGTAGAATCAAACATAACTGCTTATGGTCTTCAGGATCCAAGTCTTCAATTGAATTCCAAAAAGGAACATCCTCCTTAGGGAGGATATTACTTTTTAGAGCCCCATTTATATATATTTAATCAATCATTTTTGATTCTTTTACAGACTCAAGACACTGTACAACTCGATCTATATACAAGAATCTAGGAATTTAAAATTACATTTCATTACAAGTACATTAGTCCCTAGGAACATTCTATTTTGCAAAAATATAAAAGCAAGTAAATAAAAGCAGTTATGTAATTATGAGTGTATTATAAGCAGTTATAAATACAGGAAAGTAAAGACAGAAAAGTAAAGACAGAAAAGTAAACTAGACGACCCTCACTTATTCACTCCGCTCTCTGGTGTAGTGACAGAAAATAAATATGCATGCTATGAGTTGCATAAAAGTGAGAAAACACACATGGGTGTCCTCTAGGCAAGACACCCACAATCAAACCAAAATAAACCACAGGCCCAGCCTAGGCTAAAGTTGGTTGTCCTAGCAAGCATCTAAGTGTGTGAAAAAGGTCATGTGGCTTGGATAGGTCTTATATGAATTTATGTTTAAATTACATATATTATTAAGGTTTATCATTAAAGGTTAAAAGGGAATGTTATTGATGTTTAAGTAGTGTGTATTTGACTTTTAAATTATTCCAATTTTGAATGTTAGAGTTATTGATTTAGTTTTAAAGAACTTGTAGATTGATAACTCCCTAAGTGCAGGAAGTTATCAATTTATAAGTCCTAAGACTTTCAAAATGAACACCCATCTTATAAGGGAGAAGATAGGTGGTATATTTGAGAGTCCCCAAAATTTTATTAGAGAAAGAGGAAGGGACCTTATAAATACAATGTGACATACTTTCCAAAAGGAGTCGAGTATGCCAAGATAAGGTCGGTATATTATTAAGGCTTTGAAGATCTCCCAAATCCAATTGTATTAGTGCCTTTTGAAAGGAATCATGCACAATACATAGAGATATTTTTTTATTTAAGTGTGTTAATGGTCTTTTAAAATAAAAATCCTAAAGCCCTCCAAGAAGAATCAAGCTTTAGGCATAAACCTTAATTCATTTAAACTAAATTAATTATCAAATTTAATTATTAAAATAAAATTTAATCAAACAAATTATCAAACTAATTTATTTGATGAATTATAATAAATTTATTTTTATGATTTTATTATTATATTTAAAATTTTAAATCATTTATTAAAATTTTTAATGAATTTTTAATTAGCATGGGTTATTTATTAAATGAATTAAAATTAGAAAATTATTCAAAATTTTTTTTTTAAATTAGAGAGTATTAAATTTTGAAGTTTTTTGAATTAAATAAATTTTTAATGAATTTTTTGATTTGTTTATTATACTTAAATAATTGTTAATATAGTTATTTAATTAATGAATTAGTAATTGAATTTTTATTAGAAAAATTATTTAGTATTGAAATAATATGTTTCTGATTTTTATTTGATTTTTTTTGAATTTATTTTATATTTTTGATATTATTTGAATTTTATAGAGTTTTAAGTATTTATTTAATAAATAATTTAATTATGGGTATTTAAGGATTAATTAAAATTTAATGAGATTTAATTTTGAATTTTGATGTGAAATTATAGAATTAATTTAAATATTGTTGATTGAAGTTGATTTTTTTTTAAATTTTAAAAGATTTTAATTTGATTTAATTTAGTTTATTAAAAATTAAGACCCTTAAGGTAGAGTCACCTAAATTTAGTAGTTGTTATAAGATTTATTAATGTCAAATCAAGGTTAATTAGATCGTTGGGTACATGACACTAGTTTTCTAAGTTTTAATCTCGTCTCAAAAGAGATGTGTGTAGTTCATCTTAGGTTGTCTAGGTTAGCTAAGACCCAGCCCTTAATTGTTGTCCATAATGGTATCACTAGGTTCTAGGATAAAAATCATGTTGTACTAACCCTTGGACATTAATTACAATCTCACCAATCATGAACAAGTGCACTAATCAATAGAGAAATAATCAATGAATGTTTAAAGATGAATACCTAAGGCATGCTTTGATTTGGTTCAAAATAATTTATATAAGAGCAAATCAAATTCTGGCTTAACTCAATGATACTATGACATATGAAGGATACAACGTATCACATTAAAGTTTATTGGAAACTAAATCATTGAAGACTTAGAGGATAATCAGGAGGGATTGGAAAAGAATGATTATAGTGATTACTCTCTAAATACTCAATGAATATTAGAAGCACTTGAATATGATTTTCTCCAATATGCTAAAGTATTTACATGGAAGTATTGAATCATCATTTGATTCAAAATGGATACTCTTGAAAAACAAAAGCTAAGTCATAGTTAGTGTTTTTTTTCAAGAAAAATTCAATTGCAAATTCAATGCGGGTTCAAATACACTCATATAAAATGATCACCATTCATATAAATCTTTTGGTCATGCCATTTTAAAACTACAATTATGCCATTAAAACTTTTTTACCTAATATTTAATTAAAAATATAATTAAAAGAAAATTAGAAAATTTAGGGTTAAAATATAATTTTTAAAATAATGAAAATCAGGTTTTGATTTTATTTTTAAAAAACAAGAAATTTTATTCCGAAAAAAACAAGTGGTTGTGTGAAAATTTTGACTTAATATTTTATTTTCTATGATTTTTACAAGTTCTGAAATTAAATTTAATTAAAACAAAACCTTAACTCAGGATTTACACTCGGCGGCGGCTAATTTTTCACGTGGAAGGCGGCATTCAAGGGGGCCAACCCACTTAAATGAGTCAACGAGATGTCCGCACCATCCGATTTTGGCGGTTTGGATCTAACGCATAGGATTGAATCTTGTGGTTTAATCTTAGTTAAGAGATTGGACTATCACCAAGACTCCCATGGTCTGGATTTAACGGGCCAGATGCGGTCGGACAAGACCAGACCACCCTAGGAGTTCTGCACGAATGGATTAGACAACAGATTTAACAAAATCATAACCGTCCGTTACAAATAGAAATGACAGACAATTTTGATTTTGTCATCTTCAGCTAAACTACCGAAACCCTAAACCTAACTTTTATTTAAACTTCTTATATAATGAATTAAATGGAATGATAAAGGAGATTTAGATGACAATCATTGAGAAGATTAGTAGGGAATAATTTGCATGCTTTGAAATGATCTATTTAGGAACCTAGTTAAGAACCTAGGGTTTAGGATTTACCAAGGTATGAATGACAGATTGGGTTGATTTAAAGCTATCTTAATTTGTGGATTGTCCACGCTTAACTTTCTTGAAGACGTTGAGCCTTAAGGAAGCTTCTAATGAAAGATGGGATGACTAGGATGGATTCTTTCTCGGGTTGTCGATGATCTCACCATCGGTAGCCACTAAATGCCAGGAAATCATTGGTAGGATGTATAGGAAGCTCTAGGATAGTGAAATAAAATCCTAGAAGCTCTAGGGATTGAGTAGAATGGGAGATAAGGTAGAATCAATGAATTCAGCCTCTCTGGCCCTATTCCAGCTATTGGAGCCGAAATAAAGGGCTGGGATGGATTAGGGGCATTGTTGGGATGTTTTACACCTAGCTCTGGCCATTGGAGCGCAAGGGAAGAGGACTATATGAGATGGTAGTGGGTAGAAGATGTATCTTCACATGAGGGACCAGTTGAGTTAGCTGAGCTATTTTGGATGAAACCCAAGGCTGGATTGGGTCGGGCTGAGTTTGGGGAAGCTTATGGAGTCGGGTCTATGGGCTGGAAGGGCCTGGCTAGGCCTGGGGAGGTTGGGTTGGTTGGGTTGACCAGGTGAGCTTGTTTAAACCAACAGGTTGAACTAGAGGCATGCCAGGGGATGGGTTGAGTTAGATTAAGTCCTAAGAAACTTCTAGAGTCCATTATCATGACTGGATGGGTTTGGTTCAAGCTAGGTGAGTTAGCTTGGTCGGGTTGACCACTAAAGCTCATTTGACCTATATTTAACCGTTTGTCTGGTCAAGAGTGGTCAAGGGAGCTGAGGTGGCACTAAAACCATTCCTAAAATACATCCAAATGGCTGGATGGACCTGGGTTGGGCTAGGTTTGTTGAATAGGTTAGGTTGAACATAGAAATAGTTCTTTAAGCATTGAGTTGACTAATTTTACTAGTCGACTCAGTCAATGGTTAATGAGATGGATTGTGAGAAGTCTATGGCATGCTGGTTGAGTGATTTACAAAGTGTTTATATGACTAGATGCATTATATGAGTGAAAGATTGTTTATATGGTGGGTTTTGACCATGTTTAAGAGGGTTGACTTAGTCAACTCTAGGTAAAGTTGATAGGATAGAGTATAGGTGATGTTTAGGTGTAAATTTGATGGAGTATGAGGGGTTTGCAAGGTTGAATGAGTTGATATACCAAGAGTCGTTGATTTAATTCAAATGAGTTAATTTTGACTGGAGTTGGGCCTAGTTGACTAGGTTAACTGTTGATTAGGTCAGGGTAACCAATCAAACCCAAATCATTAAGCTATGTTCAAAGGAGATTTGAAGGAGTTTGAATGCATTTAGAATTTGATTGGTTGAATGTTGGCTTAATTGAAAGATGGGTGATTGATTATAGGTTTGATCTAGGATTAGATGATTGATTTGCAGGCTATACAACTAAAGGTTGGATTTAATTGTATATTGGATGAATGACTATAGATGACTAGATTTACGATTGATTGATAACTGGAGACTGAATAATTACATGAAGGATATGTGATTGATATATACAGTATGGTTAATTAGACTTTGATTGAATGTTGATTGAATGGAAGCTATAAGATTGAATGAAATTTGTTTGAGATTTATGGCTCAGTGCACTATATAAGATAATGTACTGGGACTCCTTCCTACAGTCTAAGACTGTAGGTGATTTGAAGTAGATGATTAATTACTGGATATATAACTGAGAGCTAGGATTTATAGAGTCATTGTTGGGTTGAATGCAGACCATTAATTGAAGTTTTGATTGAATATGAGATTGATTTTGTGGATAAATTAAGGAATATATTGGATGATTGATTGAGCACTAGATGGATAATAATTGGATAATTATTAACCATTAAATGTTTGATCAGGAGGGGTGTTAGGTCCTGATGACCTCATACAAAAATGAGGTCAACAAATGGACCCCCAATAGGTATGATGAACTCACAGAGTAAATCATACGTGTTGGCGTTGAATAAAGGAAATCAATGAAGTTTAAAAGCTAGAAATTTGATTGAAAGATCAATTTTCATCAAGTAAATGCAGGACCTAACTGAGAGATTGATTCTCAAAGAGGGAAATTTAAACCTTAAATGGGAGATTAATTCCCAAGTGAAGGTGAGTGTTCAGACGTGAGATCGATTCCCAAATGAAATAGATTTAGAACCTGATCGATAGAGCGATTATCAGAATGGTGAAATTCAAACTTTGACTGGAAGATCAATTTCCTGACAAAGATGAATACTCAGACAAGAGATTGATTCCCGAATGAGTGGATTTAGAACCTGACCTATAGATCTATTATCCGAAAGGTGAGATTCAAACTTTGACTGGAAGATCAATTTCCGAACCCAAGATGTATACCCAGATGGGAGATTGATTCCCGAATGAGTGGATTTAGAACCTACCGATAGATCAATTATCAGAAAGGTGAAATTTAAACTTTGATTGGAAGATCGATTTCCAGACAAAGTAGATTACCAAATGGGAGATCGATTCCTGAATGAGCGGATTTAGAAATTGACCGATATATCGATTATCAAAAATATGAAATTTAAACTTTAACTGGAAGATAGATTCCATAAAAAGCAATACTCAGACATGAGATTGATTCCCGAATGAGTGGATTTAGAACTTGACAAATAGAACGATTATCAGAAAGGTGAAATCTAAACTTTGACTGGAAGATTAATTTCCAGACAAAGTGGATACCCAAACGGGAGATCGATTCCCGAATGAGAGGGTTTAGAACCTGACCGATAGATCGATTATCGAAAAGGTAAAAATTAAACTTTGACTGGAAGATCGATTTCCTAAAAAAAGTAATACTCATATGGGAGATTGATTCCCGAATGAGTGGATTTAGAACCTGGCCGATAGATCGATTATTGTAAAGTTGAAATTTAAACTTTGACTAGAAGATCAATTTCCAGACAAAGTGGATACCCAAATGGGAGATCGATTACCGCATGAGCGGATTTAGAACCTGACCGATAGAATGATTATCAAAAAGGTGAAATTTAAACTTTGACTGGAAGATTAATTTCCAAAAAAAGTGATACTTATACGGGAGATTAATTCTCGAATGAGCAAATTTAGAACCTGATCGATAGATCGATTATCGAAAAGGTGATATTTAAACTTTGACTGGAAGATTGATTTCCAGAAAAAGCTATACTCAAATGGGAGATCGATTTTTGAATGAGAGAATTTAGAACTAAACTTTTTGAACTCATCTGGGGATTAGTTTTATTAACTTTTTTGATATAAGACTATTCACTTGTTGCAATGATTATATATATGAATTTGAAATTTAAAACTTCATTTTATTGCAAAATTGATGAAATACATCATCCATGATAATACTTCTTAAGGTATCATCCATTGATTGGTAACATAAGACAATCACCTTTACAATCTATAAGCTGGTAGGATCCTCCTTGGTAGACTTTGTCCACTACAAAGGGGCCTTCCCATGTTGGCTGAAACATACTCCTATCTTTCGATGAGTTAGAACAGGTCTTTGAAGAACTAAACCAAGTTTACTACTTCAAAAGTTCTTGGACAAACAAATTTGTTGTGAGCCTGTATCATTTTAGCTTTATACAACTCGAGGTTCTGTTGAGCCTGCAAATGCTTCTCTTCTAAACCATCGAGTTCTTCTAAACGGAGTCTTGCATTCTACTATGAAGTGATATTGTAATTTATCGCAACTCTAAGTGAAGGTAGTTGTACTTCTAAAGGTATAATATCCTCTGCACCAAAGACTAAAGCGAATGGTGTAAACTGAGTTGGAGTTTTATATGTGGTCTGGTATACCCATAAAGCTTCAACCAACTTCTCATGCCATTGACGCTTATTGTCGTCTAAAGTTTTCATGAGGATCTTAATCAAAGTTTTATTAAAGGCCTCCGCCAATCCATTTGCCCGAGGATAATTTATGGTGGAGTATCTCCAATCGATATTGTGTCTTCTGAAAAAATTGTTTATTTTAGTGCTCCTAAATGAAGGACCGTTATATGAGATAATCTGATGAGAGACACCGAATCAGTACATGAAATTCTCTTTAAACAATTTTTGAACTTGTTGAGCTTTGACTTCTCTCAGGGGAATAGCTTCTGCCCATTTTGAGAAATAATTTGTAGCTGTTAAGATAAATCAATAGCCTCTAGAGGACAGGGAATCTATCAGAGCATGATATCTGTGCCCCAACTTTTGAAAGGCCAAAAAGCAATAGTTGGATATAGGATATTTGGTGGATGATGTAGAACTACATCATGCACCTGGCATTGATGACAATGACGTGCAACATTCATGCAGTCATCTATCATTGATGGCCAATAATATCCCATTCATTTGATTTTCATCTTCATCCTTGGATTGGATTGGTGTGCACCGCATAAACCAGCATGTACCTCTTCTGTATTCCTTTGTGCTTCTAATTTATTCAAACATCGTAACCACATCTGATCGAAGGATCTTCTATATAGAGTATTGTTAATCAGAGCATAAGATAACGATCATCTTTTGATCTGATCTGCAATTGATTTATCCCGAGGGAGCTTATTTTCTCGCAAGTATTTGATGAAGGGTTTTCTCCATTCTAACGATTCATCATCTACTGCTAAAATAATTTTTACCTCAGTTAAATATTTTCTATTTACATATTCAAGATTTATGGAAGAAAGAACCTGTCGACCTTACACTTCTATAAGGATTGAATCATCCTCAGAACATGCAAGTGCTTTAGTTAGTTTAGCAAGAGCATCTGCTGTAGGATTCTTTCCACGGGGAATTCTATATAATGTGACATTTCAAATTTGTTCTAGAAGTTGTATCGCATACTAGTAGTAAGGAACCAAAGTATCATTTAATACTTTGAAAACTCCAGCTACTTGATTGATCACAAGCTGTGAATCTCCAAAGATTTTGATTTCTTTGATTTCATTCAAAATGGTTAACTCTAGGCCAATTATCAATGCTTCATACTCAGCCTCGTTATTCGTAAATGGTTCTGATAGATGATAAGAATAATACATGATGCCCCTATCAGGTGAAAATAATACTATATAAATTCCTCCTTATCCAAGTAAAAGATCATCTTATTCTCCTTGTTGATTGGAAGCATCGCCGTTAAAATAAAATTCCCAGGTGAACTCCTCATTTGATTGGAGTTTCATAATTTGTTCATATGGTAGTTCATCATTTTTTGGGTAATCATCCTTCATAGGATGAGCTGCTAAGAAGTCTGCAACCGCTTGTCCTTTTACTACTCATAGAGGGGTAAATGTGATGTCAAACTACGATAGTATCATTGACCAACGAGATAATCATCCTGATAATCTCAGTCAAGTAATCAAATACTACAATGGGTTTATTCTGGATATGAGGTTCACTTTATGAGAAAGCATGTAATGCATTAACTTCTAGGCAGCAAAGATTGAGGCCAAAAAATGTTTCTCGATTGTAGGATAATTTACTTTGATGGGAAGTAAATGTCTACTCAAATAATATAGTAAGTTCTCTTTCTATTCTTCATTATATTGAGCTAATAAGGCACCAAGAGATTCACTTAAAGCTGTTGTATATAAGATCAATGGTTTCCCTGAAATAGGAGTTGCAAGCACTAGAGGATTCATGAAATACTACTTTATGCTGTCAAACGCTTTCTGATAGTTTTGATCCCATATAAATGGAGCATCTTTCTTACACATTACTGCAAATGGTTGACATCTGCATGAAAGATTCGATATAAACATTCTAAGGTACGCTAGTCGACCTTGGAAGGATCCTAACTAGGTAAGGGTTTTGGGCGGTGGAATCTCTATTATTGCTTTGATTTTGGTCGGATCTATTTTGATTCCACAATGCTGAACCATGAAACCAAATAATTTTCCCGAAGTTATACCGAAAGCCAAAAGTTCACTTTAAAGGATTCATCTTTAGATTATATTGGCGAATTCTTTGAAAGACAATTCTTAAGTCATATAAATGATCATTTCTTTCAAAACTCTTAACGACTATATCACCGACATAACACTCCACCTGGTGATGGATTAGCTCATTAAAAATCATCACCATTGCTCTTTAATAAGTTGCTCCAGCATTCTTTAAACCAAAAAGCATAACTTTATAGAAATAAACACATATCGGTGTCCTAAATGCCGTATGCTTCTCATCTTCAGGATCCATTTTAATCTGATTGTATCCAGATGAGCCATCCATAAAGGAGAATATCACATGTGAAGAAGCGATATCTACCATGAGTTCCGGTATGGGAAGCGGGAACTCATCTTTAGGACAAGCTTTATTTAAATCTTTGAAATCGATACAAACTTATATTTGACCATTTTTCTTCTTGACTGGAACGATGCTAGCTAACTAGGTTGGATATTTATCTTCCCTAATAAAGCATGCATTGATCAATTTCTTAACTTTGATGATAACATGTTGCTCGATGTCGAGTCACATTCGCCGGGGTGCTTGTTTTATTAAAAATGTTTCTGGTTGGATTGCTAGTTTATGAACCGCTACATCTAGGGATAATCTGGGCATTTCTTCATAGCTCCAAGCAAAATAATTTTTAAATTTTGATAGAAGTTGAATCATATCATCTGCCTCATCTTCATTCAATAGAGAACTGATGAAGATCGGACGAGGGTCTTCTTCGGTGCTAAGATTTATTTCTTTGAGATCATTTATCATAAATCTAATTTATTCTTCAAGCTATGGAGGTGCATCTCTAACTTGGAAGTCATCCAAATCATCTGAAGTTTCTAAGCAGAGTTCATTAAAAGATTTAATGTTCGCCAAAAAGAGACTATATATTCAGCATTATTAGAAATTACTAAACAATATTCATCATCATCAAATGAATATAGAGTAGCAAAGACAACACTTGGTCTTAAAAAATTTTTATGGTATTTCTTATTCCATAGGTGTTCAAATTTCTAGGCTCTGCCCCTTATCCATTTTAATGGCGTTAAACCTTATTTAGTAAATATGTTTACAGAGTTTGAATACCAATCAAAAGGCAATTCTATTATCTCATCCATAAAAAGATCACCGAGGGTTACATCAGTCTTCGGGGGTTTGCTAGTAGATGGTACAAAGTTATTAGCTTTGGTCTCGGGGTTTAAAGGGAGAGAAGATTTCACTTCGAACCTCTTTACATCATTCTGGGGTAGTGGGGTTAAGGTAATATTTTCCACATACCTTTTTAATCTCTTTATAGTAGATAAATCTAAATTATTTTTCCTAGTGACTTGGACCCCATCCTCATCACTATCGGATTCTATAGAAATCTCAAACTTTGGCTGAATTAGAAATTTCCTATATTCTATAGCCTGTGGGTCTTTCTCAAGCATATATGATTCATCCTCCGAACTGGATTCCAAATCATTATGTATTGAAGGCTCCCTTTCTTACGTGATTTGATTTTCATTTTCACGTATCATTTGATTTTTCCATCCCCGACCTCTTCCTCTAGATCGTTGTGCCATTCTACCACCTCTTTATGAGGGAAGAGAAGGTTACCAATGAACATTATATTTGAGATCAGGATGCTGTTCTTTTTCTTTCTCTTTTCTTTCTTTCACTTCTTTTATTTATACTTTAGCCAGTTTGAGATTTTTAGAGAACGCTGTCTGCTTCTTAGGTAGATAGTATGAAGTATCATCGTATATACCAACTTCATGAACCGAGAACGGTTGCAAGTCACCTTTGATACAGTGTTCTACCCCCTCTCGAGAAAATTTGATACACTGATGTAAGGAGGAGGGCACAATTCTATATTCATGAAGCCAGAGTCTATCGAGGAGAGCATTAAAAGAGGTTTTAGAATCTTTATATGGAATTTGGCTTCAGTTTTGAAGGCTTCTAAATTTAATAACATGATTATGGAGCCCAAAGCCCTCTCGCCTTTCTCATTGAATCCTCACAGCATCATCTTGTCAGAGCTGAGCTTACGAGTATCGACCTTTAAGTATGCGAGAGTTCTAAGGGTCATGATATTGACTGATGCACTCGGATTGACAAGCATAGGAGATACTTTGAAACTATCAATGTTTACAGAGATATACAAAGGGCAATTATGATATGTTGTTCCCAGTAACAAATCTTCATCTAAAAATGTGACGTCGGGAACCTCCTTGAAGTATAACGCTTCTTCACTATACTGCGTTGAAGCTAACTGAGCCATATAGATCTCTGGGTCGAGTAAAGCTTTAACTAGAGCTTCCCTCATTTCTTTAGAGAGAACTAGAGCATCATAATGCTTAGTTTTGCCAACAACTTTCTAAGATGCGCTAATACATTATAGTCGACCTTTAGAATCTCTGCATTTTTTATTCTGTTTGTTGACCATGCTGTAGTTGGTGAGAAGCTTCTGGATTGTCTGCAATTTGTTTCTCTTTATCAATAGATGCAACTTGTGGGGGTAGAACTTTACGACATGAAGGTTAACTTGTACTACTTCTTCTGAAGAAGTAGTTTCAATAGTCTTTAACTGTTGATCATTGGTCATTATCTGAGTGTTTTCTGGTGGTGTATTTGGATTAGATAATTCCAAATCTATATTGATAGGATCATCCTCAACATCAAGTATAGGGGAGTCAATATCATAATAGTATTGGAATTGTTCATCTACTTCATTCACATTTATTCCTTGAGAATTATTGAAACTTATTCAATATGAATTAGGTTATTATACCTAAGTTTATGTCCTAGCGGCCTCTCCAAGTATTGGCAGAGAACCGTCCGTCCTTTCACACTCTCCCAGTGTAGGCAGAGAACCCTTCGGCTATTCACACTCTCTAAGTGTAGGAAGAGAACCCTTCATCTGTTCACACTCTCCAAGTGTTGGCAGAGAATCCTTCAGCTGTTCACACTCTCCAAGTGTCGGCAGAGAACCAAATCTTCTTGACAGATCTTCTCACAAGAAATCTAGTAGGACGAGAGCAAATAGTGAAGTAATCATAAATCACAAGTGGAGATTCTTACCTTTGAGTACCAAGTGAATCTTTCATGCTCCACTAGTAAGAATCCTCCTTTAAACACTCTCTCATACTCTCTCCTTCACTCTCCCTTCAATTAATACGATGATCAATAGGCAAAAAAGATTAAGAGGTAGTTTTAATTGGACTTTATATAGGAAAGACACAAAAAATCGTCCAAAAACTATTGATTTTCAAGTTTGTACATAGTGGATCATCCCGTATGATCGTCAGATCGTCCTGTATGAATATACTTAAATTAGTTGCATATGAACCCAATGTATATTGGTACAAACAGACTTCATACCCGAGTATCATCCCGAATGAACTAAGTTTGTCCGGTACGAACAGTGATATCATGGGTTGGTTTCGATGAACTGCAGGACATTCTCAAAATTTTAAGAGATAGAACAATTTGTCCTTGGACGTATAGGAGTTCATCTGGATGAAACTTTTTAAGAGAGTTTCGTCCTAAAACCAATATAGGATTTCGTCTGGACGAAAATTTCCCATAGAGTTTCGTCCTGGGATGAATATAGGATTTCGTATGGACAAAACTTTTCCATAGAGTTTCGTCGTATCATGAATATAAGATTTCGTCTGGACAAAAATATTCCAGAGAGTTTCATCCTGGCACGAACAGGAAAATCATTTAGACTATCAGCACAAAGTGTGAATCCAGAGCAGATCGTCCCGGGATGAATTGGGAAATTCATCTGGACGATCATGACATAGAAAAATTTTGTCACTTCCTGTTCGTTTCATTGCTCTTCCGAGGGGATTAACTAACTTGATCGTCCCGTACGATCAGTGTGCTTTTTAAAGATCTCCCCAAGTGTGTGTGCTAATCTATTTAATTAAAATCATATTTTTTCAAACTCAATTACAATAAAAATTATAAATTTTAATTTACAAACTATCTCATGCTGAATTTGATTTGAAGTCTTCATTAGTCTGGAGTTCAATTATCCTAAGATGTTAGTCGACACAAGAGCAAAGACAATTCTTCCAAAAAATGTTAGGAGAAAATAAAAACTTAAAACAATAATATTTGGAATCATCAAAACTATACAAGTTGCAAGAAGGTAAAACATGCAAATAACAACTCTCTCAATAATCTCCCCCTTTTTGATGATGGTAAAACAATGATTATTTGTATAATTTTCAAATTCTAAGAATCTCCTAAACTTCCCATGAATTGATAAACATGTGAAAATAAGGAGGCATAATACGACAATTTTATCTTTTTTTTAATACAAACATATACGATACGAAACAAAAATATGATACAAAAAAATACTACGATACGAAACAATCAAATAGACGATACGAAACAATCAAATATATACGATACGAATAATATTTTCTCCCCCTTTTTTACAATAACAGAACGAGAAGAAGAAAAAGAATAGAAATGTAAGGGGTCATATGATAATCCTTTTATGATTGATCATTGAAAGTGATTGAAATAAATTTTGTAAATAAAATTATATCATTAGGCAAATAAAATGATTCATAGAATTTAAGAAGAGATATAACATCGATAATACAAAGGATATATCAAAAAACATGAATCGATTTAGACACTAAGATAAAGAATATCATTGCATAAAGGATGAATATAAAATTTGTATATTTCAAATTTCAATTCGAAATAAAAATGTACAGAAGATCATTTTGAATTAAGAGATTGAAAGATTGTGAAAAGAAATAACTATCACATGTGACGCTTTGTGCATCTTTTTCAATAGTTGTGGTACATTTTTGTGCATCTTTTTACTTGTGGGCTTATTTTGTGCCTCTTTTTCAAATTACGAACCATTGCGCATTCCTTTTGATTTTTGTACATTTGTATATTTTTCAAGAGTAATCTTGATCATTTTAAAATTAATAATAAAAATTTCAAAATTTTCTAAGAACAGCTATATTCATTTGATAAGTGAAAAAAAATAAGAAAATATCACAATTATAATAATAATATTAAACATTACTGTAGTCTAATAAGAAACATGAAATTGACATTCTTAATTATATCAAGTTATAAGCAAAATTTAAATTTAGAAAAACTAGATTTTCTAATGAATTCAATTTTGAGTTGTAGTTTAAGGTATAGCGCTTGTAAGATAAATTTTTTTTAGGAATTTTCATATAGGCTAATACACATTTCAAAACAAGATTAAAAGTGAGACAAGATAATTTATATTGATATCATAATAGAGAATATTACAATCAGAGAAATTTGATATCAATACACTTAGACTTTTAACTTAAAACATAAAATTTAAAAGCTAACACATCAAAATGAAACTAACACATAACTAAAACAGACGCATCACAATCACATCAACTTAATAAGACCATAAGCAAGTACATGAATCACTGTGATGGGCCTGATCTGAAGGAGGAGGAGGTGGAACACTGAAGAAATTAAAATAACTGTTTATCATAAGCATATTGGAACTTATATCATTTATCTGCTCTCGCATATATCCCATGTTTTGATTGTACTGAGCATCCTGCTATTGTAAGTGAGTTTCAATTTGATCAAATCTTTGATCAAAATGAGTCTCTAAATGATCATATATGTGAACCAAATCTTGATAATTTGGTTCACCAGCAGATGCAGGTGCAGGTTCCTCCTTTGAGTCACTAATAACATATTGTTTAGGTGGTTCAACCTTATTGAAGATTGCTCTAAAAGATCTGTCATTATAGTAGAGAGGTTCTTCAAAATCTTGATCTGGATGAACCAAATCATACTTCTTTTTCAAAATGTAAGCAACAAGATGTCCTAAGGAAATATTCTTCTTTCTTTTATGGGCGACATGACTAATTTTAGAAAGTCCATAAAGATAGTTAACGATTAGTTGGGCTTCATCTATAGGTTGGTCAATCATAATCAAATCGGTTACGGTAGAAAGTAAAGGAGTAATGTTTACTTGATCACCAGCTTTAGGTATAATAGAGGTACAAAGAATATGCTGAATGATATAAGCTTTTTGATTAAGTGTTGATACTTTGGGTACATGAGTTAAAGTACTAACTCCTCTAAGAACATTGTTGATTTCAGACCAGTCAAAATTAGAAGCACTGGTCAAAGAGTGGGCTCTAATTCCTTCAGTTCTTAAGTTCAGAAAGATTCCTAAGTCTGCCTTGGTGATTTCTACTTTCTTCTTAAAAACATATGACCTTATGACAGAATGATCTGAATTGAAGGACATGTTTACTAGAAAATAGTGAAAGGTCTCTTTATTATAGAAGTGAATAAGAGTGAGGATAAGGCCAAATTGAGTGGAAGTAAACAGATTCATTACCTTAAAATTTAGTTGTTCTTGTAGAAGAACTCTAGAAGGGGTGATTTTAGCAGAGGCAAATCTATGAAATGACTCTTGGTTGGCCTTGGACAAAAACTTATCACTATAGTTTTTGGGTATACCCTTGGCTAGAACCTTTTTCTTTTTGCTAGAGCTTGCCATAGAGATGTTCTAGAGGAATAGGGTTTGAAAGGGATGTTTGAAGTGATGACAGTTGAGTTAAAAGACTTTCAATTTAATGAAATACTATTGTTCGTACAGACGAAATTAATTTCATCCCGTATGAACAAAATTTCGTATGGACGAACGAATGAGTCCAAAAATGAAATGATGTTTTGTAATCATACTAGTTATGATGCGTCCTTTCATACAGACTTTTGACCAAACAATCGTAAAGACAAACAGGTGTTTATCCTGGATGATAAGACATTTAAGATCATTTTGCTAGCAGTTGAAACCATCCCCCACATCAAACCGCCAAGCGTTCGTCTGTAAGAACCATAAGTTTGTACGTACGATCATACATAATAAAAACTACCTTATCCATTTAACTGTTTTCATTCATACGTATCTTTTAAAATTTTGTCCGGACGATCATAGCAATTGTATAGACGAAGTGAAAAATAAAAATTGAAAAACTGTACGCAAATCGTTCAAATCCGACAGTTAATACACTACACAATTCGTCCCATAAAAAAATAATTTCATCTTAGATGATTTTCACTCAATTTTTTTTAAACATACAATCAAAAGTCTAGATGTGAGAATTTTTCAAAAACTAAAACATTAACACAATAAAAAATGATAGAAAATACATAAATTCACAAAATCACAAATACAGAAAATCACAAACTAAAAAAATACACATAAACACTAACTAAAAAACACACATCAATATTACAGAATTATTTTAATTAAGCATTCAAATCGATCACACCAAGCCTTGTTCTTAATGTACTAAAAGTATCAAAGGCTAGTGGTTTTGTAAAAAATATCTGCAAGTTGATTTTCTGTAGAAATATGAATGAGTTCAATTTCTCATTTGGATACATGATCCCTTATGAAATGATGCATGATGTCTATATGTTTGGTTCTTGAATGTTGAATTTGATTCTTAGAAATGCAAATAGCACTAGTGTTATCACAATAAATTGGAATAGCACTTATAGTTGATCCTAAATCAATCAAATGTTATTTCAACCAAAGTACTTTTGCCACACAACTTCCTAATGTCATGTATTCAGCTTCAACAGTAGATAGGGCTACTGAATTTTGTTTTCTACTTGACCAAGAGATTAAAGAATTTCCAATAAACTGACATGTTCCAGAAGTGCTATTTCTATCAATCCTATAACCTGCAAAGTCAGAATATGAATAACCAATTATTTCAAATGAAGAGATAAATTTAGGATACCAAATTCCTAAGTTCTAAGTTCCTAACAAATATCTTAAAATCTTTTTTATTGCTGTCAAATGTGATTCTTTTGGATCTGATTGAAATCTAGCACACAAATAAATACTAAACATGATATCGGGCCGGTTAGCTATCAAGTAAAATAAAGATCTAATTATCCATCTAAATTTCTTTTGATCAACAAATTTTCTCTTAAGGTCCTTATCCAACTGAACTGAGGAACTCATAGGTGTACTAACAGGTTTAGCATTGTCTATTTCATACTTTTTGAGGATATCCTTATCATACTTTGACTGACAAAGAAATGTACCCTCCTTAATTTGCTTAATGCTAAAGCCTAGAAAGTAGCTTCAATCTCCCATTGTATTCATTTCAAATTCACTACTCATTATTTTATAAAAATTATCACAAAGATTTTTATTTGAAGATCCAAAGATGATGTCATCAACATAAATTTATACAATGAGTATATCCTTTAAAAATTTCTTCAAAAAGAGAGTTGTATCCACACTTCATTTTTCAAATGATCTTTCAAGTAGGAAGGTACTCAATCTATCATACCAAGCCCTAGGTGCCTGTTTCAATCCATATAATGCATTTTTCAATTTGAAAACATGATTCAGGTATTTAGAATTTTCAAAACCTGGAGGTTATTATACAAAAACATTCTCTTGAATTACCCCATTTAAAAAGGTACTTTTTATATCCTTTTGGTACAGTTTAAATCCTTTAAAATAGGCAAAGGCTAACAAAATCCTAATTGCTTCAAGTCTAGCTACAGGGGCAAAAGTCTCCTCAAAATCAATCCCTTCAATCTGATTATACCCCTTAGCAACTAATCTAGCCTTATTTCTAATAACTACTCCTAAGTCATTCATTTTATTTTTGAATACCCAATTAGTTCCAACTACACTTTGATCTTTTGGCCTTGCTGTTAATTCCCAAACTTTATTTCTTACAAATTGATTTAACTCTTCTTGTATAGTTAAAATCTAAAATTTATCCGAAAGTGCTTGATCAATATTTATGGGTTCTATTGTTGAAATGAAGGCTGAATGATTGACTTCTTTGTTTAGTCCACGCCTAGTCCTTACACCCTCACTAGGTTCACCTATAATCAATTCCTTTGGGTGAGTTTTAGAAAATATCAAATCTCTAGGCAAATGGTTTTCTATCTCCAAATTTTCTTTCAAATTTATTTTATTAATCTTTTGGGAGTTAATCTCAATCTCATCTTCTACAATATTTGGCTCCTCCAAAATTCCTGAGTCATCAAATACAACATGTGTGGTCTCCTCAGTTATCAAAGTTTTTTTATTAAATACTCTATAATATTTTCCAACACTTGAATATCCTATAAAAATCCCTTCATCTGATTTTGGATCAAATTTTCTTAAGGCAGATTTTCTATTGTTATGAATAAACACCTTGCATCCAAAAACATGCAAATGTGATAAATTATGTGTTCTTTCTTCTAGCAACTCATAGGGTATTTTATTTAAGTTTGATCTTATATTCATCCTATTCAGAACATAACATGCAGTGCTAACCGCCTCAACCCAAAAATATTTAGGAGGTGAGTATTCTGTCAACATGGCTCTAGCAGCTTCTATTAATGTTCTATTTCTCCTTTTGACTACCCCATTCTGCTGAGGGGTTGTAGGTGCAGAAAAGTTGTGATCAATCCCTTTCTCCTTACAAAAATATTCAAATTTTTTATTCTCAAATTCTCCTCCATGATCACTTTGAATAGTCATAATTTTACATCCTAGCTTTCTTTGAATTCAAGTCGAAAAGTTTCTAAATTCCTCTAATAATTCACTCTTATGAAATAGAATTCAACCTATGTGAATCTTGAGTAATCATCCTTAATCACAAATATGTATACCTTCCCTCATAGACTTACAGTTCCAACTAATCTAAAAAGATCCATATGTGAGAGCAACCCTACAAAATTATCAAATATTATACCTGGGAATCCAAACAACTTTAGGTTCTCCTTTTGGCAATTTATAAATAGAAGCTTGTATGATATGTCTAGGTTTATGCATCTTAGGTTTCCACACCAAATAAATTTTCTTCTTTAAAGTAAAGGTGTGAGCTATATGTCTAATCAATCCACAATTATTACATTTGACTTTTGAAAATAGATTTCTAAGTCTTCTACTATTCATCTGTCTATTAAGGGATTGCATAAATTTAGGATACAAAATAGGATTAGTGAAATCTTCAAGTTTAGGGAGTATCCTATTATCCTCGATAGCTTTTATCTTCAATATGTAAAATAAATTCATATATTCCAAAATTCGATTTGTATAATTGATTCTATATATTTTGCTCTCTAATTCATCCTTATTATTCTTGATTTCAATTTGAAGTTCTACAAAGGATGTCTTTAACATTTTATGATTTTATTCAAGTCATCAAACTCATCATGTAATTTTATATGGTTGTCATCAATTAAAGTATAATCTTTCCTAAGGATTTCATGTTGCTTTTGTAGTTCTTGAAATTCTAAGCTTAGACTAGTATGCATTTTCTTTAATTTCCTATATACATCATGCATGTGTTCAGAAACTTCAAAAAAGTTCATTGTAAGTTAAGTCACATACCTCTTCTTGATTGACTGATCAAGATTATCGGCCATTAAGCACATATTAGTAACTTCCTCTTCCTTTTCCGTCTCTGATGAGTCTGAAGCTGAGTCTGCCCAGAAAACTCTTTGGAATTTCTTCTTGCCCTTCTTCACAATTGGTTTCTCCTCTACCTTCTCCTTGTTAGGAGTGGCTTTGAGTTTTGGGTAGTCTGTCTTAATATGTCCAGGTTTCCTACACTTATAGCAAACAACATCATTTGAAACCTTGATATTTCTATTAAATTTACCTCGATTCCATTGTTGGCGTCTCTTCTGTTTCCTCTTTAAAAAGCTTCTAAATTGTCTAGTCATTAGTGCGATGTCGTCTTCATCCTCAGGTTGTGAGTGTTCACTCTCTGACTCCTCAACTTTTAGTTCTATGTTCTTCTCCCTTTGTGGTTCACCTACATCAATCTTTTTTTGGCTAACTCATTGCTCATAAGCAATTAACAAATCAAGAAGATTTCAATAGAGTAAATGTTTAGATCTTTAGACTCTATAATTACAGTAATTTTAGCATCATAAATAGTAGGCAAACAATGAAGTATCTTATTAACCATTTCAGTATTCATTAGTTCCTCACCCAATGCATGTAAAGAGGTGACTATTTGTGTGAATCTTGTGTACATATCAAAAAATGGATTCATTTGGTTTCATGCGAAACAGTTCATAATCATGCAATAAGATATTAAGTCTAGATTGCTTAACCTTATTAGTCCCCTCATAAGTTATACAAAGTCTATCCTATATGTCCTTTCCACTCTTGCAAGTAGAAACCCGCATGTAATCTTCTGATTTAAGAGCACAAAAGAAACTATTCAAGCATTTGGCATTTAGTTGTGCTAAGTTGCATTCTTCTACTGTCCAGTCTATAAAAGGTCTTTCAACTCTAACTCCGTCAACTAGTCTAGTTGGTTTTGTATACCCTT